>NW_019641708.1:222421-798439 GCF_000599845.2 Trichogramma pretiosum | reverse complement strand
GGGGGGGGGGGGGGGGATATACGATGCGCTTCTATGGGCGAGGCTCCGCCCAGTCGAGCTGCCGCGGCCACGCCCACCACCATTGCCTTATAACCGGTATACTATATACGCTATCGAGGAGGAGAAGTGGGGAGGGCAGGTATAGACACTTCCACCTCTCCACCGCCCAGCAGTATACCGTCGCCGTCGCAGCCGCGCTAAACCGTCGTCGAAACGCCGAGTTTCGCGCGGGCCATATTTTGTATAATAATAGTATACGAGGCGCATCGCGCACGGCCCTTCTTCTTCTTCTTCTTAGAGCTCTGGATGCAGCTATATAGACCGAGAGAGAGAGAGAGAGAGAGAGAGACGTGGGGCTATTGTGTGTATGTGTGTATATAGCTCGAGCTGCTTGAGCCGCCGAAAAACCCGACCGCTACCGTTGTGTGTGCCCAGTGCATAGTGGCGAAAATTTAGTATAGTCGCTCGTCGTTGTGTCTCGTGACGGTCGCCGTTCGAGTTTTATTATTTATTATTTAACGAAAAAAAAAAACCATAAAAAGATCGAAGAATCAAGTGCGATCGTCTTTTGTTGTTTGTTGGTTCGTTCGTTGCTTGGTTGCCAGTTAGTTTTTTGTTGTCGTTTAATCGACGAGACAAAAGTTTGTGGCAGCTGCATTTCTGTACATACGATTGTCGTATGCAGTTGGTTGAGTGGGGCCGGCGACGGCCAGTAGTAGTATACAGCAAAAGAGATAGAGACTACTCGACCGCTTCAAGTGTGCCACGGTGTGAATTGATAATTGATTAATTAATTAAATATATATCAATCGTCGAGAAGAGAGAAAAAAAAGGACTAGGATTTATCCTTCTTGTGCCGCGATCGTGTGAGATGAAAGAGAAAAGAGCGACGATGTGCTGGTCGATCGAGGACCACGACGACGAGTCCGGATCATCTTTATCATCATCGTGTTGCTCTCGGTGGCAGCCGATGCTACTAAAGTGAACGCAATCACCTCTTCTTTGAAAAAAGCAATCCTTTTTCACGAGAAGGTGAGTGTCAAATTAAAAAAAAAAAAAAAGATAATGAATGAAACTGTCGAATACGATGGAAATATCGAAAGCGATCGACATTAGCACGCGGCGAGCTCGCAGAAAAGCCTGTTATCGCGTATCCCGAAGTATAATCGCGTTTTATAGCGGCTCTTTTTTAAACTCCCTTAATGGCACACGATATCCCCCCTGACTTCTACATAACGCGACTAATATAATGATATAAAGGACACAAACGACTCTGTATTAATATCCATACATAATCGAGTCAATTAAATTTGCCGCACTCGTGCCCGTCACCGTCGCAGTCGACGCGCCGGCAGGGATTTATATTACGATATAAAAAGAGGGATATGTCTATTATGACGTAGACACCACCGACGCAGCGGCACATCGCGCGCCTATAAGTGGCCTTTGATAATAGCTGCCTGTAATCTCGACCGATCGACCGTGACAACTATATTATGCACGATTGTCGCGTCGGTGATTTTTCCGCGATGTGCGATGTGTATGATACTATTACATAATGGAGCTGCTTTCGAGGCAATTGTATTATATTATGTGTAGGATTTCACGGTCGCACGTAAGCCGTGAAAAATAAGTTAACCTCGTCTTTGCTACAAGTGCGAAATGGTACACGCACGACACGCGCGCGCAGTCCGATAATTCGATGCAGTCGCAGCGGCTTAACTATGCAACTACGAAGTGCTACGAATAATACAAGTCGTATAAATGCCGTCGCCGGAATAGTAAAAAGAGATATACGCGTGAACAGGGAAAAATTTGATAGATTCTTAAAGTTTATTCTTCGTTTTGGCTAACGGATAGATGTATCATGACGTTGTAGACAAATTAAAAACTATTGAAAATCATGATGAAAATTACGATATTCGCTCATGGTGAATTTTTCTATCAATAGAGGATGCGTATGTTTTAAGTAGAAAATGTATTAATTTTTGGTCCAATGTTTTTTTCCATATCTGTTGAAAAAAAGTGTACAAATATAGTATAATTTTCCTAACTCCGAATTTTAGAAAATATCTATGATCCATTTATACAAACTGTTTACGCGTTATACATGGTAAAAATGAAGGATTTGATCCTGTCAAAAATATAAGTATCGACGTATTTCGACACTCGTCCTGAATTGTAAATAAGATCTCTCGTGGCCAAAGCTATATACGTACTTCGATGTTCGAGTTTATCGATTTCATCGACAGATGGAGCATCTCAAATCCGCAAGTGACAAAACGAGTTACCGATTGGTATATATACAATCGAAAATTCAAAAATCAGGCACGCCTATTTTCATGAGTAAAGATCCAAAATAAATGCGAAGAAAATATTGTAAAGTATAGTTCTATTAGTGAGTCTATAGCGATCGCTTATTACAAGCCCATAAACACCTCAACCTTCTAAATACTAAATTATAAAAAAGAATAACGAGGCAGCGATCCGTGGCATTGAAAAATAAATGTATTCTTAACTTTGACACCCGTCGATCGCGCTCACGGACGCATCGCTTACATAGTTTCGTCGTGGGAAATCAACTACCGTATATACTTGCACAACTCACACGATACTATAAATCGACGAAAATTAATACGGCTAATGAGAGTCAATAAAAAAAAAAAAAAAAATACGAAAGGCCCCCCAAGAATTTACATCAATCTAATATCTTTGTGTAATATATATAAAGCCGGTCACGGATTATTAAATATTTAACGTCGATACATATACGCTACAATCGAAGTGCCTCGCGCCCGGCCATGCGTGTATTACGCGCAGCATAAGTAAGCCTTTTATATACATAGCTCGTATATAAGGGAAGAAAAGTATTAATACAGCTCGTATATATAGTATACAATCGCAGGCGTTCGGCCTCTACCCTCCTCGGCATGGGCTCTCGATCGCTCGCCACACACACGAGTATTATAAACAAAAACAGAGCGCCTCGAGTCGATAACGCGCATTGCCCCGTTTAAAATATCAAGTGGCAAAACACGGTGTGCAACATTAGATGTACTCGACGCGATCGGGACGGAAATTAGCGAACAATTAATCGTTTTCTTGGAGGGCCTCGGCGCGCAAAAACCTCTTTTATAGTCGACCGTGTACTCGAAAAAAAGAGCCACTCGTGCACCGCGATATTTTTGTTTTCTTCTTCTTCCGATCGTTTGTGGTACGGTGCATGCATTGCACTTGGGCGATACATGGGTCCTTTAACGTCGATAACAACGACACAACAGATCCTCGAAAATCAAGCGTACTTACAGACGCACGTGGTGGTTACGAGCGTTAAACGGTCATTTTTTATTCATAATTATTATTACTCGACAATGTCAGCCGAACTCCGGCGACAACAACTTCGTCTCTATTTCTTTTCTTTTCTCCTTCTTTTCATTTTCAAGCAACAACAATATAATAATAATGGCCGTATACTATATCCTTTTCGGGCTTTAATAACGTTAACCCTCGCGCGCATGGCTTCGTTATGTATGCGTATAACACTCGACGCACTCGAGAAAAACAGCAGCAGCAGCAGCAGTTGAATATTCAAAAACGTATACACACGCACAGGCACACGGCGATTAATAAACTCTCTCGATGCTAATCGCCGCTCGTTTATATATTTATAAGATAATGAAAAAATGTTTTGCCGTTCTGGCGCACTCGATTTTTTTTGCTCTGCTCTGCTCTGCTCTGTTTCGCTTTTTAATTATTCATCACGTGTGCATAGGTACTCGTGAAAAAAACCGATCGTGCTCGTGTGTACTTGAGCGAGCCTAGCTCAACGATAAATTGGCTATTTTATATACATGGCTCTTCGATATAGGCACTCGTGTGCGCAGGTAACATCTATATATATTTTATATGTACGAGAGAAAAAGAAGAAGACGAAAACTCAGGCCCGAAAAAAAATGATGATTATTTAGTAGTAGATCGACGTATAGCGACGATCCGTTGTAAGAAAAGAATATGTGTATATAGAAGGGAGAAAGTCGAAGGAGACGTGTGCGTGCATGTGTGTGTGTGTGTGTACGCGCATTATTACGCTACTTGATTTTGCTTTTGGCCGTTTTCCAGCTGCCACTGCTGCAGTTACAATGTATGTGTGTGTGTGTGTGTTTACACAGTATATATGTAAGCGATTTCAAGAGCGAGCGGAGCTACTCTCTCCGACGAAGAGAATAAATCGCGCAGTGTAGTGGCACAATTACGCGCGTCTCGCGGCTTATCATTATATACTATTATATAGGTACTATAACGTTCGCGCGAGAGAAAAAAAGTATATAAAATAGAAATAAAAATAAAGTCATTTTTGTAGCCCATTTTGACGACGACTATATCTCAGCGCGGAACGCGTGTAATTTAACGCACCTCAAAGTGTTGCTCTGTGTGATGAATATACGCGTGCGTGCGCGATGGTAGTCGTAGTCGTCGTCGTGGCGTTGAAGATGCCTCTCTCTCTCTCTTAAGAGGTGGCATAGCAAGTGTATATATCACATCTACCCTTTTTCCGCGCGCGCACTTTGAAGTAGAGACTAGCTTGTACGCGCGGGTTGTGTGATAACATCTTAGGTGTGTGAGTGTGTATGCGCGTTACAGCGCATATATTCGCTACATACTATGGCTTTCCTTTTCATCGCCTCTCGCGACGACGACGACGACGACGACGAGGCAACTACAACGACGTTTCTCTCACTTTTGATGTCTTTAAAAAACCCAACAGCAGCAGTAGAGAGCAGCAGATATACCTACGTATCATCTTCGCGTTATTTTTTTTTGCGCCACACCTACGCACACACATCCACCCTCGCGCGTTTCGTTTGTTACGCGCTTTATTTTGTATACCACCTTTTTTTTCTTCTTCTCTTATTTTGCTTTTTTTTTTGCTCGCGCCACTCAACCACAGGCAGAAGCAGCAGCAGCAGCGAGGGAAAATTTGCCCCGAAGATTCGAAACTCTAATTACGTGTGTGCGCGGTGCTAGCTGCGATCATTAGCGCGTATACGTTTCGCGAGCGTTGTGCGTTCTCGCGGTTGTGGGTATACGGATATATAGTTGCTCGCGAGACGAATAAAAAAAGAAAAAGAAAAGAAAAAGAAAAAAACAAGAAATACGCCCGTGACGAGCTTATATCTTACGTAAACGTATAAAAAATTTGCAATCGAAGAAATACTTATACGAGTGCAGTCGCGCGCGTAATATATGTATACGACAAACAAATTGGTCTCTCACTCTCTCTCACCATATCCCTTAATACACATACATACACACACACACAGACACACACCCTCGCACACGGGTCGCGTCGAGGCAGTTGTTCTCTGCGCATTAGTATATAGCGCAGTGCAGCGTATACGTATATAGTAATCTACGAGCCGCATCTCTCTCTCTCAACGCGCTCCTTGCGGGCCGCAGGAATTAAGCAGCAGCGGCAGCAGTAGTAAGGCGTGCACCGCGCACAGGGGTAAGCTTGAAATTAATGCGCTACTTCCTCTCTCTCTCTCTCTTTCTCGAGCGAGCTATACGGCCTGCTGCCGTTGCCACTACTCCGCGTGTATGTGTTTGTGTGTGTGTGTGTGTGTTGGCCTCGCGGCGAGCGAGCGAGCGAGCTGAAACATATAGCCACACGTCGCACAGCGCGCGAAATGCAGCTTGCCGATTTATGTACTTACTGGATTTTAGCATATATACACGTAGCTGAGGAGAGAGAGAATCGCATTATTATAATTGCACGCCCCTGCGTATGTATACGTAACTTGACGTTTCTCGATTTTAACTTTTATTATCGTAATCATTGTTATTATTGTTGTTTCGCACGGGGTGGAATTCCCACGCGGATATTATTGCGCACGCGTTGTAATACGTCGATAATAATGGCGATGATCGATGAAACAATTTGTAGCCGATACGCGTATCGTCGTTATAATAAATGTACTTGCGACCGCTACGAGAATTATTATAGTTTTAATATTTTACTTCTCACTCGCGTTGTGAAGTCGGTCACTCATTTGGTCGTACCCTATTTCGCTCTTCGCTATATAGATGCCTCTATGTATGCTATTAGTTCGTTTTAAAATGAAGAAACGAATTTTATAACGTGACAAAACAGACTACATTTTCGAATTTCTGATTTCGTCAATATATACCAATCGCTGACTCGTTTTGTCACTTGCGGATTGACTGTGCTCCATCTGTCGACGAAATCGATAAACTCAAAAATCAAAATACGACATTATCTAGCTTCGGTCGAGAGAACTCGTGTTTACGATTCAAGACGATATAAATCATGAAATTCAGCAGTTAGCAGCTATATATACTAATTCGTGTCCTGCAGCACAATAACGCGTTACACATAATAAACGGGTATACCGCTCGAGGCTCGCGCAAAATTATGATGTATGCACGTATACACTACGCCGTGCATTCGTATATACATAGCTCTTTTCGCAGCCACATACACGCGCACGCATGGGTGCAATGATATACATTTAATAAACGCGTACTGTGTTGCAGGCCAGACAAGAGCTTTATGCGCACCGTGACGACGCGTGATTATGATGCATATAAAGCTGCTGCTGCGCGTGTTGCGTGTGTGCGGCCGGCACGGGTACTGCATTTTGCATATTACTGCGCTACATAACGCCGAGGCCCTCGCAGATCATCTCGACGAATGATCTCGTCATTGGCTTAATGAAGTTGGAATCGTGTGTGTATACGCGCATTCACCCCGAGCGTACAATATAACGTTTACGCTGCACTGCATTAACACGTTTAACGCGCGATGATGATTATTGCTTTCGTGCTCGTGCGCGAAGGCGGTCAGCCGCATTTAACGACGATAATTTAAATCCTCTCGGAATATTATGCATCGCGAACGAGTGTCGGTGGCGGCTTCGATTGAGTATAGTAATATATTGCGACACGCAACCGATCGCGTATCGCACTTCCGATCGATTTATGTATCGTAACGAGCCGATCGACGCGTGGCGGGTTAGATGAGACGTTCCCGTAGCCGCCACACCGTTGCGAATATGATAATATTATTATTACGCGCATTTACGTATATGATATATGCAGCGCTGACCTATAGGAAATTGCCATTGCCATCGACATCCGGCCACGCGACTACACACACATTTGCGACTTTCTTCGAGATTTCCGTCCATCCTATATTACTCGTATAGCGTTTGTATACTCGAGCCTATATATATGCTACGAGCTACGAGGGTGGCCTCACCTGTACGCGTATATATAGCCCTACTATACACACGAATACACACATCCGATGTGCTGCTATGGTGCAGTGTCTGGCAGCAGCAGCAGCATCCCGCCTCGGTATAGAGAGCAGCAGCAGCAAAAAAAAGGTCTCGACGCGCCACACACACACACACACCCACACGTGAGATACGTATCGTCTCTCTGTCTCCTATATATCAAGCTATCAGGATATCAGGGACGTGCTGATACGGCGTACGATAGGCGTGCGCCTATGTAGAGAGAGAGAGATGAGCGGGCTCCGGTTCTATTATAATATAAGCTCGATCGTAATGTAATATTTAAAAGGTAATTTCAGGGTTCTGTTTGCTCGTCGAGCGAGCGAGAGAGACGAGTATATATATAGCTGCTGCTGCGTTCATTCATATACACGCGGGTTGGCTGCACTGCGAATATACAGATAGAGAGAGAGCAGAGAGAGCCGCACTTTTGTGTCGTCGTCCATATACGTGATCGCTTATGATATGTATTAATATAGACAGATAGACGCGTACCGGGGCCCGAAAAAAAGCACTGCAGCACGTACGAACGCACACACACACACATAATACGATATTCATCGTATATATACACGTGATATATTCGACGCGATGCTCGAGACGAGATATCGGTCGGCTCGGATTAATTTCTGTGCGTATTATCATACGTACACGTATTATATAGATTAAATATATTCAGAAACACTGAGGGCGAGGCGAATAATTAATGACCATCGCCGAGCCGTCGTTGCTGCTCCGAATCAATTTGCCTCGTATCCACTACTACTACTACGCACAGATATATACCGAGGTCGAGAATATTATGGTAGGAGGAGGATGCACCGCTTGCGCAGTATCGAAAACACCATCGGTCGGTGCACACATGCCCTCTGCGCCGTCGGATGCTCATCGCTGGACGACAGCGTGGCAGCAGGTGCAGTTTGCATTTCGCTGCTGTTACGTATGTATATGCATTGTGTATAAAGCGCGTAGGCGGCTGTGACTGCATAATATATTTCGATCGAGGTCGC
Organism: Trichogramma pretiosum; assembly: GCF_000599845.2. NCBI lineage: Eukaryota > Metazoa > Arthropoda > Insecta > Hymenoptera > Trichogrammatidae > Trichogramma > Trichogramma pretiosum. Next base: position 790,113 of record NW_019641708.1, on the reverse strand, counting down.
GCATGGGGTTTGTATAAGAAAGGAAGAGAATGAATAAAAAAACAACGACGAAAAACATCGTCGATCTCGAGACAATTTGAAAATTAGTCCCGACGCGACAATAAGACAATATATATAACGTACGTGGCGAGCTGACCAACGCAGGCATTTGCATTTTAGGTAATTAGCCGACCCCGCGTATACGCATACCTTATGCGCATAATCGAGCTTAGCTCGGACGATGTATTTTATCTTCTTCTTTTCTTTTCTTTTTCAACACCTCGTTACACGCTCGTAGCCGGAATGATTTACGACTCTTCCTCGGGGTGTGTGTGTGTGTGTGTGTGTGTGCAGCACCTTGGGATCGATGCCAGTATACCTGCTACCTGTACGCGCCTCTAAAACGTCGTAATTTTCGCGCAAAAGCCCGTTACGCAATTGTGGACGTCCGCCCCCCTAATGCACCGCACCGCACGCGCTCGAGGGTTAAAAAGCTTAAAGCTGGGTAGTGTACGAGCCGTCGACAATTTCCATATAGACAGAGCGTAAGCGCGCAAGAGAGAGAGAGAGAGAGAGAGTAAGGAAGGAAGGAAGAAAAGGGCGAGAGAGAGTAGTAATAAATCGCTAAGGTGCTCGAGATCTCCCTCGTTTTTTTTTTACCAGAAAATACATAATATATACCTTAGGCAGCAGCGTAGCTCGGTGTATTTAGTTTTTAGGCCTTTATAAATGTATACGCTTGCTCATCCACTCGGGCTTTTTTTTTCTCTCTCTCTCTCTCTCTCTCTACTTTATGCATACACACGGGGGTGGTGATGGTTTTGGATTGCTTCGTATATAAATTGAATATGCTTTCTCTCTCTCTCTCTCTCCACTGCACACTTGGGTAAACGAAGCGCGTTTTATAATCGTAATGATTTTCGATAACATATATATTATAAATATATTTCCGCAGCCTCCGGAATCGAATCTCCGGATATAGCAATGGTGGTGGTGAATCGCTCCGCTATATATACATCGCAGGGGGTAGTAGGAAGCAATTCACCGCACAAAAACCACAACATTTTTACGAAGGCCTATATATATAGAGAGTCGATCAACGAGACTCTGCTGCTCACCCTCACCATCTCTTAGCGTCGTACAGGCCTCGACTCGTGGAGCTAGTCGTCTCCTCGAGGGAGATCAACGTCGCAAAGTATACACCGTCTATATAAGGAGGGGAGAAGACTGCCGTAGCCGTCGCTTCCGTATATACCGTCTATATAACGACAATAGGCCGCGCCGAGCGATATATATATAAACACACACACTACCCGCCAATCTGCCCTTTTAGCTTTATATACAAGCTGCTGCTGCTGTTGCTGCTGCTTTTGGCTTCAATGTAATGCGCGTATGAAAAGCCCCCGCGCGACGCGTGCACCTAGTCGTCGTCGTCGTCGTCGTCGAGAGGCGAGTAGGTGCTTGGCTCTTAATCGACGCGGGCTCTCTCTCTCTCTCTCCGTATGTATACACACGATTTCATCTTAAATAAACTTCTTCGCCAGTTCTCCGCAACTTCTCAGCTGTGTGTGTATGTGTGTGTATGTATTATGTACTTTTCAGCCATCGACGAGCGAGGGCCTATATAAATCGTGTGCCCCCGAAACGAAACGGTTTGTTATGTAATTTGCTCTTTACAATTTTACATTATTGTAGATACTTGATGTGTACGTGTAGAGGCATATAGGCGCGTGGTCAATCGACGACCGAGACTTTTACTTCTTCCTTTTTCGTTGGAGTCGTTGCCGTTGTTGTTATTGGCGAGTAGGGGCTAGTTCCCGGGTTCGGCTCGTTTTGATTAGATTCCGAGCTTTATATCGGCACTTCGCGTCGTAGTGATAAATGGGATTTTTTTTTCATTTAGGACTTGGAGCGATGGATAAAACGGACAAAATGTTCTTTCATCGAACACTTTTTTTTACCGTGCTGTGATTTATACAAGCATCTTTACTCTACCACTTGTGAGTTTACAGGTTAATGTACCTCGCCATCTAGCGGCTAATTCTGAAAGTAGTATTCTCACATTCAAGCTGGTTGAAAGTTGCTCCTAATTTTTGCCCCAGTTAAATTGTCATTTTAAACTCATTTAAAATACGCTTGATATTTTTAACGCAATCTTAATTGAAAACTCGTAAAGAACGAGGCAATCAATGTTGACGTATGCTAGATATATATACTCCAATTCTGTTTCAAGCAACGTGGAATTTCGTATGATTCAACATCTTTCAATTCCTATTTTATTAGACAGAATTAGAGTATATTTCATTTTAAAGAATTGTTAATGGACACTTTTTGGTCATTATTGACTAATCATTAATGTTGAGCATTAAGGAAAGTTAGTTTGAATAAAAAGTCAATGTGAAGCAGTCCGGAAGAACAGCTGTTGGAAGCCAAACTTATATGAAATTTCTTAAACGAAAATCCAACCAATTATTTCATTACATGAACATTAAAAATGAAAAAAAAAAAAGAAATAAAATATCAGAAAATTAATAAAATCAAATAGGATAAACCCCTTGTTATGGCAAGAACTTAAATCAAAACTAAATTCCGCATCTTATGATTATGAGAAAAAAATTATTGCTCGCTTTAAAACTACATTATTATTTTTATTCTTACTTTTACTTTAAATGTGCTGTATAATTTATAAATACAGCAAAAATGCCACTGTAATAAAAATTATTTCATCGTGTTTGACTATTCATTGCGATACTCAACAAACGGCCTTATTTGCAAAAAATACTTTGATTACTACGCAGAGTTAACTGACCAATTGAACTATCAAAAAATTTGTCGGGACGCGTACGCGTGTGTAGCTACTTTCCAATGTGACACCGCAATCTCTTAGTTACCTTATCGGCCGTAGATGTCGCATGCCCGAACCCCCAAACAGTTGAATCAACTCAGGTTGTTATATGAGAAAGGCAAAAGCTCTGAATCTGAATGCTCTTCACTGGTCCTCCAACAGTGTCGGCCGAGAGGCCATCAACTTGTGCCAGACCAGCCACTTCCTCTTTCTTTTAGCTCCTTAGCTCTTTCTCGGTTGATTTCCAAAAAGTCCGTTACGTGCCGTCTAGCGGTACAAATCATGAACTACAGCGTACGCGTACCCGAAAATATATAGGCGCTGCTTGTTCAACGCTCTTGGCATGATTTTCAATGACATCGAGTCATCGCATTTTTAGGACGTAGGGCGTTTCATTTCTAATGCAATTATCGTAATTAAATTTAATAAAATAAATGCAGCGGGGCACAACCTTTATTTTAACAATCCGATTGATCAATTTTATTTTTCACAATTAAGTTGTTCTTACTACAGCATTCAATGACTCGTAATTATCATTTTTCACATCAAGAGCCACGCATCGAAATCAATCGAAGCATCGCCAACACTTCTATCGTCAAAAAAAACATTCAACGAAAAATATTTTATCGCGAAAAAACACAAACACACTCACGCTACGTTACGGGAAAAAAATCCAAGGATACATAATACGCTATAAGTACCCCGTACGAGACGCGCGGCAGGCACCGAACCGGCATCTGTCAGCCCCCGAGGATTTTCTTGCGAGACGTCTTGCGCGTATGTATACGTCGTCGAGTCGGAGTCGTGCGGCGCGCGCCACTTCCATGTATCAAGGTACTGCTGCGCCCGTCGACTGCACACACGTACACACTCCCGTTGTACATGTATATGTATATGCGTGCCTCGGACGGCTCAATGGCCTCGGCGCGCTGCACCCCTTTTTGCCCTTATACAAGATTAAACGGGATATTACGCATTAAATGTCGTGATTCGAGAGCAGCAGCAGCAGCAGCAGCAGCGGTAGCCACCCCCGTCGGCGGATTACAGATTTTTTTTTCTCTCTCTCTCTTGACGACGACGACGGAGCGAGAATTCTTACGCCTTTTCAGCGCTCGAGCTATATACCGGCAGCTGACGGCCGATATGAAAAGGCCGCGCAGAGTCTTTAGTCTTTTCTTTTTTTTTTCATCATCGTCGTCGAGACGACGCTGACCGTTGCACAATAACGCGCGATTGAAATTTTTCGGCGATTTAAGTAGGAGAAGCGCCACGCGTTAACGGGAGCTTTAAATTTGCATAATCTCCCCGCGGCGATTTTCCGAAACTTTAATTGTTCTCGCGCGCGCGCGTGCACCCGATCGCCGTTGGGCTGCAATTGGCATTGATATATAATATACGTAATGCGCGCGCGCGTGCGCGATGTTTGTTGCGGCTTACCTCTTTAAAAAAAAAAAAAGAAAGAGAGAGAGAGAGAGAGAAACAGCTTGTACTCCGTCTTTTTTCCTTCTTCTTCTTCTTTTTCTACTTCTGCAAAATTCACCCGCGCGCGCTGCGTTATATTATTATCGTATGTATGTGTGCACAATGCTATACATACGAAAGCGCAGCTGCGCGCGAATTTCATTTGAATATAAATTCGTGAAAGCGAATGAAGAAAAAAAAAACAACAACAACAAGACAGATCTCAAGATGTAAGTATAAGCGAGACAGAGAGAGTCTCGATGTGCCACGTGGCCGGAAGTCTCGCGGCTCGTGTTTCCGCGAGGAGTAGTTTTGTGTGTTCGTGTGTTGTGGCGGTGGCGGCGAGACTCGACCGATCGAGGGGTTATATATATTAGAGGCAGTTATTTGTCGTCGTCTGTGTGTCGCTCGGGTGCAGGGCACATCGGTCTTACGGGGGTGAGGCAGGCACTAGGCTATATACACACGGTGGTGTACCATGCATACAATACGTAACTGCACATTTATATACGTGAAACCTCGACTTATTTTTTACCTTATGCTGCTGCTGCTGCTTTTTTCCTTACTCCACCTTTTTTCATATTAAAGTGTACGAAATCTCGAGTCACTATATATGAGCTTGCGCGTGGCAGCACACAAAACTTCACTTATAAATCAAAAAAAGCCGATCTATTGTCGTATCCATATACATTATCGATGAATAATTCAGCTATATACACGTAACTACGTACACCTCTTTGAACTATCGGCGCACACGTGCGCTGGAATCGTAGCTTCGCCGCGTGTAGCTTTTTTTCTATTAGGCCGCGTATAATTATCATCGATTTACGTATTGCCGCTCGCTTAGCGGGTGCGCCTTGAACTACCGTCGTCGACGAGTGAAGTTTTCTCGACCCACTGCTGATTTGCAAAGTGAGCAGCAGCGGTAGCAGCTAGTGGCCCCATTGTTCTTCGGCCAGCCCGTGTGTGTGTATATAAAAAAAAAAAAAAAAACTTCGAACTATACTTGTATCGGTGAGTTGACTTCAAACTTGACCCGCGCGCGGTTCTTCTTCTTACTCTTCTTCTTCTTTTTTTCCTCGTGATGCAAATGCGCGCCGATATATAACGAAAGAAAACAGGAAAAAAACCTCGTGCTAGCTTGTGTATTTCGTGTATACTATATGTAACCCCGTGCAAATCGAAAAATTGATAAGATCATCGGTTTCTCGTGTGATACCGAGCCATCCGTCATCCGCGATTTATGGCCTCGCTCGCGTGTGTTTATACCGATATATACACGCTGCTACGATGTAATCCGATCAGTTTGTCAAATTGTCTACGCGCATGGTATCCACCGTGTCTATTTGCACGTGTCGAAACGTTTTAGAAATCACTCGCCGGGGATGAGTCTTTCGATGCACGCCCCGCGGTGTATGTTATATACACGCTCGAACGAGTCCTTCTCACGTCGACCTGTCTCGGATCTCTCGCTCTGTATTATATATAGTAGTCATTTTTATTCGCGGAGTATAATGCGCGTTACGGGCCGCCTGGAGGATCGAAAAGCCAGCACAAAGCCAAGGGTACGAGAAAAAATCATCGATACACTTCCGGAGGACGCGTTTTAAACGTTTTTGATTCACTGCCCGCTGAGCTTACATTTTTTAAAACGTATACACATAAATATAAAGTATAGGTATGCGAGTGTGTATGTGTCAGTGCGAGAAATCGTCTTTCGGACTGGAAATCACATTATTCGAATCGGTCGATCGAGTCCGATCGAGACCCATTAAACATATCGTTAAAAAAATCTTTTAATTAAAAAAAAAATGACGCACGAATGGAATTCGTTACGAATTTCTATTATGCGATCGAATAAGACTCGACTTTTTAATCGATACCGATCAGAGCCCTCTAAGTAGACTCAATATATACGAATAATGGAAAACGGTACCTGCGAGTAAACCGCTAGATGACGCGTGGCCGAAGTCTCGAAAGCCACAAGAAAAAAGGCAGAGTTAGGTTGCTATATAAACTCGACATTATATAGTAACTCAGCCACAATCACTGACTTGTTGGCTGATATCCTAGTTCTTATATGACGATGGAAATCGAAGCCGTGCCGTTCACATGATTCGAAGTCGAATAGCAACCCCGAAACTTGGAGCAATTCCGAAATTTCCACGCATCATTGCTCGAGGTCCTTTACAGCCTTTCTCAGGCATCGGACAGCTACAATACGTCACATATCATTGTAATATACGTCTTAATGAAATGGTCTCCGCTGTGGCAGCAGTAAGGCATATAAGACACCGAAGTGTACATATAGCTACCGTAGCCTAGCCTAGGCTATTTGCACACACGTACTATACGTACGTACGTGCGCCACTTGGCCTTTCAACTCTGTACACGGCTCTTTTCTTTGTTTTTTTTTTCTTCTTGTTACCTATGCTTTTGCGTCACTCCTCCTCGTCGTCGTCGTCTTCTTCTTGTTTCTTACTTCACTCGAGAGCTGCGCGAGCGACTCGGGCATGTGCTTTTGACAGTTGCCACCGTCTTGGTCGTTGTTGCAGACTTACATAGGAATAATGCATTACACACGTTCGCGAATCGAGGCAGCGGTACAGCTCCGCAGCTCCAACGACATAAAAAAAAGAGCTGCACAAATTTATACAAACGCGTACAACACGTACTTTATAATTAGAAACACTGCTCTGCGGCTGCAAATCGAGCTACATTATATTATCGTTATTATTATTATTATATCAGTGCATCATATGCTCGGGGGGCCTTTTGTCCGTCGCTCGCTCGCTCGCGCTCGAATTTCCGCCCCGCATCTCGAGACAGAGAGAGAGAGAACCCGATATGCTACTTCTGCACCCGTTCGGATCTCTCTCTCTCTCTCTCTTTTTTACTCCGAAAGTCCGGAAGTCTCGACGACGCGCCGCACACGCCCAATAATGCAGCAGTTATGCCAGAAACGTCTCGAAGAAAAAGCGGCAGCGGCACGCTTACGCGTTCAACAACAACAACGTCTAAAGATCTTGAATATAAGTTGGGCGCCGTTGCTCATATTATCGGTTCGAAGCCGCGACACGCGTGTCCTTTTATACATATATCATGTGCTCCTTTCAACGTCTTTGTCATCGCGTGGGTGTATATCCTCGAGTCCCTTTTTTTTTCTTACTCTTCTTCTTTCGTTAATTGTCCGCATCGATTCTCTTTGACGTTATACATACGCGTTTGAGAAATGCGTTTTATATACACGGAATTAATGCATACAAGTCGAAATCGGGCAGGGAACGATCAATTATTACAATGTAAACTGCGCCAAACATGCCGTCCGTGTAACATATAAACAAGGCTTGTACACAAGGTAAGCACCGCGCTATGTATATTACGGTACGTTACTTACTTTACTACTAAACTACCCCCCTGCCGAGCCAGAGAGAAAGAGAAAGCATGAGTCCCATTCACGACAGTTATTGTGTTCATTTCTGGACTTTTGGCATACACACACACACACACACACACACGAACGGAACGAACGGTAAAGGTAGGCGTGTGTACATATTGCAGCCCCTTGACGGGCCGCGGAATGAGCAAAAGCTGACGCTGTGTCGCTGCCCCCGAGACACTCGAGAGAGAGCTCCAGCAGAGACGACGACGACGACGATGACGACGACTACTGTACGAGTCGAGTTCAAGGTGCGCACGAGCGAAAAAAAAAAATGAAAGAGAGAGAGAGAGAGAGAAATAGTCGAGTTGGCGTACATATTATGCACATACGGAGAAGCTCGACGTGACGACGACGTAAGAATTCACGTATGTGCACGACACGTCGCTTGTAATTACAGAGTAGATATTTTTCGTTATCATTTGGAAGCTACGCTATTGACAAAAATATTATACATTATAGCATATAGTAAAATAAAAGTGCAGCGGAGCACACGTGAGACGCGCGAGAGAAGTAAAGTAGAAAAAAAAGGTCAATCCTTAGGGGGGGTGCTGCTACTACTCATGCTGCTGCTGCTTCTCGGGGAGTAATTGCCGACTTGCTTTTCTACTGCTGCTGCGGCTGCTGTGCAGCTTGTTTCGTCGTCGTCAAACTCGATCGTGCGTATACACGTATATCCGCCGCTTGCCTCATGCATTGTTTTGGCTCGCTGTTTATATATATTATATGCGTGCTGCTATGCGCGCGCGCGTGGTATGTATTTTTTTTTTTTTATAGCCTCATTGTTCGCCACCACCGCTGCGCCGTTCGTACATATATGAAAGCATCGGGCATAAAAGGTGACGATCACATTATGTACCCATAGAGAGTTAAAAAAGAGTTGATTCGAGCGAGTTGGAATTAACGAACGCGGCGGCCGCCATCTCAGTGGCTATATATATGTGGTTACTTTTTTTTCTCTCTCTCTGTCTCTCGATCGAATGCAAAGTCGACGTGACCAAGCGGGATGCCGATCCTGCTATATTTATATATAGCAGTCACCCGTGTGCCCAATTAACGAGAGTAAAATATATTACAAAGTAAGTAAGACGAAGAAGCCGAGTGTTATATACATATATGTACAGTCGTGTATATCGAATGTGGGCCGCCTTCGGGCGCGCTGACAGCTCCGACTTTTCGATTCAATTGTCGCAGCTCGCGAGCGCGGCGTTTATGATACACAACGCGCACATACAATGTATATAATAGTAACCCGAGCTGCACACAATCTCGCAACAATATATGTTATACATGAAATTGTGCGTGCCCAAATAATGAGGCTGTTGCTGCTGCTGTTGCTATGTCGCGTAATAAAAGTCAGGTCGAAACAATCGACTTCAATAGTCGCAGCTTATATGTGTGTGTGTGCGTGTGTAGTTCATTTGACGTCGAGACGACGACGACGACTCCCTGCCGATCGTATACGTTGTTGCTTTTATACATGTATAGTCGCGGTGGTGGTGGTGTGCGGAGAAATTCGAGACACACACACACACTCGTACACTGCTTAAATGACGTACTTACACGCCACTCGCAGGCTGTTTAGCTCCGGGTCCATAATAGTACCGATCGTACAGCCAATATCGTGATGACAATTGCCAAAAATGCCGTTGTAACTTTACGCGATTTTCGAAATTCAGCCGTTACGAAGACGGAAATTTGTCATGTTCTCACGTAAAAGTGTCGTCGTGTAATTAGCGAGACGACTCGACGCGCTCGACGTTAATAATCCTTTACTCGGCTGGGATAATATGCAACACACACACGAGCGAAAGAAGAATAAAGAAAAAGGCAAAAAGGGCCGCGCGCGCAGCGATCGTCGTCGTGTACGTGCTCTTTCGGTTGCGCCGATTTTTTTCCCATATGCGTGTAACTCAGCGTGTGACGGAGAGCAGCAGCAGCAGCAGTACAATGTGTTGTATACCGACAACTGCTGTTGTTTTTCAGCGGCCGCAAAAAGTGAGAGAGAGAGCAGAAATCAGTGATAACGAGCTCGCTGGTGGGCGCGGCACGCCAAGCTACTGCTGCTGTTGCTGCTGCTGCTGCTGCTGCTGTGACTGCGCCGAGTCCGGGGAACCCCCTGCCGCTATCTTCCTCTCTTTCTCTTGTTATACTGTTGGTCGGTGCAGGCGCGCGCAGCGCAGCTGCGAACCCCCATGGAATCGTACTGCTACTACTACTACTGCCACTACCATTTCTTTTACTCGTCTCTCTCTCTATCGTACATATATCCTATATATACCTGCATTGTGTTTCACGCCGGTAATATGCGTGCGTAAACGAAGACTCCGCCATGCTACAAGCTGTAGTTACGTTATCGATGAAAATTTTTCCTCGTATTTTCCGCACGAAATTAAGGAAAGAAAAATTCAAGGAGTTTTTCTTTATTATTTACACCATACACAACATATACGTATTATATACGGGCGTTTGCACAAGCCGCGACTGTGAACGATTCCATTACACTGACGACCCCTTCTTTTCTATGCCAGTTAAAAAAAAAAAAAAAAAAGGCGACACATCGCTGCGCCGCTGCACGCGCGCGCACCTTCTCTCAAAGAGATTCAAAGGCGGGGATCGTGCCACCGAACGCGGTCGATTGTTTCAAATATATATTTGAATACGACTCGATGCACACACACACGGACACACTGCGGTGCCTTTTTAATACGCGGCTATCGACGATTGAATTAAACTCGAGTTTCATTATTTCTTTCTTAATTTCATTTTTATTTTCTATTCGAGTACGCGCGCGTGTATGTGTATATATGGGCGTTATCGCGCTAAACGCAAGGAATGAATATAAATTTAATCAAAGGAATTCACGACGACGAAACGAGACGCGCCTCCTTTTTTCTTTCGTTATAAAGTGCGAAATTTTTTTTATAAGGTGGACCGATTTTTAAGATTCGATTTTTCGAGGTGTTTATTATTATTGCGCGAGCTGCATATACGAATGCAATAAGCTATGAAATAATCGCGCTCGTTATTACGTGTGGGAACTCGAGTTATATTATGTAAGCTGCTCGCATTATGGGAGTGTCTCTCGACGGTCTTTCATCTTGATTCTTCTCTCTTTCTCTATACACTGTGTGTAACTCGAGGAAGAAATAAAGAGTCGAGTCACGCCGAGTCTCAGTCGCAGGTTGATCGACCTCCGCCTCCTCTTCTACTTCTCTCTCTCACGTTTTCACACCTATATACAGCAGCGCGAAGTAGGGGGCGTCACCGCGAGCTATTTCAGATTTTAAGCTTCTATATATACGAGTGAACAACAACAACAACAACAACAAGTAACTAACTAAAGCTCACAAGGCCCCCTCCGATAAAGAGCTCGAGTCACATTCAGAAAAGGTGTCGACGTATATTATACGCGCGCGTGAGACTTTGCCGCGATCTTCCTCGGTGCATTTCCGCGCGGTTAATTTTCGAGCTTAAACTCCGTGTATTTATGTTCGAAACTTTGTAATAATATTTCTCGCCTCTCGAGAATCGCAGTAATAATCTCCTCCGAGGGATCGAAATGTACATATATATACGTGGCCGAGTTTTCTAAACAACCCGCCGTCGTTTACTGCGTGCGTATTACAACCAGTGCGTGTCATCCTCAGGAGTTGCGCAATTGCAATGCTAATTACGCGGCGCGACGCAAAAAAAGGGGTCGTCGTCGCGTCGTTGTTATATCGTCGTTGTGTTGCGACAACTGTATATGTACGCGTACATTGTACTATGTACAAGTTGCGTGTAGAAAAGGGGGATAAACCCCTAATAGGCTGCGATCTATAAGGCCGAGCGATACTTATTTATACGTGACGACAATCGCACTTGGCCCATTATCGCCGATTTCTGCTGTGTACGAGTTTGGTTGAGCATTCGGAAGGATTTCGTATGTGTGTGTGCCGGCAAGAGTCGAAAAAATTTGGGATATGTTGAGAATTGTTCGATGTAAAATTTGCATTTATTTATTCGACGGTGTTCGATTCATTATAATAGGATATTTATTATAAGCGATGTATGGTTATCAAAGGGTTAATTGAGATTGTACGTTATATCGTGATAAATTACAGACTTTTTTCAAACGAGTCTTGAAAATAAAATAGATAGCATCGTGAGTTTTGACACGATTAAAAAAAGACCAGATAGATATTCGTCGATTTTCGTCTTGAGATTAGATGTATATTTGTATATACAACATTCTCGGTACAGTTATTTGTTAATTAATATGCTTCAATTTGATGTGTTTTGTCAGATTCGGTTTTCTAGTGAATGTCTTTTGGCATTCATGGCATTCATGTCTGATACCTTCATGCGACGATTTCACATGTTTACTGAGAGAGGTCGGTTCTTTATATACTTTTTGACACAATTTGCATTCATATTTCGCACCGAAATTGTGCTTTCTCTTGATATGGGCTCTGACCTCGGATTTTAGTATACATTTTTTATTACAAATATCGCATGTATAATGCACACTGTTATGTACCGCAACCAAGTGCTTCTTGAGCTTATATCTAGATTCAAATTTTTGTTCGCAGAAACCACATACACCAGCAGTAGTATGCGCATTGGTGTGCTTCTGGAGATTACACATTCTTATTAATTTTCCACACACTTGACATGGTTGACGTGGATCAACTTTCCGCCTTCTCTCATCTTTTTTCTTGCCGAGTTCACTGCTGGCATTCGCTTTCTTTTCTACTTTCTCGGCACCGGTCGATGCAACATTCGTTCGGAGGTCCAGAGGTTCCGTTATGTTCGCGTTGAGCTTCTCGTCAGCTTCGCACTCGGATTCGAGTGTCAACTCATGGGGTGTCCCGCGGATCGAGTGGCCGTCATTTTCGACGATTGGCGTATCATCGGGCGACTCTTTTATTCTGAAGCAACGAACGAAGTACGTTTTGTATGGAAAAATTTTTTTCACTTTTATTGGCAAATTAAAAATTACCTTGGGGCGGAATCGAACGACTCGATGGACTCCATATTACTCTTCTGGAAGAATCGCGTTGACGACTAATGTTACCGTTACGACTTTAAACTAGGTAACTTGAATTTAATAAACAAAGTAAAACCAAGTCAACGTACGTTACGATGATTCATCTCCGTGTTGAATAATAACAATAGTTTTTGAGAAAATTAAAAACATAAATAAAGTACACACATATTTTCATGATATTACAACCTCGAATTAATCGATCGCGAAATAAATAATTTTGCCCGCGAAGAAAAAATAAAAATAAAATATAGCTCGCATCAATCACGGCGATTGCGGGTTTATATCAGGCGCGGCGAGGTGGGGAAAAGGAGAGCTCGAGCTTTATGCTATATATACATACTCCGTACGTATACGTATAATATAAGAAGTGAAAAGCCCGCGAAAAAGGGCGTGTCGCGGCGCGCGCGAAGCTTCATTCACCGCATATATATAACACATATAGATATATACACTCTTATCGGTATATATATATACGAAGCGTTTACTAACAACTGCGCAGACACTGCACATGCACACACACACTCACACATACATAGAGGAGGAGGAGGAGGAGGAGGAGGAGGAGGATGGAGGTATAACGAGCGGGTGTTTGCTCTGATCGATGCTCGCTCTACACGCGAAACTCTCTCTGCGCTATGTGCCTCGCTTGTTCGTTGTGTTCGTTCGCAAAGCTCGTTTAAAACTTGCCCGCGACCGTATCGGAGTAAGAGAGAGAGAGAGCCTCATTATATACGCCGCGCGGGACGATAGGTGTATATATAGCTATATAGACCGTGCTATATATACGTTTCGAGCTAGCAGCAGCAGCAGCACTTCACGCCCGTTTCCCTTTTGTTCTCGGGGCTCTTTCCTTTGGCTATATAATATAATGTGCACTAGAAGCCAAGCTGCCGATATATATACGTATATATACGTGTACAGTCCCGAGCGTCGCGCGCTAGAAAATCATCGCTGTACGGCGGCGAAAAATGATGAAAAGCTCGGCTTCGCTCGTCTGTGTATACAGGAGAAAGTCGTACCTTCAGACTTGATGAGTGTATAAAAGATTATTTATATAAGACAAAAGGATTTTAAAGGCTCGAGGAGAAATAGAGAGAGAGAGAGAAAAAGGTAAAAGAACACTTAAAAGCTTTGCGATGGAGGATTGGGGGGGTGTGGGTAGGTGGCAGTAATTAACGGCGACGATTCAATGCGGCACATCGTCGCCTGGACAAATTTACCCTTTTTCCGCGTGCCAGCCAGCCAGCCCGAGGAGCCATTTCAAGTTTCTTACACCCGATACTATTTATTCGTTGGAAGAAGATCGCGCCTTCTCGTCTTTTGAGTAAATTTGCCGATTGATTATATTTTTTATGATCTATTATACCTTGTAGAAATGATCAACGTTAATAATTGTAGCCTGACGATCGAAGAATGATAGTTTGAAGGATTTTAAAGTATAAGCATGAACGTAATTTCGTTAGAAATAAATCGTCTGAATTGACCAAACTTTTTTAGCGTTGTATTTAATTCAATAATTATCAACTTTACGAAAAAAAAGTTATTTAAAAAAAGTGTTTAGACTAATAAAGTTACACAACAAAAAGTATTGATAGTTATTGAGTTGAAAATCGTCGAAATCATTTCATGGCTTTCAGGTATTATACGAAGTCATATTTATGATCGCCATGTTGAATTTCGTAATTATAACTATTTTACGATAAAGTATACATGTAATTGAAGAAATCTATTTGCATTAGACGTCCCAAGGGAACCTTTTTTCCGTGTTCAAATTTGATTGATCGAGTTTTTTTTCTCGAAATTTCTAACACCGGATTCAGAAAGTACGTTAGATTTTACGTAAAAAAATGATATATATCAAGTTTTTTTAACAATTTGAAGTCGATGTAGTACATCGCTAAAAATATAATCCAGACCTGAAATTGGCAATTCAATTGTTTCTAAAAATTCAATTCGATTTACAACCACTTCAATATCGATAAGACTTATACAATAATTTTCACTTTGCCACTTGCAGATTTACAGAAAAAGGCACACTTGCCATCTAGCGGCGTATACTCGAAGTAATAAGTCTGAGCACGGTTTTAGAAAAAATTACAGCGTCCGTTGAACGTGTATACATAATTAGTACAGCCACTTTCTTCAGGCATTATACGAAACTAAAGAACAAGCCTTGCTTATTTAACTTAACGAACTTCATATTGAAGGTTCATTGATATTCAACTATTACTAATATCACATATCATATAAAAAAAATTGACACTAACTTTTGATATGGGAGAAAAAAAATTCATTTATATGAATCGACTAGCTTAAGCCACTTTCTTAGCAGGCATTATATTAAACTAAAGAACAAATCCTTGCTCTCTTCTGGCTGTTCTAAATAAATATTTTATAAAACTATTGACTTTTCTAACTATATTCAAGTCGATATGTGTAACAGTTCGCACACCGTATCCTCATACGTACGATTATGCTTTAAAAAAAAACTTAAACCAACTTTCGATACGAGACGACGATCACCCATTATTATGTCGTGTACATATCGCGTCGCACATGCATACATATACGGGTATTGTAATACACGATGTACGTATGCCTGTGTATGTGTTATACGTCAGTCATCGGACCGAGTACTCGTATACGTGCTGGTGCAGGCGCGATCGGCTCGGGCGCGATATGATCGAGACGTCGACGTCGCGCAGCAGCGGAGATTGAAATAAATCGACGGAATTGACGCTGTTAACAGGGGCCTCGTCGACGCTGAGTGCACACATATATATAGAGTGTCAGTCTGTATGTGTGTGTGTTGTGTGCGGGTACCTACACACACACATAATAAGCGACAACGAGTACATAGTAGTGGATGTATCGTCGTCGTTACCCCTCGCTCGCTCGCTCGCTCGGGGGAATTCTGGGCGCCCTTCCCCCCACTTATATGGTACGTAGTCGCCACCCATCGGCGGTGAAATCTCCGCACACCCGAAACACACCAATCGGGCCGTCGTCGAGTGTCTACCACCATTCGTACATACGATATCCCCACCACCACCAACGTCATCGTCGTCGTCCCGATGCGGTCGATCCTCCTCAGCTCCTGCAGCAGTTCCTACTATACGTACATCCCCACTCTCCGGGGGGATCGATCCCCGATCGCTGCCACCGCCGCTACTGCTGCGCGGCTCTTTTTTTCTTGCCTTCTACTATATACCAACCCAGCTTATAAATGCCATATCCTCCTACCTCTCTCTCTCTCTCTCGGAGCTCGGGCGCGACCACTGCTGCTCGGCCGCTGTTTTAGCCGCCGTCACCGCCGCCGCCGCCGCCGCTGCTGGCTTTTTTGCCCCGGTGTGCAGAGAGCGAGTTGTTGGTCTTTTTGCGCTTGCCGTGCGCAGGGCCCGAGAGTGCGGCAAGTGCAACACACGCGCGCGCGTCTCTCCTGTGCGCAGCAGCAGCAGCAGCAGCAGCAGCAGCAGCAGTACACCTACGCACGCGTAATATATAAATAAGGATCCTAGTGTAGGATCCTGTGCGCGGTTTTTGACACATATACTTGGTGGTTGTACGCAAGAACTGTTGTCGTTGTCTATGATATAGATCGATAGATATAATTCGGTACGTTCAGTGGTGTCTCCGTGTGTCCTTATCAATCGTCTCATATGTGCGTGTTTGTGTGTGACTCACCTGCGGACTTTGTCAAAGCTGGACAGATGAGGTGGACCATGGTGGGTTTGGTTTTTTTTTACTGTATTACGTACGTTTTATTTACGACGAAGTCTCGTTATCGGAGTATTCTTTTTTTAAAGAATAATTTAATCGAAGACGTTTAGACACTCAATCATATTGGAATGCTTACTGTGTATTATAAAAGTTGTTGTATCAATTTTTGCCTTTCTGTATAGGGTGTCAGGCTATGTAAAAACCAATCATTCATACACGACTTATACAATTGGGTATACTTTGCCTCTTGCATATTAAGGGATAAAGATAATCGCCATCTAGCGTTGGATACTCAAATTATTTATCGTATTCAAAGTAGCCTCAATTTTTTGAAATAATTCAAACACCAGATTCGGGTTATTTAAAATGCGCTCGCAGTATCCGTAACATAAATGACACAGAAAAATCGCCAAAATACAAGCCAATCAATTTCGATATATCTTTTGAAAAAATTGTGAATGTTTATCGCTCGGTCAATTATGTCATCGACGCCTCCAAGTCTATATATGACACGAAATCATTATCTCTAGCGCGCGCGATGGCTTCCGCGATCAACAATAATTACCCTATACACACATCCACCCACCCATCCATCCATCTCTCTTCGGGTACATCGAGAGAGAGAGAGGCGTATTATATCCAAACATACGTCACTTTCATATTACAGCGTGTATTGTACGCGATATATCGAGTGAATCGATGCGCGCGTTATTATATATATCCCCTCGCGGCTATATACGACGACTTTCACTCGTCGTTCCGAATTCCCCAATGGCCATCGTTGTTGTCTCTCTCTCTCTCTCTCTCTTCTTCTCTTCTTCTCTCTGGTGCCGTTTCCCTCAGGACAGACAATATCGGAGTCGTGTTGTGTATGTGCGCGCGCCTGCCTGCCTTGTATTTTATATATATATATCGCGCTTTGCAGGGCGGGGCGTTGTGAAACCGCCTCTCTCTCTCTGTCTGTCTGTCTCCGATCATCGCGCGAGCTTCTGCTGCCTACTGGAGCTGTCAATGTCTCTTCATAAATAGGCAAGAGAGAGAGAGAGAGAGAGAGAGAGAGAGAGAACGGGAGAATGCCTCTCGCGCACACGCACACACACACACATTCCGTAAATGATAATCCGATGTTCAAAAATGAAAGTATTAAGGCGCATTATTACGTGTAAGCGCATTGTATGCAATTATTATACACGTAATAATGCGCGCCGTATTTATCGTACGTGAAAAGGATCTTCTTTGAGCATTGTTGCAAGTTTTCTCTAGACCTATGTGTGTGTACGAGCGTAAAGCTCGAGGATTACGCGATTTATGCTGCTGCTGCTGCTGTGTTGTGTGTAAGATGCGCTTCGTGCGGTACTGTGCTTAATTCGAGGCCGATATACTTATGTAGTTTGGGCCGCGGTCTATGATATTTTTTTTTTACTTTTCTTCTCCTTTTGCCTTTTGTCGATTCGACGACGCGTATAGCACGAGATCCAGCGCCGTAGAAAAAAATTCATAAACTTAATGATGATTCGATGTCAAATCAGGTGTTAAAATCAAACTATTTTAAGTTAAAACTGCATAAATGTTCTATACTCAAATTGTAAAAAATTGATGTTTCAATACCGATTCGTTTTTAACCTTGATTGCTCAAAAACTGTATCAAACTTCGAACATGATTGAAGGCAGCTTTCACCGCTAGATGGCGAGTTGCCTTTTACTCGCAAACCTGCAAGTGGCAAAATCAAAATAAGTGTATAAATCGAGGTCGAGGATTAAATTTACAACATAAATCACTCTTACAATTTTATAGCACTGCGTGGCTGAAGTTCACGTTTAAAGCATGCTTTGCCGTGACTTAAGCTGCTCATTATTGCACCGCGGCGTGCCTATCGCACTCGCTTCGCTCGGGTGCTAACCGTGCCGTGCAATAATGGCCTGCTTAAGTCACACGTATCATAATATACTATTTTATCTCTTACGTTTATTTTAACGTAACTATTTTCAACGGAAACATAATCATTGATTATAAGAAATGTCTCCTCTGATACAGTTCATACCATACCAACACAATTATATACACGCAAAAAGTTAAACTGCCGCAATCACTGGAGTGGGCATTTTTGCCTGCCCTCGCGGATAACAGAGTTTAAATCGACGACGCGCTACATAACAATGCCCCGCGTGTGCACTCGGGAATCTCTCTACGATCTTCTCACTGCTGCTGTTACTGCTGCAGCGAGATGGGGAGGGCAGGAAAAAAAGATTAAATTACGCGCGGGAACATATGCCACTTGAACGTCCCTGCGTATACTGTATAAAACACACAGCTGCACGCCGCCGCCGCCGGGTTAACTATATATATTTACGCGCTGTAACGTCTCTCGAGCTATGCGCGTATCGCGGATCTACGTGAAATTTTTATTTATCCTCGATTAATTGAACGGTATGTATGGAGGTTTTTTTTTCGCGTACAGCTTCGACCAAAATGATTCCAATATCAAAAAGGCAAAAAGCTTGAATTTTTGATCTTCTATATACGTATACGCCGAGTTGTATAGGGGCCACTTAAGGTCGCGCGATTCTCTCTCTCAATTCTCGAAAGAGGTAGAGAGAGAGAGAGAAACTCCTCGAGGCACAGCTTCTCTATATTATAGTCTATTTATTTTGCGAGACTCCATACACTGCGGCGGCAGTAGCAGCAGCAGCCTTTTCTCCATCCGTCGGTCTTGACACACGCAGACGTACATACACGTACACATAGAGCATATATAGCGAGAGGGAAACATTTCCTCGAGTCGACGACGTTCAAGACGGAGTAAGAGAGAGAGGAGAGAAGTGCAAACGTCATGGCACATACACACACACACACACATACACAGAGTTGGAGTCAGTCAGTTGCATAAATAAGCCCTTGAGGGTATACGAGCTCGGAGCTTTTATATTATATATACGGCAGGCAGTCGTCGAGGCCTTTTCTCCCGCATATTACACGCTAGTGGGTTTATACCGCTGCTGCTGCTGCTGCTGACCATTTTGCATCTCATTCAGAGAGACGACGGTTCATTTGGCTTGAATGGAGCTGCTGCAACCTGCATATACACACACACATATAACAAATATTAAGCAGTGAACGACGACGACGACGACTGCCGTATATTACACATTACATATGTACGCGTCTCTGCGTGTGTATGTGCAGTCGCAGCCCGAGCCGAGCTATGAGCAACGTCGACTGCATCGCGCGCGTAGACGCGTAGAGCATTATGATACATAAATAAAATAATTTATTCTGTTCATCGAGAGACGATTATTCATAAATAATCTTAAATTATTTATGAACTGTTTGTTGATTACTAAAAATCTATTAAAATTATACGTTAGAGTCTTAAGCCACACGTTAATACTCGTCTGTCTGAGGGTACAAATTAAAAGCGGACTTTGTTCCGTTGTCAATTGTGATGTATCGAAATGCTTAACATAAATCTCGGATCTCATTTCGAAGCAGGCCCATGTCTGTGACTTATACAACGTTTTAACTTTAACACTTGCAGATTTACACGTGACAGCTGCTCGCCATCTAGTGGTGGACACTGGCATTAACTTTTGATTGAATTTCCATATATTTTTTGTGCTATTAATTAAGAAAAAGGTCAATATTTCATAAATGTATTTCTTACACTTCACATGGTCAATAAAAATAAAAAGAACACAATTATTAGGGACAATTCTTAGATTCGGTCAAACTCATTGAAATAATCAATTCGTTAGCATGCTTACCATCTCAAGCAGTTATATATTCCGATATAGTTATATTTCACTGTGAATGTCTAATTTTACATTACATCAGTATTGGCGAAATTTATCAGCTGCGACAAGTTTCATTGTCATAAACTTTATACACTACAGTACACAAAACAGAGAGAGAACTCATCAAGCTGGAAATGATTCGCCGCCGCGCGGATGGGCCTTTTTTGCACGTTGAAGTGCTGCTGCTGCCCCTCGTACCGCACTGCAGGCCGTCTCCGCCACCACCACCCGAGACATGCGTCGATCGTCTCTCGAGCTTACTCCGAAAAAGCTCCTCGTCCCATCTCGGCTTTTTTTTCCTTCCGCCAAATTGCTTTCTCCGACAGCTCGTGCAGAGAGCCAATCGAGCAATATGTAACGCGCGTATATGTATGTATGTATTATATAAATGCCGGTTGCTTCGTACCTCATGCCGTTTTTTTTCCTCGTGTGCGTGTGTGCGGGCTCTCGACGTGTCTCGTGCTCACTCTCTGACGCGATTAATTTTCCCAAAGGCTGACAATATAATCAATGAACCCGCCATCATAAAGTCGTAGTAGTAGTACTAAGCATTCGTATAGATAAGGCGAAAAATGTGCTTAACAGCTTGGAAACGCGTCTCTCTCTCACTCGAGTGTGTATGTGTGTGTGTGCGGCTCGATTGACTGCTGTACACATCCGTCCGTGTTCATCCCCATTATAAGCGTACACCCCCCGCATGCAAATCATGCGAGATAGAGAGAGAGGAGGGTCCCATACACATCGTATTATATACTCAACTCGTGTATCCACGTGCATAAACTCCGAGGGCTCGGGGCTGTGTACGATATTTATTAAGCGGGGCATTTTATCATGTACCCGGTTTGTTTTGAAGATTGAACCTAACAATTTCCAGTTGTAACATAACAATATCTATTTATAATTAAACTACTGAACTTCATTTTTTCATGTTTGGAATCGATCACGACATCTGACGGTAAAGTCGGAACTGCGGCGATGCTTCCAAACATAAAACTATATACTATCGCGTATACTTTTAATGCGCAGATTAGGTCGCATCATATTTCATTAATAATAAAATATACATAGAACCATAATGAAAAAGAATTATCGATTAATCTTTGACTAATTTGTGCTTTTTTTGTGTATTGCTTCGTTTTCGCAGATCGACGCGATGCAACCGTTTTCCTCGAGCCAGACGATGGCGCAGGAGACGCCCACGAGCCTGCCGCCGGAGCGCACCTCGGCGTCGCCGCCGCAGCCGCCCACCACCACCAACACCCAGCAGTCGCGCAATCTCACCTTCTCCATCGCCAAGATCATGGAGCCGGATCACAAGCGTCAACCTCCTCCTCCTCCTTCGCAGCAGCAGCTGGAGTCGTCGTCCTCGTCGTCGAGCAAATCTCCGCCACCAGCTCCAGCCTCGGTTCAACAAAGACAGCAGCAGCAGCAGGCGAGTCTGAGCAGCTACTCGGCTCACCTCGAGTCGGCCTTCAAAAAGTACGTGCCCACCTTTCGCCATCATCAGAGCCTGCTGCAGTACTATCCGCTGCTGCACTATCACGCGGCGGGTCCGCTGCTCAGGTCGTTCCCCGCGGCGGACGCCGCGGCCACCACGAGACATCATCACCAACAGCACCAGCAGCACCAGCAGCCACCCCATCAGCCACCGACGAGTCCGCAGAAAACTCCGACGTCGTCGTCGTCGTCGCCGCTGCGGCTGCTGGCCAACTCGAGGCTGTCGAGCGCCTCGCCGCCCCAGCTGCAGCAGGACACCTCGAGGACGTCCTCGATGTCGTCGAGCTCGTCCTCGGAGGAGATCCTGCTCATGGACGCCAAGAGTCGGATGCTCAACTCGCCGTCGAGCTCGCCACCGCTACCCTCGTCCTCGTCTTCAACTGCAGCCAACACCGGATCCACCGTCAACGGCACCGGCGGCAAGCAGAAGACGTTCACCTGCAGCGAGTGCGGCAAGGTGTTCAACGCCCACTACAACCTGACGCGCCACATGCCCGTGCACACGGGCGCCCGGCCCTTCAAGTGCAAGATCTGCGGCAAGGGCTTCAGGCAGGCCTCGACCCTCTGCCGTCACAAGATCATCCACACGGCGGAAAAGCCGCACAAGTGCATGACCTGCGGCAAGGCCTTCAATCGCAGCTCGACCCTCAACACGCACACGCGCATCCACACCAACGTCAAGCCGTTCGTCTGCGAGTTCTGCGGCAAGGGCTTCCACCAGAAGGGCAACTACAAGAATCACAAGCTCACGCACTCGGGCGAGAAGGCCTACAAGTGCAACATCTGCAACAAGGCCTTCCACCAGATCTACAATCTCACCTTCCACATGCACACGCACAACGACAAGAAGCCCTTCAGCTGCAAGATATGCGGCAAGGGCTTCTGCCGCAACTTCGACCTGAAGAAGCACATGAGGAAGCTGCACGACGCGGGCTCGCCGGTGCCGATGCTGGGCCCCGTGGCTGCTGCCGCTGCAGCCGCAGCCGCCGCCGCAGCTGCTGCTTCGGGTGGCAATCCTGCCTCGGGTGGCGGCCTGCATCATCATTTACCACCGCCGCCTCATCATCATCATCATCATCATCACCTTGCGGGGGCGTACGCATCGCCACCCGGTGGCGGCGCGGCTATTCATCATCATCAGGGCCACGCCTTCGTCAGTCCGTTTCTGCTACCGCCGCCGGCGACGGCAGCGGCCAGCAGCTACTTGAGCAAGATGTTGTGACGCGACGGCGCCGCCACGGTAGGTCTGCAGCAGCAGCAGGTTTATAATAACGCCAGGATTCGGCCAGCAGCAGCGGCTGATTTGGGATCGTTGCAATCGTCCAAGTGAGCAAAGTCGAGAGTTTTTCCTCGTGACATTTGTGATAATTATATAAAGAAAATAAAATAATATAGTGCGTAAGCGCGTGAGTGAGCGAGTATAAGAATACCTCATGGACGTATATAAAATAAATATATATATGATATTTTCTAGTCGTCGTCGTTATACGGAACCCCATTATACATATATTATACGAAATGCCCGAGTAATAAAAAAAAAAAAAAGAAAAATTGTTCAACGCCGAGTGAGTCAGTGACAATTCATTATTTATTGTTTATATCATTATTGGGCATTGGCAACGACGCACGAAGGATATGTTGTAACGCACACGATCGTGATCTCTCCGTATGTGCATACGCACGCGTATACGCGCGTGACGATTCACCGAATGTAAATAAAAAAAAAACGTGTAAATATTAAAGGATAAGTGTACTACGATCGTAGGCCGACGGAAATCGATATATGCAGTATATATAAAATAAATAAAATTAAAATAAAAACAAAACAACCATTTCTCATCTCTGTACGAAATAAGATAATAAGATTATCCATTTTCTTTTATTCGTCCCTCGTTCGCATATTGTGTTCTCGTTCCTTTTTTACGGAGCTCTCTTCTCTCTTTCCAATTGTATACGATGATATTAATAATAATCCGTATGTATCGGTGTGATAATAGTTTCGTAAGCTGAAAGCACGTCTATGTACTTTTTTTTTTACCCGATCTTACCTTTCTATTAGAACGAATGAATTTCGTATACTTTGTTTATTATTCACTCCCTTTCCTTTTAACTTTTTTAATTATTAAATATTTAATCAAGCGCGACTTTCCCTGATAGAAATGCTCAACATTTCTTTTACAATTATGTTACGAAATATTAAGCGCATTTTAAATAATCCGATATAATAACAATTTAATTGTTTCAAAAAATTACGACCGATTTCTAATCGCATTGAATACTATAATATCACTTATAGGATCCACCGCTAGATGGCGAGTACCTTTACAGCTGTAAATGTGAAAGTGGCAGAGTAAAACAAATTGTATAAATCAGAACACAATTTTGCAATATTGGTATATTTTTGATGAATCGATTTTAAATGTTTAAATCGATTCTATTATAAATTTCGATTATAAATTTAATAAATCGATTATAGTATTTAATCGCATTAAATACTATAATACCACTTATAGGATCCACCGCTAGATGGCGAGTACCTTTACAGCTGTAAATGTGAAAGTGGCAGAGTAAAACAAATTGTATAAATCAGAACACAATTTTTCAATTATGGTATATTTTTAATAAATCGAGCGTTGAGCATTTTTATCGGGGTCAGACAAAAAAAAATGGAAAACCATGCCCTTATCAAGATCCATCTCTCTCAATAAGATTGTGAATTGTATTACGGTTATAACGATTACATTAAAGTAAGAAAGTGTATAGAAAGTGAGCGAAAAACGAAGCGAACGCACTGTCGAACGAAAATTCAAATGCAAACGGTGTTCAAGAATCGATAAAACAAGAAAAGAAAACGAGAAAACGAAACAAAAAAAAAGTATATCAATATAATAGAACGATCCCATGAGCAGGTGTGTAAGCGAGCGTATGCGTGAATGAAAAAATAAACGAGAAAAATATTGTAGATAAAAGAAAGAGACGGAAGCGAGTAAAGAGTTGTAGAAAAAATAAAAATAAAGCAAGAATCAAATCCGATAGACGATTTACCTCTATGTATGTGTTCCCGCTGTGTAAATATAACAAGTCAATCCATGCAATAAAAAAAAACGAACGAAAAAAAAACTCATAAGCACATTAAAAAAAAATGATATAAAAAAAAATTACACTGGATTTATTTATTTTTTCATCGACGCCATCCTCCATACACACATATCGTATATATTCAGCTTGAAAAAGCTCCGTATTATAGTGGGTGTCTGCACTGCCACTGGTACATATCACGCGTCCTATCTCAAAGAAGCGATCTGTCGCGCGCACACGTCGGACGACACATTGTCAGCAGGTTTTGAAAAAGCACACTCGCACACACATAGCACAGGAGAGGCCGTTACCGTGTGTCCCGAGTCATTATCGGCTCTTAAATATTACTTTCCGGAGATAGAGTAAAAAAAAAAAACGAAATTGAAAAAGAGTGTCTGAAGAGGTGTGCACTTCGATATATATATATATAATATATACGAGACGAGGGGGTGAACGTGTCGCTCGGACCGATCGCCAGGGGTAGATATCTCTCTCTTGGCTAGAGGTGATATCGATGAGCGAGATCTGCAGCTACATCAGCTTTTCATCCATTAGCCGATCGTGTGGCATGTATGCCTATGTATATAAAGGAGAGAGCAGGTCGTTGACGAGCGCGAGATGCACTTGGCTGATCACTCCCGGCAGCAGCAGCAGCACCTCGTTCGTACGATATAACGTTAGTATGTATTATAAAAGACGAAATTCGTGGCGTTGTAAGATTCTTTATACGCGTAAGAAGGAAATCTTCTCAGGGTGGGTGTGTGTGTGTGTGTGTGTGTGTGAGCGCGGTGCACTCGAACGACTCGAACACGAATTTTTTTTCTATAAAAAGAGAAGGAAAAAAAGGAAGATATTGTGTACTGCATGTAGCTGCTGATTATTACGCCGCGCGATCATCGCGCTGTCCACAAAGGGAATTACACATCCGACCGAACTGCTACGATTATATAATAGCATATATATACAGGATCCGAGGTGCGACATATTATATTATACACGTCACACAGTTGGGCAATTTAAGTGGGAATTATCCCACTCGGCTCTCACTCGGCCGCGCGCGGACACAATTAAAGACGGATTATTAACACCTGGGACCAGTGCGGAGCTCAGAGTGCGTGTGTGTGTGTGTGCTTGCGCGTAAATTTGTCGCTGCTGCAGCACGATGTCACGCTGGGCGAG
This sequence comes from Trichogramma pretiosum, assembly GCF_000599845.2. Lineage (NCBI taxonomy): Eukaryota > Metazoa > Arthropoda > Insecta > Hymenoptera > Trichogrammatidae > Trichogramma > Trichogramma pretiosum. Next base: position 764,091 of record NW_019641708.1, on the reverse strand, counting down.
CGAGATTATTGTTATTATTGTATCCCGTGCTCGAGAAGCTTAAAGATCCGAGCTGCCGAAAGACAGAGAAAAAAGAAGGAAGAAAGGAAGAAAGGAAGCGAAAAAAAAATCGCGAATTTTGCTGAAATTCATAGGTAACGAGGACCATGTATTATGTAGCTGCATTACGCATATATGTACAATTATCACTGTTGATTGAAAGAACCCAAAGTTTAATGCAGATTCAGACTTTAAAGAAGATTTTTATTATCGGTACTTTGGTATAAAATTGTTTTCTAAAATCAATCTATCAGTACTGATTAATTTTTTTACGTAAATTGCGCAAAAAATGCATAAAAAATACAATCATCGTGTGAATTATTTTTAATGCAACAGAAAAAAAAATAGAACAAGCATTACGTTAAATTCTATCCCCAAATCTCAAAATTTTGATCGATAGCGCCTAATGAATTCTACGAAAATTCAATCACAATTACAGCGACAGCATCCACCGCCAGATGGCGAGGCACCTTCATCCGTCAATATCTGCAAGTGGCAAAGTTAAAGTAATCGCTTAAGTACAAGAACTGTTTCAAATTGTTCAAATACAAAAAAAATATAAAAATTATCTACAATATGTATATAACTTGTCGTATAAAAATTTATACAATTTGTATATATGGTTGATTCTCACCAAGTCTGCTTTTTCGGGGTACAAAAATTCGGAAATTTTTTTGTTTAGTGGTGATGTGGTTCTGACCACCCAAACTTGTTTATAAACTTAAAACTAAAGTAAATATTAGGTATTAGATCTACAGATACCGACGGTCAGATGTTATTTCCATACTTGTCGAAGACTCTTCCTCTGACATGAAATCACTGCTTGAAACATCAATGGGAATATGTTTCTCTGACTTATCATGACGAGCCTTAGCCATTATTACATGAATAGGAATTTCATGTTCAATATTTTCCCAAAGTAAATCACTAGGAATTTCAGGAGTTATCGATTCGAATAATAAGCATTTTCGGCCACGTTCATTTGTGGGTTACAAGCTTTTTGCAAGTCCGCCACCTAGCGGTTTGTTTGCATATTATATAAATAAACAAAAAGAGTGCGCTGCTGTTATAACAGCGCAGCATATAACAAGAATTGATAAAATGAGCCAGGACAGTTGCAGCATCATATCGAAGACAATCAGAAATTGAAGCAAATCCTTGACAGATAGTTTCAGAGTAAATATAGCCTGTATGGAGACTCACTTGCTCTCTACCTGCTCCAAAGTGAACAGCTTGTATTTCAGAGCTATATTTGCAGTTGTAGTTTTCACTGAAGTCAATTATCACTAATATTTCATCAGGTTTTATACTCTCTCGAATGGATTTTAGTACGGTGTATTGATGAAATATTTTCATCTCATGCTCAATGAATGATGGAATTTCTGACTTGAATTTTGCTATGAGATCTCTTATTTTAATGGTAAAAGTTTTTTTGTCTGGTCTTTGTATGGTCTTTGTATGGTCTTTTGTCTGGTCTATACCACATTCTTATACAGTGATACCAACTCTAGAATTTTATGCCCACGGAAGTGACGGTTTTTTTAAACATCCGAATTAACTAATAGAACGTACTTCGATGCACAGCAGAAATGAGATTTTTAAATATGCGACGACAAAAATCGAATGTTTGATCATTAAACTTGAGAGTCCAATAGTTTTCGACGTCAAAAATGAGTTAACGATCGAAATCATGCAGCATGTTTGAATAATTGCGAAAAATCATAAAAATTCGAGACATTTTTCAAACGTGCTTGAATTTTTTTAAAACGGTTTTCAGGGACCTGCGGTATACTTAAACTATACTTGGGGTGTATAGAACAAGGTCCGATAGTTAGAATTGCGGTAGGTGCGTATAAAAATTCATGGCATACGCAAATAGAATCGATTTTGCGATCGAGACATGCCGCGGAGGTGACATTTTGCATGTATATCTCCATGGCAAATTTGACTGGCATTAGAAAATTGAATTATAGATGTCCTATCACGAAGAATAAAACCATAATGAACAAATGACCGACTTGGTTTTGGTTTATTTCGATTAATTTTAAAACGTCGCACTTGGACATGCAAAAAGCAGACTTCAGGAGAATAAACTGTATACAAAAGTGAACATCCTTTTTTCGTCAAATTTTGCGTACCATCAGAAAAAATCAGCTGAAGTTTTGTAAAATATTTCATAACGAGCGATAATGAAGAGGAACTTGTAAAAATGTCACCCAAGTTTATTTCAACTGGACCTGAATTTTTGAAAACGTATTGAACTCGGGGCCACAATTTTTACAAAAACGCGCAAGGCGACAAAACTCATGGAAATCGCCCACATATTTGCCTAATAATTATTTAAATAAACACCAAGTCCATTTTAATTTATAATTTATGCAAAAATTTGCGACATTGATCGCGACCGCAATACGTGTTTAAAAATCATAAAATCATTTTGATTTAAATTGACGTTGGGTATAATACATTTGTTGAGAATTTTTTCTTCCTCTTTTGCAGTCTTTCGGGCGTACTTTAAAATCACTCGTCACGGGGCCTGAAAAGTGTTCGATCTTCGCTTTAACATGAATTAAATTCAATTCAAATCGTTGTAATTATCATGCAGTTACACGAACTCGAATTCATCTTTACGCATTGACAAAAAAATCTTCCTCTCGATCTTTACATCGTATAATTTCAAAAATAAATATCAATCGACGCCTTACACTGCGCGCGATAAGTGCGTAACTCGTACTGCAATATGTGCGAGCGAGATTTTCGTTTATACGCGAGATTGGCTCCCCGCGTAGGGCGACAATGTATACATATAAATTGGCCACGGCAATAAAAGTCGTGAATAATATGTGTCGTCGACGACGACAACAGTAAGAAGCTATCACATACGCTTCGACACCTCTCGTCGCTTCATCATTATCACGCACATGCACGCACGATGCAGTTTCTCTGTCCGGCGTACATCGATACACACACACGCACACGATACAAGGTAATATCCCGCACGATCGAGCTCCTCCACTATCCTAGCGCTGTTGCAGCCATTAAAGCTCCATACGTACGAGCGGCCCATTCAAAGCGCATACTCGTTATACACTACTGGCTTATTAGCGTCGACTGCGATGATGTTTCGGCGCCCCGTACATACACACATATATAATACAGGACGATCGCCGCCCGCTGCCGTGGGAGAATCGAGAATCCGAGCAGAGAGCTACCGTGTGTGTGGCGCGCGTGCAATTTAAACTGCCCGCCTCGCTGTAATAATGGTAACTCGATATCCTTATGATGATGATGATGATGATACACCACCACCGACGCAATACGGATCGTTATAATGCGTGCCCGATCTGCGGGAAGTATCGCGAGCACACACGCACGCGCATTTGTTTTGGCTAATCGTTTATATTCTCCGCTTATGTATATACTCCGAGTGTATCGGGTTACACAGGACGCGCGGACACACGGCTCGCTCGGCGTTGTGGCTTCGAGCTCGTGTCTTCGGCGGCGCTCCTTTTCATAATATCGATATAATGCGTGTGTATAGCTATAAAAACCTGCGCTACCTGTCTTGGCCAATTTGTCTCAAGTTGCACGAGGCTCCTGTATCTATATGATCCACGCACCGAATTCACTTCTTCCTTTTATAATCCGCGTATAAATATACGTAAGATGTCACGCGTACTTATACGTACATATACAACGTGATTTTATATGTGCTATATATACGCGCAGCCGAGCTCGAATGTTACAACACACGTGCGGTCCAGGGGGTGGCATATCACTAGTAGGTGGTGCGAAACGACACCTATATATAATACATCGTATATATAAAATTAACGGCTGAACGAGCAGCAGCAGCAGCTCTCGCACACACATTGTCGCGCAGCTATAAAGTTTTGCGCGCACCTCGCGCCCCTTATAATATAGGATCTCTCTCTCTCTCTCTCTCTCTCTCTCTCTCTCTCGCGCGAAATCCTCGGAGGCGTCGAATCGTGCGTTAATGCCCTATCACGCTACCATGGCCCGTAAGCGCTCGCGCGCCTTTATAATGCCTATACTATGCATGGTGCGCGCGTTTATTCACACCTGATGTGCACAACAGCAGCAGCTTTGTCGAGCGATATTATTATTCTCTCTCGCTCGAGCGTTGCCTTTATTACGATCTTTTTTTTATAAGGTATTATAAGCGTTATATGCCTTGTATCCATGTCTACGTTTCTCTCTCTATCTCTCTTACACGCAAGTACATAGTCACTATATCTATCGAATCGTCGAGCTTCGGTAGCAAAAAAAAAAATGAAGAAAAAAAAAGAGAGAAAAGCTCGAGACGCTCGTGGAGATATCGCAAGCTCCTTATCGCTGCTATACCGTAATGAGACACACGCGCGAACTCATTCGTGTGTGCGGCCTCTCGACGATATCTACCTACGAGACGAGCCTATAATATCTCCGCCGATACGTCGTCGAAGTCGAGTGTTATACACGTCGCAGAAAGTCGAGAGGTAGTGGCACATCATTACATATACGTATACACCGAGCTTTTTTCTTTACTTTTTACATTTTATTTTTCTCTTTTCTCTCGTTATAAATCATGTGTACGTTATTACCATATACGATATCGAGTGAAAATCTTGGTCCCATGGATATCGCGTGTACGTGTCCAGCTGCATACGGCAGTATTTAACTTATGTATCGATAATTGGTAATAATTTCGAATATGTATACCCCCTTTTTTCGGAGGGGATAAGGTCACCCACGCGTAAACTAACGCGCGAATTACACGCGTTACGTGTATATAATATAGACGCAATTACAGCTCTGTGGGGTGATTTTATAATTATCCCTTACACGATCGTACGTCCCACGCGCACACGCGTATTAATATAAATATCATCGTATTCCTCGTCGTGCGCATTACACACGACGTTGTCTCGCGATCACTCGTCGACGAGTGTTGCACTTTATAATACTCTCGCCCATGAGATATATGTGTGTGTGTGTACGTATAAACACTTTGACGCGGTAAAGAGGTGCCTTTCGTATACACGCATAATACTGTGCGAGGGTAGTGGTGGTGGTGGTGACGATGTTGACTGGTGCGACTGGTGTCGGCCTTTCTCACTCGCTCGCTCACAGAGCACATCAAAGGCAGCGAGGAAAAAAAAAAGCTCGCGCCCCCTGGCGCAACTTTGTGCCCGGCACAGAGATGCTACTGCTACGTGCTGCATCTGCAAGCTGCTGCTGCTGCCGCTGCGATGGCGATGTTTGTCGCTTTGTTTGATTTTGCATTGAGCAGCTACTGCCGCCGTTGCCGCCGCCGCCGCGCGGCAAGATAGCTTTCACTTAGCGCCCGGACACACGTGCGCGCACCAAGATTAAACAGATTCGAAAATGTGTACCACATTCTTGTTTTTTATTTTTTTTTTATCGCGCGTATACGTGTGTGTATTATGAGTGTGGGGTCAAAAAAAAGGACGTCTTTGAGAGCTTCTTTTTCACACACTAACAGACAAAAACGAGCATAAGCCCCGCGAGTTAGACTTGCTTATGACGCGAGCTTTAAGCTCTCTCTCTCTCTCTCTCTGCGCTTCGATTCCTTGGAGACCGATGGCCCGCTCGACGCGTCTACATCGAGTGTCTCGAGCGCATTCCCAGCTCCCTCCGATGAATTATATTCGCCGTTCGAATCGAGCTTTTATATCATCATATTATATTATGTACTGCATAATGGGAACTGAAGGATCGCGATTATATTGCAGGTATTATTACATAATACGTAAGTAAGAATACGTCGCGATTCAGCGAGACCAGCCGAGTGAAAGACTATGCGGACTCTCTTATATTGTATATCTGTTATGTGGGCTGATCCCTGGAGACGCGTAATTGACTGCTGCCCGTTCCGAATATTTCTGATTTGGATGACGATCGTATGAAATTGGTACGGGAGCTTTCGCGAAACAAAGATTTGCGATGTGATCGAGATCGAGTATTCAACTTTTTGTAAAGCGTAATTTAATCTAATCAGATATTACAGGTACTTCACCAAAATCACATAATGTCTCTTTGTCGTCTTTCTCAGCAGCTAGCGATAGTCATACCATAATATTATTGTTTCGGCGATATTTGGATTATTATATTCGAACATTTTTTACCATCGGAAAATAGGTAGTCGGAAAAGCGGAATCGGAAAAATGGCCGTCGGAATAACGGGATCGGAGGAACGGGCGGATACCCATAATGTTAGATCATGAAATATCTTGAATAAATTTCCCACGATCCGGTAGCATTTAAGAAAATATTCTGTCGCGAAAAAGAAAAATCACGAGATGACGTTTTGTTCGCGGTGCGAGATCGATCGATGAAAAGCATTGCAGGCAATTGCATGCCAGCTGGCATCGATTGTAGCTACAATCTAGTCGGTTATGCTTGGAATTATGGATAAAAGCGAATTATGAAGAGCACAAAATTTAGATGCAATGTAAATATGATGATGTATGAATAGAGAACAAATCAAGAGTAATCCGGAAAATTGGTCGTCCGACTAATTATGTGTGTGCAGAATTATTTTTTTATAAATTGGTTTTTTTGAAGAATTTTTTCATCCGACGAGGAAAATATTTTATAGAATCATAAGAAAATTAATGACATTTTAAAATGCTTTATTATTCTTTACAAAATTAAAGGCTATTTACATGATAGATTTTTACAATAACTTGAGCCTACTCATGCGATTACAGATATTTCACATTTGAAGGTAACATGTTTAACGGATTTTTCAACATGTACTGCATTTATGTGTTTATTGAGGTTCCTCTTGTAAAAACTTGTAAGAACTAGATCTAAAAAAGCGGGTAGTTCTTTTATTAAAAAACTAAAATACTGCTGTTTTAAAGAGGGGATTTTCTTCGTAGGCACAATCGATATGTTTATGGAGGCAATTCTTCATCATTATGTGTCTTTTGAGTTCACTCTGGTATATGAAGGATTTGTCACAAAACTTGCAAGCCCAGGGCTTGATTAATCTTGTGTTGTTGTTTCTTTGTATTGTTGTAAGTATTGTAGCGAGCCGCTAGGTGGCACAGAGTGAAAGAGTGGTTCACGCGAAAGAGTTTGTCATGTCTGGGCTTTAAATAGACCCAAGAAAAGCTTGCACGCTAAACCCAAAAGAGTAATTTTCGAACCTCAAAAGAGTAATCTGCGCGAATTACTCTTTTAAAAAGAGTAATCTAACGCAGATTACTAAAAAAAGGTAAAAAAGCTTCATTGACTGGTGCATCGTGTATTTTTCTTCCCTTATTTTATTAAAGAAAGTCGAAAGTAAAACATTCTGCAAAACTTCTATTCGATAAAGAAAGACATTTACTATTATAATCGATCTGAATAATAGCCTTTAATATGTTAAAAACGAATTGATTAAAGCTAAATTTAAGCAAACTTTTTTGAAACCTTTCATTCACTGGCTACGAGAATCAATATACAATAAAAAATATTCTTTAATATTCAAAGACCGTAATCTGCGCGCAATATTCTTATGCGCGAAGTAATCTTTACCAAAAAGAGTAAGTGCCCACTCGGCATTTTTCAAAAAAGTGAAAGTGAAAGGAGTAATCTGCGTTAGATTACTCTTTTTAAAAGAGTAATTCGCGCAGATTACTCTTTTGAGGTTCGAAAATTACTCTTTTGGGTTTAGCGTGTGTATCTTCGGAAGCCTCGAGAGAGGCGAAAGAGAGGTGAATAAATAACTGTTACTGAAATAACAAGCCTTTTTCTATCCAAATTTTTTTCTTGAATTACGTTCCCTATCTTTTCAACAGATTGGGAATTTTGATCCCTTGTTTTGCTGATGTTTCTTGATAAAGGCGTCACTATATGCTTGGAATCACTGCCGCCTACATATTTAGAAAGTGATTAATTTCGATATTATGTCAGCAGTTATCGAAGACTCTTCCTCTGGCATGAAATTACTGCTAAAAAAATATATGGGATATGGTTCCTCTGATTTATCATGACGAGCCTCAGTCATTTCTTCTTGTTCTGCCTGAAATAAAATTTGAAGGTAAATTTCTAAATGTCAATTAATATAACAAATTTCAAATGATTAAACTTACCGATATCCATCGACCGGCCAAGTTCCAACATTTTCGGCTTCGTGAGAGTCCATTAAATCGAAGTTACAATCTCCGTCTCCAGCCTGCCAATCATTTTGTGGTTCTTTCTTCAAGATAAAAAATAATTAATAATGATGTATCAATAATAATATAAAATAATTTAATGAATAGACGTTCAAAAATCATCATGACATTTGTAAAAAAGTGAGGTCGAATATGCGTCGGAAAAAAATCAAAAACCCCACTTCTGGCATAACTTTCAAGCTACAGCGACCCAAAAATCGATTTTTTACATAGAAACCTCCATTTTTTATTGCAGATTTAAAACGACCGTAAAATTTTACGGTGAATAAAGTATTTTTTTCTCAAGGTCATTTCTGTGGTGGAAAGGGAGAACCGACCAACTCCATTTTTTTCGAAATCGAGTTTATGACGTTAAACATGTACATTTAGTGTCAACTTTGATGTGCAAGTGTCTGAATGGCCGAAAATCGCGTCAATCGCTTGGTACAGAACAATGCCAAACCGACCAAGTCCATTTCATGAGAAACGGTGACCGGTCAAACCGACCAAGTCCACCTCGAACGAGACCCACAACGTGTAATCGAATATACTTTTGTTTAAAATAATAGAAAATGATATTCGGACGACGTGTAAGTATAATTTTCGCGTCATTGGATGCTATACCGGCCTATCGCAGTGCGACAATTGGCTCACTCCGAGGCGCGTCGCGGCCTATAGTGATGTGCGGCGTCTCGATTCTCCACTCGACACAATCGTATTGATTAGGAGTTATTTTTTCAAGTCAGAAGATGAATAACACGTAATCAATACAAAACTATGGAGAAATATTCATTTTAAAGTCATCAGTGGCCGCGACCAGTGGACTTGGTCGCACAAACGTTTCCCGGACAAACCGACCAAGTCCATACTTTTTGCTTCGTGCTCACGCTCTAGTGCACCTTTCGATTTCATAGATACATGGCCCAAAAGATACCTCATAGTATGTTAAAATACCATACTAACAGACTTCTAGCCACCCGCGTCTAGCTACGAATTCATACGCAACTTTAAACACGTTTTTCTCGAAAACATGAAAAATGGAGTTGGTCGGTTCTCCCTTTCCACCACAGATTTAAAGGGCGTTATAGACGCAAATAAAATCGCAATTTAACCTAAAATTAAGTAAGGGATTTTTTTCTAATTATACCGCCTTTAAAATGACCTTGAAATACGTATTTTCACGTAAAATTTCCTGCTCTTTTCATTGGTGACCTTGAATTGGACTTTGAACATAACCTTTACTCTTTGGTGAACTAAAAATCGATTATTTGCACGGCAACCTCCATTTTTTATAACAGATTTGTAAAGAGGGAAAAATTTCACGTCCAACTATTGCGACGGACAGCGTACCCCGGGCGGGTAATTCAGCTCAACTGCCGTGCACTTTTATTTATGGGGGCCCGTTTTACCTGTCTCGAGTCCCAGAGGGAATATTGGGCCCGTCACCTGCAGCACGGGGGAGCCGTAAGCCCGTTCAATCACCTTCCTTTGCTTAGGCTTGTGATACCTGAAATTCTCAAATAGGTCAAACGAAATGAATTGACACGCGTTCCTATATCGATTAATCGAATTATCTTTATTTAAGGCCCACGAGGGCAAACAATAACAAATAATAACTGCGACGCGAATTACAATCTTTGGCTTACGATACGGCCCCGTAGCCGCTTACGCACGCGTTGGGCACTTTCCGATAGTCCACGAGGGCCGAGACTTGCTCGCACGTTACTAACGGCCCAGTGTCGTCGCTCCGACGCTCGCGTGGCCTCGCTCACACTAGCACACTTGCTCACACACACACACACGCACGGGCGGCCCGGCCGCCGCGCCGACCAACGACTTATGAGTACCTTACAATTACCTTAAGTTCTTCGGCGCCTCGCTGCTGCACTGATGACCTGTCGTCGATGGTCTTCTTGGCCCAGCTACTACTGCTGCCAGCGTCCGGGCTTCGTCGTACCTCCGCGTGTGTTGTCTTCGTTCAATCTTCTCGTCCTCCTTCGGGCTCTCGGCGCACCTCACTCATGCAATTCTGGCTGCCCGCTCGGACGAGTCTGCTTCGACGTGTCTTGCCCACCTGGGCACCGATCTGACTCGTGTATATAATTCCACACGGACACCACAGGGGCACTCGTTCACTCGCGTCACAACAACGACTTCAGCAATCACTTCAGCAAACCTCAGCTTCAACGCACTAGCTCGCGTTTCCCTGCGTTTTCTATAACTCGGCTTTTCGCGTGGCCTTCTCACTCGTCAGCGTATTATAATCTGCCTCATGCGTCGTGGCGAAAGGAATTCGCCCGGTGTCTGCTCGGTTCTTTTCTGTCCTTCTCGCACGTGTTGATACTGGGCTACGCTCCTGACTTTACATCATCATTCCGACGTGCCACTGCTTATCAGTTACCTGAAAACGCGCGAGAGAAGGGAGAAACACAAGCACTCACTCATACATACGCGCGTGCGGCAGTCTCGGCGCGACGCATTTTCTGCGAGTGCTCAACGCTTGCCGACGTCTTGTGCTCCGTCATCGATTTTTTTTTGTTTTTTTCAAGGTCACTACAGGCAGTACAGTTAGAAAAAAGCCCTCACTTGAAATTAGTTTCTAGGTTAAATGGGGGTCTTATTTTCGTCGGTAACACCCTTAAATTGACCTCGAAAAAAAAACGAAATACATGTTTCAATGTAAAATTTTCCGCTCTTTACAAATCTGCAATAAAAAATGGGGGTTTCCATTTGAAAAATTTATTTTTGGTTCACTGGAGCTTGGAGGTTATGTTCACGGTCAAATTCAAAGTCAATATTTGATACCTCGCCAAAAATACGTCGGATATGAGATTTTTGATTTTTTTTCCTTGTTCCGCGAAATTTCCGGGTGTAACCATACTTTTGCTGCACGTTGTATAGCGCGGGCGCTATCTATCCGTAAAAAATCGAATACGTCCTTATACATCTCAAAAGTAGAAAAGTTTCCAAAAAAAAGGGAAGAATTTCGGAGCAAAGGAAGGAAAAAAGCAGCAGCAAACGCGACGTTGACGCGTCTTAAATAGGGGCTTTCTGACGCGCCTTGCGTAAAAATGCCCAATAGACCGAAACATTTTATGCCTATAGACATACGCATAAAATAATAATGCGCGCGAGCGCATTGGTATGTGCGCAACGCTCGTGTATACGGAAGGAGATTACATATTGCTGCTGCTGCTGCTATATACGAACGCGAATCATTACCAATTTTTTTTCACTTTTTTTTTCATTCTTCGTCGAGGCCTCGAGACATTATTTCCTCGTTTGTCGATTTTTACTTCCACCTTCCTCGAGGCCATCTCCATTGATTCGAGAGCTGCATATTTATATACCCAGCGCAGCTCGGCACGGATGTATACGCGTCGCGTTTCGACAATGAATGGATCATCCGAGTGGCTAGTTTGCACGCGCAACATCGGCAGCGGCAGCGGCGGCGAAAGATGAAAAGGTATAATAGCGCTGCGCTTCCTTCGCTGCTGTACACGTACGTATTATTATGCCTATGTACTAAATGTACGAGCTTTGCGCGCGTCCCGGGTCAGCTCTCATTGTACACACACCCGCTTATTTTGCGGTTTTTGTCGATAATTTTTAATGACCGTGCGTCTAGGATGGATGCTGCTGTATACACAGGTGGCGTACGTTCACATAGATATATATATATATATACGGCTCGTGATTTTTTCATTAGGTATATCCCTTCGGACGGAGCAAAAATGGAGCCAATGACGCGAGATAATGTAAGGACACAGCGCGCGCGAGGATCTCGAATTTCGCGCGGCGCTTCCGGATCTGATTTTCCCGAGATACAATTTTCTGATCGGGACGAGATTGCCTTGGATCCAAATTATTATATCAATTACCGGGCGGTGCGTCTAATATGTAGGATACATATCGGCTATGAGAAAAATGAAAGAAGACGCTTCGCATTATTATATTGTATATATATCAAGCGCGGTGAAACGAAGGAAAAGAAAAAGGGGGAGAGAGAGAGACAAAAATTTGAGTAAAACCACTGCGCTCGCCACTAGTCTCAAAAGGGTTAAATCGTTTTATCTCTTTTCTTTTTTTTCTTTTTCGGGGCGGATTGCGAGTCGGGCATGCGACTAAAACGAACCGACGTGCGCTACAGAGTGTTTAAACGAGGATTATATAGTATGGCCGCGAAGTAAAGAGGAAGACGCCCCCCCGTGTGTAATGACAATAATGCTTTGAAGCACAACGACGTCTTACTTACTTACTTATATCCATAAATAGTAAGAGAGAGAGAGAGAGAGAGAGAGAGAGAGAGATAGAGGATTATGACTAATAAATTGCTTATACACGGCCCCGCGCGCGCTTCATTTCACTCGCACAGTTCGTGATCCTAATAATCTAATATGTAATAACCGATAGATTACTCGTATTAGTTACGCTCGGCTGCAGTATGGTAGCGGTGATCGTTAGCAGCGAGGCAGGAAAAGGATTGTGCTTTTGCGAGCTGCGACAAACACGATCGTATATGTATATAAACGCGCACAATGAGAGAAGAGGAAGACGAGTTTTTTAATCCGCGTATTTACGTGCGCGGTACAGGAGTAAATATATAACATCTCTGAAGATTTATTGGCTGCTGTGGCTGCTATTCGACGTCGTCGTCGAAGTTTTAGGGCACTCGAGAGATAAATGAAAATAATAATAAAACTCGAGCTCGCGAAAGCAGTGGAAAGAAAGAAAGAAAAACCTATATAATAATAATGATGATGATAATAATGTCGTGTACCGCAACGACGGCAGGAGAGGAGTTTGGGACGTTATTGCTCTCCTATATATTATACGACGACGATCGACTTAGAATCGAGTTATATCTTACGTCTTCTCGATTCAGCTTTTGTTCCTATTGCGCCCAATTTTTCCGCAGCGCAAATGATTAATCAGGAGTAGTGGTAAATTGGTATACGTGCGGTCGCGTACGTACACGAGGGCAAAAATATCATTGCGTTTCGGAGTTACTCGCACACGTTCGTGCGCGTTTGATTCAATTTTGTTTCTACTGTTTTTTTTTTTTATTTATTTATTTTTAATAAACTAAAAACACATCTCGTATATACGTGGATGTTGAAATGCTTTTCAATGCCCCTTCGCTTCGTACACTCCATTTTTTAATATGCGCATTCCCTCTTTAAAAGCTAAAAGTATAAAAAAAACACGCGGAGAGATTGCAACAATACTCGTGTATATGTTTTTTCTACCCCTTTTTCTCTCTCGCTCGCAACTTTTACGCTCGTGTATCTCTCTCTCTATTTATGAAAAAAACCGCGAGAATAACAATGATTCGCGGTTCTTTTTAAGCGCTGCAGAAAGAGAGAGAGAGAGAGAGAAAAACTCGACTCTCGTGATTCGTCGTCGTCGTCGTCGTCGTCGCCCCGACGGGAGAGAAAAAGAAACGTTTGTTGCGCGTGGATAACAAATGGCAGAGAGAGAGAGAAGAGAGAGACTCGGTCGCTGTCTATATTATAATATCCGACATGTTTGCAGTACACTTTTGTTCCCTTTTTTTTCGAGTTCTGGTAGCGTCGACGGTGTACAACAACAAAAACGAAAAAAAATATATATTTTTACATTTCCAGAGCACTTCGACAAATTAATACACAGCTCGCGCCAGCAATTTTTTTTCTCTCTCTTCTTGCCGCGATTGCAACGTAGCTCGCGCGCGTAGGATTAAATATCCGTTCTACCTCCACGGTGTCAAAAACATTTTCACATATTATAGCATGTAATATTTCGCGCGCCGAAACTCGATGTAATCCGTTTAAAAAGCCCACCGCCGCCGAGTCGCAGCACCGTACAGCACACTATAGGCCCCGCATTATTATATTACATTGTTCAACCAAAGAGCCGAAAGTAAGCCGCGTCGCGCGCGCGCGTGGCGGAGATATTCCGTTTGGGTGAAAATGTTTCGCGCGCGTTGACAAATCGGCTTAGCGGTCAACAACGATTTACGCGTACGCCTCTGCCGAAAACACGACGATGCGATGGATGGATGGATGTTTTCGTATAGTCTATTCGTTTTGGCCGCAGCCGCCCCGACAATTAAAAAAGTCAGTGTGCGGTAGTGAGCGGCGCTCGCGTATATCGCACATGTGCGTGACATAAGTATATAATGTACAAAATAACTCGTCAGACACGTGTGGGCCGTACACACATGTATAGAGAGAAAGAGAAAAGCGCTTAGTCGTGATTGCCAAGTAGCAGTAGTATATGTACACGCGTCGGTCGTATAGTCACCGCAGCATCGCCACGCCTATTATATCTGTATTAAGGCGAAAAATCTTGCCAATTGCAATCATGCTCATTCTCTATATCTATCTCGACTATGAGGTTTTTTTATATTATATATAGCGCGTGCGGAGCTCGACGCGAGTCCATTGTTCACCCCGTGACGGGCGCGCAAAGACGTCGTTGTCATTGTCACCGCTGCACTGCACCACCTCTCTGACGGTGTACGCCTTCCTCGCCTTTTCTCTCGCTCTCTCGAGCTCGCGCGGCTAGGCTGCAGCTTTCTCGCGCCTTTTGAATATTCTCGTGTAGCTTCTGTGTATTATGGATGGTCTGCGAACTCGTCGTTATAAAAGTCTTCTTCTTCTTCTTCTTTTTCATTATTATATATAAATGATTTTTTTTTCAGCTCCTTTTTTCGAGTATATACCGACGAATTATCTCGGACAATGAGAGCGGAAGCGACTTCGAGTGCATCTCTTCGACTATAATTTTCTCTCTCTCCCTCTTTATATTTTCCTTAAAACGATGGAAAAAAAATAAGGAAGAAAGAGAAAAAAGTAATAAAGAGAGAAAAATAGCCCTCGTGTGTTGTATATCTCTCGTATAGGTCACAAAGCGCGCGTTCTTTTACAATGATCGATCGATAGATATTATACGGTGTACAGGAGAGAGAGATGTAAAATTGCCAAAACGAGCAGCATCACCATCATCATCCTCGTCATTGTCAATAATGCACGCCAACTCGTAGTAGTAGCAGCAGATTTTCTAAATCTTCAATGCAAACTCAAGAGGCCGTGCGTATACGCGCCTTTTATAATATGAGTAAATATATGTATTATGTAGTGCACGCCTGGGACATTGTGCCCTTTTTTTTCCACTACACGACGATCGATCGCCCGCGGCCCTTTTTTCGTCATTTTTTTTTTCTTCCTTTTCTTTCGGAAACTATCGGATCGGCACTGCCCAATTACAATTTTCGAATTTTCCATAATTATTATTATTTATATATACGAGCCGACGTTGTATACGTATCACGAGACACATCGTCGCGCGTATTAATGCAAAATTTATCGTTCACCGAGTCCATTCGCGACGCATTACGAGTTACGTATTATCGAAGCATGTATATACGTATATCAATCCGCAGATACATATCTAGGTGGGCGCGATGGACAATGCCGATGGTATAATATCATTCGATGTACAAACAGCAGCAGCAGCAGCAGCAGCAGCAGCAGAGATACATGTCCACCCTCTGATTCTGCTGGTATATACTTTTCTCTATATCAATCTCTGTCTCCGGTCGGTTTTACCTGCGAGCAGCCACAGCAGTTACGGATGGAATATTGGGATGGTTGGATGGACGCGGCCTGCGCCGGGGCTCATGTGTGCGGGCTGGTTTACCTTGTGTGGCATGCATGCAGTATATACCAAATGGGAGTATTAACACGCGGAAGCACATCAAAGCTGGCTCATCCGTGAAAAATCCCCCCGCTTCGGTACAGCAGCAGCAGCAGCAGCAGTAACACAGCTCAAATCAGCCATATATGCATGGAGAGAGAGAGAAGCTTATAACCCGGGGTCCCATCCACGGTCAAGGCTTTCCCTTTGCTGCTGCTGCTGCTGCTGCTACTGCTGCGCACACAACGCACAACACGACGCTCAAACTTGACGAGGGGTGACAGCTACGCAGTTGAAAACGTCTGCTCGAGTTTAATGCCGAGATAGACTCGATGCCGCTTAAACCATTGCGTGCAACGCTGAGCGTGGAGTATATAGGCCTAATATACACACACGGTGTGTGCATATACGTACGTATAGCTCCGGGGGCGAAATGCCGATCATCGTCGTGTACGCACGCATATACGCATATGTGAATCATGGGTTGGGTATATCGCGAAAAAGAAAACCGCAATCGAGTGAGGCCGTTGCGTTTAATGATTTTCTAAATGTTTTTCATTGGACAATTGCGTTGTTAAGACGGAAGGATTGCTTTTGATCGATTGATTTAGCATTAGATGTGAATTTTATCAAGACCAACGTAAGTATGATAAGATATGACGTGGCTGTGTACTTTGGTCACCATTTGTTATTGACTACATAATATATGTATTAGCCGTAAGAGGTAGCTTCTCAATTCTGAAGAGGCGAAGCGTTGACTCGATCAAAGAATTGTGTTTATGTTCCATGCACCATAATTTTGAGTAAACTTGACTTTGGCACCGCGAAAACCTAGGAAATAATATTACGTATACTAATGGATATTACGTTTTCTTATATAGTGATCTGAACTGTTTTTTACCACTTAAGGGTACAAAATACGCCATCTAGGTAAAAGAATCGAAACTACTCAAAAGTATTTAGAAAATTTAATATTGAAAGCTGTAAGTATAAAATCTGATTCCACTCGAAGAAAGCTTTAAAATCAGTTAACAATTTTCATAACTAGAATTTCGTGGGTTGACTCCTTGGTAGAAATGTTTAACATTTTGTGTTTTAACATTTTGTAATGTAAAAAGTCGATAAAAATTAAATTCGTTGATCATAATGTTTTTAATTAGACAATTCTTGAGTACAAGGAGGCCATTAGAATTTGGAATAATACTAATTAAAAGTTTTCCTTTTTACCAACATTTTATAGTGATTTAACGATCTTCGTTTTGTCAATTCTTTGTTCTTCAAATGCACTGAATTCCTTTTGGGAAATTACATTTTTGTCTAAAAAAACTGTATTGTCTTCTATTTTTAATTTCAAGAGGTCGTACAGCAATAACAGCAGAAAATCTAGACTTTCCTTGCTCAACAAATGTATAAACTATTCGTTGACTATTTTTTACGATATTTTTTCAGATTTGCAACAAAGCCTTTCATATTTCTTAGAGCATCGCGCAGCATGCTGCCTTATACAATCATTTTGACTTATCCACTTGCGGATTTACAGATAATGGCCCACGCGCCACCTAGTAGTGAAGTTCGAAAGTAATATTATCGATATTAAAGTTGTTTAAAACTAATTCACACTTTTTTGAACCAATCGAATTGACATTTTGAGATCATTTAAAATGCGTTTAACATTTGTATCGTGGTAGGAACAGAAAAATCGCCCAAAACAAACCAATCGCAAGTATAATAAAACATTTTAAATGATCATTCAGTCATCATCGGGCCGTTATTTATTTCGAGCATTTCTACCCGAGAGAACTTAAATTTTTCTCAAGACAATATAAAACGAGCGAAAATTAGCGCAACAAAGCCGATCCCTCTCGATTGTGCGTTATATTGGATTCGAGTACGCGCGGAGTAAGATTACAGTCGCGACGAGGAAGAAGAAGATGAAGAAGAATGAAACGCGATCATCCCCCCGCGCAAAAGGATTACGCACCGATCCGCGGCATCGTTATAAAGAAAGATTACGAGCGGCGACCCGAGTACGTACACACAATTATGTAGAAAATTCAATTTCCTAATGCCACTACTTATTTCCTGCGCAAAGGGTTGTTGTTGCTTATATACATTGTGTCGCCGGTTCAGGTCGTACACTTGTCTCTCTCTCTCTCTCTGGCCGCACAAAGGAGACATATCCTAAATACTCGGCGGATGAGTCTTCGGGTCAAGGTTGTTACACCGCACGGCTCCGTGTAATACATATAAACGGCGTGGGAGAGACACACAGCAGTCGTTTTCAACGATGCTGTACTGCGCCGATGATCAGATTATGTAAGCTCGGTCGCGCAGCGGGGGCCGCCGTGCGCGGTTAGTACACACACACAAAACGAGAGTATACGAGTTAAAAAGGGATGATCGGACTGTATACGGAACTCACAGAACAAGGGCTCTGGACGCGAGCTGCGAGCGAGACAAGTGGGAAAAAAGTGTAAAGCTGCGAATTGCTATTCCATTAACTGCGCGTCCGCAAATATATATCATTACACGGTGTCGGACACGCGTGTTTGCGCCAATTATTTATAGCGCGTACGCTGCGCTGTAAACAAACACACGTGCGCGATAGCCTCGAGAGAGTGAGAGAGATTATAATTGATATATTATTTGAGTTGGGTCGTTGATTGCGATTGTTAGACAAAAAAAAAGATCGAAGAAGGAGAGTCGAAAAGTTCCATTTTCCTAATTATATATAGGCGCTATATAGAGTATGTAATACACACATGGAGCGCCCAAAGCTCACACCTCTTCGTGCGATACATCATTATTATTATTATTATTACATAGGCATGGACGCGCACACTCACTCGTGTGCTGTATATACGGTGCTTCTCCCTATCGTTTTCATCCGCTCCGTCAGCCTCTCTCTCTTCGTTTCAATGGCGTCGAGAGAGATTTTCGGGCTGCTACTGTCAGCCAAGGCGTGAATAGAACGTTTTCGAGTAATGAGGAGCTGCTGCTGCTGCTTCTGCTGCAGCATCTGTGGCGATCCCTGTCTGTTGCTCTGCGTGTCTACTATACGTGTGTGTGTGTGTGTGTGTGTGTGTATGCTTATCTCCCTCTCTCTCTCGCTCGACACCCCTCTATTACAACTACTGCTCCAACAGCAGCACCAAAGTTCGAAGCTTCCCATTTTCAGAGAGAGAGAGAGAAGATCGAGTCTGCTGCTGCTGCCGAGCGACTCCTCCCTTATTACGGCGTGGCGCGAGTTTTACACCCGAAAAGTTTACAGCCCTCAAGTGGGATTTATATATACGTAGAGAGCGCCTCGACGCGTTTTGTTTGGGCCGCGCTTTGATTTCTCTCTATCTGTATACCCCTCTCTCGGTGTCGGGGACGTAAATTCAATTTTGCGCGGCTGATAATGTAAAAGCGTACGACGCGCGGAAAATTTACTAATGACACCTGACCTAATTTCGTCGGATCTGCACTCGGTGGCGCTGATTTTGCGAAAAAATAAGTCGCGTATACGCTGGTGTACGATCGAGAGGGCGAGCCAATTATTATATTGGCTCGTGTCTGTGCTACTCTTATAAACAGATTAGCCAGTTTATTAGCCCCTCGTATAGCCAATTACAAGTTTCATATATATATCGCTGCTGCAGCGTAAGATACAAAGCTTTCTTTAACGTTATAGCTCGTTATCGTCCTGCAAAATCTTTTCAACTTTTTCGCTCGCTAGCGCCCCAGACGTTTCTCCTTTTTCCTTCTTCTTTTATTATATTTCTTCCTTTTTTCTATCTCTCTCTTGGCACTACGCTACGATTCATATCTCTCTCTCTCTCTCTCTCTCTCTATCCATCTTCTCTTTTTTCTCTCGTTCACGGACTTTTTCTTTATCTCGCGTATGTAGGCAGTTCTGCGGGCGGATTTTTCGCTATAACCGCACAAAAGCCGAGAGAAAGAAATGCATCAGCGAGCGAAAAAAATCCTGCCCCGATGCGATAGAGAGAGAGAGGACGAGTTTAAAAGGATGTTAATGCCTCAAAGAGTCGAGTATTCGGTGCGAATACGTGTACGTGTACGTGTGTATGCGTATGTATTAAGTGACAAAGGGACGCGAGCTTTTGAGCTTTGGATCGCGCTTGCGGTTCCGCAGCACCAGCAGCAGCAAAAAAAAAGCACTCTGCACGGCGAAGCCGCGCTAGGCAAAAAATCGATGTCGCGCGCAGCAGCAGCAGCAGCAGACAAAAGCTGCACAGAGCTATAAAGAGCCGCGCTGCAGCTGCGGGACGTCTCTTTTGGCGCTTTTCGTCCCTTTTTTTTCCGCGAATTCGCGGGAGAAGATGGAGATATGGCTGGGGTGAGGGGGTAATTAATGCCTTTTTTACCGGATTTTTGTACGCGCGAGATAAGACTTTGACGAATATATTATTATAAGCTTTTGCCCGTACACCGCGCGCGTATTGTCTTACACGGCGTCTCTTTCTCTCTCTCTCTCTCTCTCTGTGCTGCGGATTTCAAACTGATTTTTTACAATTAAAAACGCGACGTTAAGAGGCTTCGGAGTAGCGTACTGCGATCATTCCGTTATTCACTTTCATGTTCGCATTGCATTAAGCGATTGCCGAGGGCCCTAAGCGATGTAGGTAAACCGGTGTCAACAAAGTATGCAAGTATTTTGCATAGTATACTTTAGTAAAAGTCTTATATAGTGATCCAAACTAATTTTTACCAATTAGGGGTGCGAAATACGCCATCTAGGTAAAGGATCGAAACTATTCGAAAGTATTCAGAAAATTTAATATTGAAAGTTGCAAGTATAAAATTTATCTAACATCACTTGAAGAAATCCTTAAAATCAATTAACAATATTCATAACTAGATTTTCGTGGCTACTTCTATTCATATATTCGAACTAAATCGAATTTTGGACATTTTGTCTGCGTGCATATTCGTCTGTGTGTAAGTTGGCTTTGTGGTAGAAATGTTCAACATTTTGTGTTTCTATATTTTAAATTTTAAAAAGCAAATAAAAACTATAGATTTATTCATTTGAACGTATAACAACATTGACGTTCTTGCATCTACTCAGAAATAAATATAATTATGTCACATAAAATGGAAATAACTTCAATAAACCGTATAAAATCTCGCTTTTCAAAATCGCGCTTTGACTTATATGCAAACAACTTCACTTTATTACTTTCAAATTTATAAGTTAAGGTACTAGCCATCTAGTGGTGAACGCTAAAAGTGGTATTGACGTATTTAATCTCATTAAAGTTGGTCTTAATTTTTTAAAACTGTCAGATTTTTATTTTCATGTCCTTTAAAATTCACTTCATATTTGTTTGGTAGTTTAAACCGAAAAATCGTGAAAAATAAGTCAACTAAAAACATTTGAAATTGTCACTTTTTTTCATCAGGCTGCAATTAATGTTGAATATGTTTCTACCATAGGTATTAACGATCTCATCCTACAGCTATTTTTAAAAATACTTTGATTGACTAACTTAACATTTTTTAATTACATTCGATTCAACAAAATATTTCTCCGCTAGTATAACGTCATTGCATCGAACCGAACTCGTCAAAACTCGTCCGATTATCGATCGAACGTCGCTCGATTATACTCGAATATCATTAACGCACAAATAACTCACGCATTCTCCAGCATTCGTACGTATACACGAAGTTATTTCCGAACATATTTCACGGCATCGCCTCGAGGCGCGCAACGTCTCTCGGATACATAAAAGTTGATATATACGCGGCGCAATCGTATACACGCGCGCGGCGCAACAATCAAAGCTCGTTGTTTAATCAGCATTAAAATAAAATCCTCGAGAGCTGATCGCCCCCCGTCTTTCATGTTGTGTACAGCGCGGGGGTGTCGAGGGTCAAGAAATTTATATATAGGATCATCGTGTACGCAGCCCCCGACGACGACGACGACGAATCCTCAAGAGTCCGGCCTCTCGAGTTATCCGCGCTCTCTCTCTCACTCTCTCTCTCTCTCACTCTACTCCTCGAAATATGCAGATATATAAAAGAGAGAGAGAGTGAGAGAGAAGAAAAACATAAAGATTGTTATAGCCCTTCGCCCTGTGGTGCCATTTATACATATCACAGGCGACCCGACGAATCGATCTCTTCTCTCTCTTTCTGTATTATTGTTTGCAGTGGCATCGTTTTACGCATGGAGCATTTCCTTTCTTTTCGTGCGCGCGCGTACACGCAGCAGCGGCACTTGAACTTGCCAAGCGCGCCACGCACACACACACACACATATATATAAAACTACTAAGAGCGAGAGAGAGAGAGAAACTTTTGATCCGAGCCCGACGACGATGTGGCTCGAGAGGCCTATAGAAAATACAGTAGTGCTTTGCGCGGCGTTTGTGTCGCGCGCGCTCACCCTTTGAGCGCCTTCCTTTTTCTCTAAATAAGCCAGCAGCAACAGCGGCAGCCACTACACAAAACGAGAACGAGAGCTCGTAATGCAACACTTGATAATTGCACCTGATGCGCCATGAGAAATCAATCGTCACGTGCTATATGTATACAGCAACAATTATAACTCGAGACTAGATTTTTTTTTCGTAACGAAACTTCGCGCCCATATACGTCCCCCCTTGTGTCCCGTTTTTATTTCGTGTTTACTTAATAATCGAGTGCTTGTTTACTCTTAAATACGTACGTGGCCCATTGTTTGGATCGTTAGCGAGTATAAAATATCGCGCGGTGCGGATCGATATCGTGATTTTGTCAGATTAATTAAAACAATACAGCAACAACGTCGAACGACAAGAAGAACAAAACGAAAAAAAAAATTATTCAGAGATGAATATTTTTTGATTTTTATTTTTATACACCTATGCCACGTCGTATGTAAAAATATTATATTCATCGATTATTCGCGAGCTCGATGTATACACACGAGTGCGCGTATGAATTTATATAGGATAGATATACGTTTTTCCGCGCCCACGCGCCCCCGCGTGTTTATTTGAAATCTCGTTATTTGCACGTCAAGCCAAGCACGAATCGAGATGAATACTTTTCCTGGATTTTTATTTTATTGGGTTGAAATCCTCCACACCCGAGCTCGGAGCCATGGTCACTGACAGCTGCCTCTATATCCGCGCCTCTCGTCGTCGTCGTCCGTCCTCTTGTTTCGCAATTATACACGCGCAAGCATACATACATACGCTGTCACATGCTCGATGCACGCCTCGCGCGTATATACGTGCGAATAATCCCTGTAGCACATATCTCTCTGTCTCTCGCTGTGCATCGTACCGTACTACGCTCGAATAAATCGCGGTGAACGCGTATGAATTTATTTTCCGTATTATTATTATAATTACGCGGTGGCGAGAGATTCGAGATGAAACGTGGAAAAAAACGAAGAAGAAGAATAAGTGAGCACGCCTATTATAATTATGTTCGACTTGAAAAAGAATCCGCCGCGGTTATTATTACATATATGGTATATAGTCATCGACTGTACATCGGCGCGCGCGCGCGCGTCGCTATGGCCTCTTCATATTCATGAAAGTTAAAGTTTGCGATTGCGCGTTTATATATTGTATACGTGTGCGTGCGTGTGTGTGTGTGGAGGTAGGTAGGCGGAGACACACTCGTAGCGAATCGACAAAAAAGTCGACGCGAGATGATCAAAGGAAACTTCGTCGTCGTTGTCGTCGCCCACTCGTCGAACTCGAGAGTTTCCTGCACTGCTGCCTGTGTCTTTTCTTCGAATAACGAGGCGCCCGCCGCGCGCGACGTATATATCTGCATGCCGATATATGTACGCATGCGATATATATACCCCTCGATTGCACAGCGAGTGTGATTTTTTTTTCTTTTCGTCAAAGAGAGATCGCGAGATGATCAATGAAACGCCAAAAAGGACGCGGTTGTCGTCGTTGCGCCTTTGAAAACGGTCGCATTATTATGCGGAGAGGACGCTGCAGCGCTTTGTATACGCGCGTAGCACTTTATTGGGGGGAATGATATTTTCGCGATTCGAATTTCCCGATATTGTACAGCTATCGCGACCGACCCGCGAGAAAATTAAAACACAAGTAAATTCATCGAAAAACATCGTCGTCGGGCTCTTTTTCTTACCGAAAAAAAAAAACAATCGGCGCAGCAGCAGCATTTCCCGGCGGGGCGACGCGCACAATATTTATCGTAAAGAGAGAGAGAGAGAGAGAGAGAGAAAAAGTCTCGAGAGTCGGAATGAGATTTAGCTTTGCCTTTTTTCTTCATATATGCGCTCGGCGGCGGGAGCGTCAGTTTTTTTCTTCTTTTTCGCTTGACTTTTTAACCGAACGAGAGAGAGAGAGAGAGAGAGAGACTTATCTCGGCCGACGTCTTTTTCTCGTTCTCGCTTCGCGCTACGTGTATCCCTCAAAGCAAACACACCAAGTCGCCGAGTCGACGACGATGGTATAGCGGCTTGCCCTTTGCCCGGGGTGAGAGGCTATATATACGTGCATATATATTTTTTGTATTTTATATATATTATATACGTCGGTTGTGAAAGAGAGAGAACTGCTTTGAATTGTTATTTTTTATCGACGCGAATTTGCGTTTATTCGAGAAACACTTTTTCCGGTACAAAACTGGTCGAATTTGTAACTGAATATAAAGTACAGAGAAACCTATGAACGTTTATGTATTTAAGCTACACAACGATGCGTGCACAGAACGATCATAATTTATGCTGTACTAAATCTGTGCTTCCTATGAAAAATCTAAATTTTGTCGTTCGGTCTATCCGTTAGCGACATCTTTCGAGGTTCCCTTACACTTTAAGGGTATAAATACCTAGCGAAAAGAGACAGCTGTAAGCCCTACAATTTTTTCTTCGAAATAAAAAAAAAAATTACAACTAGTCAAGTTTTGCTGCAGCACGTCGTCGATATAGAGCCTGAGCAAGGCATGAAGAGGAAATCGTGGCGGAATTTTTTTAAAAGTCGCACTGCGGTCTTTCGTATCTGGTAGGAAAAGTAGAGCGCTCGCCGCGTTGGTCAAGTAGAACGTGCGAGTATCAGTCGTGAATACATGTAATAAAAATTGACTGAATACAGTACATTATGAAATCCTACGTTAACTTTTTTATAGCACTGCGTGGCTAAAGTTCACGTTCAAGGCACGCTTTACCGTGACTTAAGGAGGCTGTAGCGAAATTGAAAAAATCTTTAGATCGGAGTGAAATTTTAACCACTGATAGTTCATGAAATTACAAGATTTTTTAATAAAAAAAAAAATTGGGGGTTTCCATGCAAATTTGGGAAATAATGAAATTCGAAGTTTAGGCCATTTGATTCAATTTTTTACACGAAACTAATTTTTTTAGGATTTCGGGGCCATTTTAAACGAAAAAGAAATTTTGTGTTTTTTCTCTAAAATCGATATTTTTCAAGATATTTAACATAGAAATTTCGAAAAAACTCGAAAATGGCTGTTTTCAACTCTTTTACAGAGGTTGGAATATTTTTTCATACGGGGGCGCCCCTGGGGTTCGGACTAACTAGTTGATGGCATGTTAAAAGCCAAAACAGAAGAGCCTAAGTACACAGTCAATGTATTCAGCTTCAAAGATTTTTTGAATTTTGCTGATATGCGAGGAGGAAAAACAAAGAAGGCTTGTCATTTACCTTTCCTTATATTACCTCCTGAAAAATCTGTAGAGTGAACAGTAGTATTGACTGTTATATAACTAAGCAAGTGCATGCAAGTATATTATTTACTTTTGTAGACTATTGATATCATTTTGTTTACAAAAATTATGAATTTGTGGGATATATTAAAAAAATGTTGTACATCACAAGTACTTTATTTCAATCACAATGAATATTTGAATGCTAAAAATGTACAGTTCTTAATCTCATCTTTTAAAGCGACAATACCAAACAAATTTTTTACATTAAAAAGTCTATCTTTTTGTTCATTTTGATCTACCCAATACGCCATGTAATGATCATCGAATGTGTTTCGTCATATATTTTCATTTTTATGAATACATCATTATTTTTATGGACAATTTCAACTATTTCTCCGAATTCCAATTCACTTAGAGACATATGATTAACATATGTTTCTCCAAGTCGATAGTGATTTCCATTGACTTCCAACCACTTTAAGTCTGTTTTATCATCAGTACATATTTCTGTAGTATTAAAGTCTAACATCTTATATTCATTGTTCGTGCTATTTGTTAGGCGACACATATTGAGGATCTGTTTTATATATTGAATTCAAAAGTATAATAATTGGTACGCTTCTTCTATTGTTTCCTTTTAATTCACTAGTTATATAAATAATAGATTGAATTATAAGAGTTTAAAAGTCCTTATGAATGACAGATTGTTTTATCAGGCTTACATCATTTATAATAAAATTTAATATTTTAAATGTTAATATTGTAATATTTTAATTGTAGCTATCACTCCTCCTTAATTCCTCATTTCATTCGATAAAAAATTTTACTCAAAGTTTTGGAAACGTTTCGGGGACCTTTTACTTACCAACCACGTTTGGGGGTAAAAATTTTACTCAAGGTTTTGGAAACTTTGCTGGGACCTTGCCATTACTTACGTTTTAAAATGGAAAATTGTACTTCAAGTTTCGGAAACGTTCCTGTAACCTTGCGTCCACGAACATGAAACAATCGTTCGATTTTCGCAAGCCACATAAAAATTTTTAATCAAGTTGACACAACGTTGCCGAAACCTAGCGAAACATCTCATAGCAACTATACGGAAACGTTTCTATAACGCTACCAAGCAACTTATCGGGACATTTTCCCAGTTCCAGCAACGTTTCCGAAACCTTTCCGATCATTACAAGTGCAACGTTTCTTAGTTCGCAATCGTAGTTGCTGCAACGTTGTGGCAACATTTCGTGATATCTGGGATGGCAATCGTGTATGGTAAGTCTTTCCAGCTATTTGTAGCTACAGCATTTGCCTTTATTCTTCTGTGGTATTATACATATATGTACATTTGGAGCCAACAGACCTCTCTACTTGTTTACTTTACTGTGCTCAAGTTTAATTTTTCAAGTTTTCGATTTTCTTATCTTTTTTGAATTACTGTACAATTTTCTTTTTACATATATTGATGTTTAAATTTAATTCTTTACTTTGATTGTATTTTATTGAATTTATTACATAGAGTGTATAATTATATGATACATTTAATATTTTGTATTGTGTATAATTATATAATGAATTTAATATTTTGTATCGCATAATATTAATAATAAATTATTGTCATTGATTATAAAATAAATTTAATGTGTTTATTAACGTCTTCAAGGTTTTCCTAAAATCTACATCCATACCGTGTCACGATTATAAATAATTAAAATTCGTCCGCGTCCAAATCGACCAAGCGCTCGCTTCGGCATTTGTTTCTGTATTTAGTGCGTGCTTTAAAAGCTGCAGCATTCGCCAAAGTTTTCTGAAGTTTAGGGGCTTTCAATGTTTTATCTTCAATCGGTTCAATGATTTTGTTGCCAAGATCGAACACATCTCTGAGCACTTGATTTTCAGCCAAATGAATGTTGATGCCAGGACCGAGTAATCTGCAAAAAGCATTGTATCGAGCGCGAACGCACCATCTATTCAAAAGTAATGTTTCTTTTCCGAATCTAATCCGAGTTTCTGGAGTCGTATCTTCTTCGATGTAGCGCAGAATATCTCTGAATGTAGCTCGCTGAATGATCTTGTCTTTCTTCGCCCTGAACTTGTTCGAATCTGTGGCCAATTCCTTCAAAATTTCAACCAATTCTTCGCCCCAGGCTTGCTCGTAATCTTCCGAATAGCCTCGTCCCAGTTCGAAAATCACAGCCAATGCCTCGCCCGCTGTTGTACGCACATCCAAATGAGGAGATCGAAGCAATCCACTCAATTGATCGAGAGACGGCACAGAAGTATTCGTTTGTGCGTTTTTCAGTAAATTACTCACGTCGACGGGATTTATCGTAGTCAATAGTAATGTCCAAGACGAAATGGCAGCAGCGTGAAGTACAGCGAGTTCGGGTGTAACTTTTACCATGGCGCCATTTCCTTTTGGATAAGAGCCAGCGAATACGTTCGACAATAGCTGACTCAACTCTAGAAATTCACTGAGATCTTTGCCGGACAGAAATTGATTCATGCTAAGAGACCAGCAGCACTCGGTCCTGCCAGCGATCGAGGCCGCATTATCGTTGGCAATTTTCATCATCGTTGCTTTGAGTGCTTGGTATACATCCTCGGCACAATCGCCGAGTTGTGCACACATCAAGGTACTCAGTTTAGCAGCGGCGCTTCGTTCCTCACCTTTGGCTTTCTTCAAGCTTCTCTCGATGGCGTCTGTGAGCGTGAATTTTCGCCCCTCGATGAAATCCGGCACACATTTGTCCGTAAAAGACTTGCCGACCTTGAGGAAGTGAGACACTCGGCTCTGAGCGGATTTGGACGTGAGTCCGTCGATATCGTCGTTGCACGAGTCTTGCTCGTAATTCTCGTCAACGTCGTTTTTATAGTTGTTATCCTCGCTCAGGACTGCCTCGTACGAAATACAGCTGGCGGTATCCGTCACAGATTCGTCAGCGGAGTCGGAATTGTTGCGCCTGCCAGTTTTTCCTCTCTTACTTTTTCCTGGCATCTTGATAATTTTAACGTATTGTTTAGATAATAATTCAATGTATTATTCTTTGAATTTTAAATATTTTTGTCACTGCACGTGGAAAATGGTTCTATACACTGTCGTAACGTCTAAAAAAAAAATAAAAAAAAATAATAATAAATAACGTAAATTTAATAACTGAATCTAATAATAATAAAAATCATTATCAATTTGATTCGCTTGTTAAAAAAAATCCTTTTTTGGAAGATTTGGAAAAAATTGTCAAAATATTCATTAAGAATTATACACAAGAGGATAAAAAAGCAGCTACTGCAAAATTTAATTTGATAATGTTGACAGCTGAAAGAAATGTAGCCTTTCTTTTTATAGATTACTTAATGGTTACATTGAAAGAATCCTTCAGTGATTCCAAAATTTTAAACAGATTAAAATTGTGCAGAAGATTAACTGCAAATATAATATGTGATGTTATCGGGCCAGCAGCCAAAGCACGATTAGCAGAATTTTTAAAAGTACAAAAGTTTAGCATCATTGTCGATGAAAGCACAGACATAGCAGTCGAGAAATCTTTGTGCGTAATCGTTCGCTACTATGATAAAAAATTAAAAAGGTACGTTGAAATTATGTGGGATTTAGTGAAAATTTACAAGAACGACGAATCATGTTGCAATGCCGAATGATCATCTCAAAGATTACTCAGTTCTTTGGATGATATTCCTCTTAATAATATCGTTAGTTTTTGCTCCGACACGTGCAACGTCATGATGGGAAGAAAAAATTCTGTGGCAACAAAATTGAGAGAAAAAATTCCAATATAATAATTGTAAAATGTAGTTGTCAGATTGAAAATTTATGAGCGGTTTGCGAACTCGGTCGGCGTGCACATTTCGCCGAAAATAGGCAGCGAACTCAAAACGTAAACAA
This sequence comes from Trichogramma pretiosum, assembly GCF_000599845.2. Lineage (NCBI taxonomy): Eukaryota > Metazoa > Arthropoda > Insecta > Hymenoptera > Trichogrammatidae > Trichogramma > Trichogramma pretiosum. Next base: position 734,648 of record NW_019641708.1, on the reverse strand, counting down.
CACGTGACCAGCTTGGTTCATGAGTTCATATTACCTCAGTGTGCACGCCCTAAACGCTCGCTCGTTTCTACGCTCAAACTCAGAAGGCTGTAACTTGGCATCTACTTGACCGATTACCTTTCAAGACAGCTTAAAATTTTCTTTTTTTGATGTCATTTCATTTGAACTAAGTTACCACGTTGTTTTAATAATTTATCTCAGTGCCATAAAATTACGTTTATACACGTCTACAGACTGTATTATAAACAATTTGACTAACATAAAAATTATGTTACATCATTCTGTAGGATATTACCTTAAAAATGAGACGTCGATGAGACGTCGACCGCACTAATACGAGCCAAGTTACAGAAGTTGAACGATGAAAAAATACGTATTTCTAGGAATTTTACACTAATTATTGCATAACTTTTTTTCTAGTTGACGGATTTTCAATTAATTTAGTTGAATTTCTTTGTTTTTTAAAGACAAATAAAATAAAAACAAATTGTTTTAATCTATCTTCAATATTTTACAAGATATGGCTGTTTAAACAATTGATTTGTTTCTAACAAAAAATTGACTAGGAATTCGGCCTGGCGACATTCAAATTCGGTTTCAGCGACCCAAAAACGATAGTTTTCCGTCAACTCGCCGAGGGGATCTCACAAGTTCACTCAAATGTCACCAGCGCCCGGACTATTATTATAGCACTGCGTGGCTAGAGTTCACGTTAAAGGCACGCTTTACCGTGACTTAAGATGCTCATTCTTGCACGGCGACTCTATTATGAGCACCTTATATCTAGCCAAAGGGGGCCTAAACGTGAATTTAGCAGTACTATAAAAAAGCTCGCTTCGCTCGGGTGCTAATCGGGCCGTGCAATAATAGCCTGCTTAAGTCACACGTATCATAATATACCATTTGAGTTCTGCCGCCTACGTTTGAGTTGGCAGCATCGAGTCAGATGATAAAACAGTGACGGCAGACGACAGCGGCAGCCATGTTCCAGAAAGTTTTTTACAACGCAGCGCGCATGCAACATACGATTCAATGTGGTACGTTTCATACGCACGTGTAAGAAAAAATTAATTCGGAGCTATGCTCGTGCATCATATTTTCAACCGATCTAGAAAGGAAACTGCGGTAAAATTATCGAAATAGCTCGTTAATATTAAATATTATAGTCTTCCCATAATTTTTCAAACTATGTGATTTTTTAAATTGGCAAAGAGCCTAATCTATAATTTTGCCATAATTTTTCCCGCTACAAAGTTTTCACAGTTTCATTTTCACGTGGAAAACGATACTCTAGAGGTTGACCAAGTCCGGCGACTAGCAAAGCATTTATGGGAGTAATGAGAGAGACGTTTACTCTCAACTTAACACATCGGCTATTGAATTTTTATTGCGAGTATTTGGCAGTGATTTAAAAATTAGAATGCGTCTAGTAGCATGCTATTTACACGAGAAAAATTTATGAATTTTAAGGTATAATAAAAAGAAGAGAATGAATAAACTTTCGACTTACATGTTGACAGCGTCCGGTACTTTTTTGATTTTGGAGAAAACACGTGAACACGTTCGATAGACAACTTGTCTGTTTGACTGCTCGAACACGAGTGAGTCGATAAGTCTGTGTTTGGATGGAAAGAGGTAACAGATGCTCGTGCTTCGTGTTCTAAATTGTCTAAAACATATTGAAATTCTCAGAAACCACCACGCAGGTGCATCGTTGCACCACATGCTCGAAGCAAGCTATACCGTAGGTGAAAGTATAAGCCTGTTGTCAGTAGCTTTCACAGTTTTGACCACGTGTTTTTGACTCTCTGCTGCGTACGAAAGCAGTATTCAAGCTGAGCCAGAAGAAGTATCATCCGTATAAGCGAGTCGTAGCTCGTGACGAGTCAGGTCAAACACCCCTGGATCTGGCAATGGCGAGTTTTAACTCGAGCGTGATCAACGAGCTCAACGTTGTAACATCCGAATTAACAAATATTACATAGTTTTTATATTTAAATTCTTTCTCACAGAAGTGGTTAGGAATTGTGTTGAAATAATAACACGTTGACAATTTTATATAATTTTTAAAATGACTTACATTAATTTATTTATCTTGACCTTAAAACACACACTAAAACTGGATTCCTCTTGGCTCGATGATGCCTCTCTCGTACGCTGCCCCGGACGATGGAAGAAAATCAATGATCTTCAGAGGAGGAGTTGGAATCACTTGAGCACCTCGCGTAGTAAAAAGTTAAATTTTCAAAAACTACTATTTATACTTTAACTTTTTAAGGATGATTCTAGTATAACTTTTGAACTTTGACTTTGGACTCTCCGATGTACGACACTTGCACGAGTTCTTTACGGGTCGGTTGTCTCTGAATAACAAGCACTAGCTGACCATCTGCCTCGGCAGAGGTGCAGCTAAGCTGACTCTTCTCTAAAACTTACGTTGTTACTGCTCGAAGTCAAAATCAAGAATATGGCTAAGGACTCCGATTCTCCAAGTCTAGGCGTTTTTATAAGACCCGATGGTGGGTCCCCTACTCCCAGGCTCAGACCCAAAGATGAGATAAGAATTTGTAACTTGAGAATCTTCTCCTAATTTCTTCGATGGTCCGCGTCTCTCATTTGATAATAAAACATGTGCTATGCATTCGTGTGCCTTGATTATAATTTGATTAAGATAGAAAGAGTTTTATTATCCTGTTACTTTAGATATCTGACCTCAGGCCACCTCTGTTTCATCACACATCATAAAATTCAAGCGTTGGTTAGATTTCTGACGATGCACTTAAAATCTATATTCTCGTGCACATGGCTATACGGCTCAAATGTATTATAACTGTGATATAGGATGTAGTATATGACAACTTGGTGCCGATCCGTCGAGATTGATCTTTCTAACCGAGAGTCAGTGCAACGTTTTCGCCTCAAAGTACATTAAAAAATTTGAATTCAGAGAAAGAAAAAGCAAATTAGAGTTGAAGATAATGTCCGAGGTTCAGGCTACCGTCGAGAGCATAGAAAAAACAGACAAGTACGAATCGGTCTTCAGCCATGCCTTGACGATAATGAAGATGTTCGACAAGTTGGCACTGTTCGAGTCGGCGGATGCCGCGCATGTCCGAAATGAATTGGAATTATTTCATTTATTGGTGCTCAAACGTGTGTTTTCTATGGTTTGTGCACTGCTATTAGGTTTTATGTCGTAAAGTAAAATTTATAATTTTGTATCTAGCATTTTAAAAACGATAAATTTGTAACTGTCAACGGTTTTTGATCAGAGTGAGTATATTGTAGTAATCATAGTTGGTATTTGCTCTTCTCTACGTAATTGCTGTATAAACCTTTGTATAAAGTACTAAATAATTATATGATACATAAAGCACTGAAATACATTCTGCTTTTCTCATATTTATAGAAATGAAATCGAGATGTAAAATAATTTTAAAATATAATGTTCTTGAGCAGTATTTATTGTTATTTATTATAATAAAACAGATAATAATTATCACTACTTATAAAATTGTTATTGCTATTTTAGATATCTTTGTATTTATTGTCATAGAATCTTCCTCTTACAACTTGTTCTGATACATCTTGAGATAGTTCGTAATCGTAACCGCTCATTTTTACTAGTTGCTCACTGAAGTGAATCACTGGGTTCATGGTATCGATCGACATTTTATTTTTTAGTTTAGTTTTCCTATTGTTCATTTCACTGAACTGACGTTCGGAAAACAAGTTTGAATGCGGGATTGACAGCACGTGCATACAAAACTCACTTAATTGCTTGAAAACGAAGTTATCGTTTGCGTCCTGTATACTTCTTACATGCATCCAAAAGTTAATTATTTCTTCGCGTCTTTTATTTCTTAAGTTATATGAAAGCAATAAATCTCATTGATATTGTAAAATTTCAGCTAAATCTTCAGAACGTTGTATGCTTCTACATTCGTGTAATAATTCCCTAAAAATTGTTGAATTTTTCTGACGATAAGAAGCTTTGTAAGCATTTCTTGGTGAAGACATTCAACCAATTTAAATAATTTCACGTTGCACTCGAAAAAATACTGTTTCAAGTTTAAAACAATCATTGATAAAAAAATTGAACGAAACATTTAAAAAATCATGCATTTGATCTCCGTATAAGTAAATATTTTCTGTAATTTCTTCGTGAATATCAAAACATTGATACTCTAAAAATTCAATAGATTCGAAATTATGAAAATCACTCAAAGAGTGCGGTATACTTTTGTAATCACACATCATAAGCATCAAGTTTCGGTAAAGCTTATTCACTTGTTCTTGAATGATATGGATTACGATCTCTTCTCTTTGAAATAATTGATTTAAACAATTCAATTCAAAAGAAGCTCTACTTATCAATAGAAAGTAACACTTTATTTCGATGGAATTTAATGCCAAGTAAATGGCTGTCCCATTTTCTTCTCTTTCGATATAATTTGGAGATATAAATTTTATTAAAGCTGCCCACTGTTCAATGATTCGATTTACCACTGCAACGACAACTTGCAACGACAACCATCGCACATCTTTATAAGTAAGTATTCGATGTCCATTCTTCTTGTAAGATTTGAAAATCGTGTTGCCGATTCGAGCTACGCAATAAGGTGGTTATATTGTTAATCAATTTTAATATTTCCTCTGGCTATTCCGGCAATGAGTGCTTCATGCACAAATGAGTAATGTGTGCTGGACACCGCATAGTAAGTATACCTGGGTCGTTCGCTTGCCATAAAGTTTTTAATCCTTTTTTGATCCCTTCATCGTATTGTAGCCATCGAACGATATTGCATACACATTGCTTGGTGGAATATTTGGCTTTTCAAATGAAAGCTCAATGCACTTTAAAATTCGTTCGGCACTGGATGAAGATTTACTGCCTTTTTCGAAAATTGGTACGAGCTCCCAAAATAACGTTTCGACCTTATCACTATTAAAGTTCGGCTGTCTTACTTCGATCGATAGTACGTGCTCTTTCGAAGTGCATGTTGACTAGTCGGTGCTTAAGGTGTATACATTTTTGTGCAATTTATCCGCTATATTGTTTTTAACAGCCCGAGTAAAAAAAATTAAGTGTGGGCCACACTTGGCTTAACTTTGAGTTTGGCAACATTTAGTAAAACTTGTGAACTGAGAATCCCAACTTCCTTTTGTGGCGAATGAGGAAGTGCGGAAAACTTAGCTCACATGTTTTCAAACTTTTCGAAAATTTTGTGTAAGTGTTGAAAATTCACTGAAGAAATGCAAACTATGGAAATTTTGGCGAACGTGTGTTAAGTGATAGCATAGAGAACGTGGCCTTATGATAACCATTGCGGCCAAATTGCTGCAAGTTGGAGACTACAGTAAAAAATTTGAATTCAATTACAATAATAATTATGAGAAACATTTTTTATATTATTATAATTTATTTTTTCAGCTAGTAAGTTAAGTTAAGAGAAGCAAAATGAAACAATTTTAAAACAAAACATGCAACAACACAACAAAATAAATTCAATCACTATCAGAACTATTTTTTTCCAAATCTGACTGTTCAATGCGCCTTTTTTTTCATTTTTTCAGGACTTGATAATGGTTCTTTTGGACGCCGTTTCTCATTGTGTTTTTTAACACACTTCAAGTCAATTTAACCTTCAAAATTTACTTACTGCTTTTTTTCAAAATTTTGACTGCATACCATTTTTTCCCCATTTACCCTGAAAATTACCGTCTCTATTTTTTCTTAAATTTTCAGTAGAGACAACTTCCCATGTTTTGGCTTGAGTATAAAGTATTAAATAAAACATTTTATATGTTTGAGTAAAGAATATGTAAAATTCGGTTGCGCTCGCTCAATATTGTTTAAACTTCATATCGAGAAGTTAGTCGTATAGGGTGCATGATTTATTGATCAATTTACTATTCGATTATTAACGCGCAAGTAATATTAACCGAAAAAAACGATAATAATTATTAGAATTCTTATTGAGAAAGATTCAAGTCAATAGCTTTAGGAAAATAGCTACTTCAAATTTTAAAAACATCTCCTTTTCAAGATTTCATTAATGACTTTCAAAAATGAAACTTGTTAAAATTCGGGACTTCGATCCAATGAGATGCGCGACTGCCGAGTGTGCGCAGTGCTCACATACATCGAAGTACATTATATTGAATATAGAAACTGAACAGTGGACGGTAGTAGAGTATGTGAAAGTATAGCCACTTGGAGCTAACTAAATCGTCGAATCATTTCACTGACATACGATTAGTGTGCGTTCAGTCGCCAGCGAGAATAGAAATCAGATCCATCAGTGAGCAGACGTGTTCTACATAGTTGAAGTTGTTTACTATTCGTGTCAATTGTCATTTAACCTCAATTTTTCTCGTGGAAATCGTAAAAATTCAGTGTGAATATTTATAATCAAGCAAGTGAATACATATAATCAAGCGAATAATGAAAAGCAAAAGGTACACAATTAGGTATTACTTTTTTGTGCCATGATAGTTTTTGAATGGACCGATTTAATAAACTCGATTATTTTTCAGGGTGAAGAAAGAGCCGCTCGATAACGTCCCTGATGCAGGTGACAGTTGTAACTCCGATTCAGTGGACTCTTGTAAAGCCAAAAATGTTGAAACTTTGACGTACGATGGATTATCGGTAAGTTTAATATGTAATTTTAATTATGTTTTGTTATGCGATTATCAGAAACTAAACCACAAATGTCATTTCAGGTGAAACAAGAGAAAGAGACTGTGGCGCTACAGGAAAATTCAGAGGTACAAATTTCTATTGATTTTGAATGCTGCGATGTTAAACAAGAATTAAAGTCATTGTCGACTATTACCTGCAAAACTGAGCATCAAAGTGACTTACCTTGTGTGAAAACAGAAAATGAAAATCAGACCAATGACACACATGAAAAAATATTTATAGATTTTGAGTGCAGAGAAGTAAAAGTTGAAATGAAGCCTTTATCAAGAAACATCTGCAAAACCGAGAATCAAAGTTGTCAATCTGTTGAAAACATAGATAACGAAGTTCAGCAAAATTACTTGCATGGAAAGAGTCTTATAATTCGTATAAGAAAAGGATATGATTACCATAATAACTGTCAATTTCAAGAAAAGTTCCGTTTGAAGCTTAACGAATGCGAGACCGAAAAGGAGGTAAAAATAGTGAACCAAACCACATTATCGAATAAGAAAACTTTACGTAAAAGAACTAATAAAGAGGGAGCAAGTTTGAAAACACGTGTTATTAAGACACACAAATCTGATAGAAAATTTGAATGTAACATTTGTTACAAATCATTTGGAAACAACAGTCATCTCAAAAGGCACGTGAATCAAGTACATGAGCTGAGCAAACCCTTTGAGTGTGACATTTGTCACAAATCATTTCCAGAAAAACATAGGCTTAAAATTCACATAAATGGAGTACATGGTCGGAACAAACCCTTTGAGTGTGTCATTTGTCGCGAATCATTTGGATACGTAAGTCATCTTAGAACTCATATGATAACTGTTCACGATCGTAGCAAATTCTTTGAGTGTGACATTTGTCATAGATCATTTGGACAAAAGAGCGACCTCAATAAACATGTAAGTACAGTACATAATCGAAGCAAACCTTTCGAGTGTGACATTTGTCACAGATTATTTGGAACAAAAAGTCCCCTCAACAGACACATAATTGCAGTGCATAATCGTAGCAAACCTTATGAATGTAAGATTTGTCACAAATCATTTGGACACAAACATATCCTCGATTCTCACATAATTATCACGCATGATCTCAGCAAAGCATTTGAGTGTAAAATTTGTCACAAATTATTTGGAAGAAAAGATGGACTTAAAACTCACGTAGAGGGAGTACATAATCGCAGCAAACTCTTAGAATGTGAAATTTGTCGCAAATCACTTGGAAACAAAAATAGCCTCAAATCTCATATAGAAGTAGTGCATAATCATAAAAAACCCTTTGAATGTGACATTTGTGGCAAGTTATATGCATCAAAACAACGCGTTAAATATCATATAATTTCTATGCATAATGGTAGCAAATTCGAATGTAAAATTTGTCATAAATCATTTGTACACAAAAGAACCCTCAATTATCACATCAATCTCACGCATGATCGGAGCAAAGCATTTCAATGTAAAATTTGCCACAGACCATTTGGACACAACGATGCGCTCAAGAAGCACGTAAGTGCAGTACACGCTCGCAAAAAACCCTTTAAATGTGACATTTGTCATAAATCATTTGGACGCAAGGGTGATCTCAAAAAGCACATTGAGATGATACATATACGTAAAACCTTTAAATGTAAGATCTGTCAAAAATCATTTTCATCCAAGGCTTACGTTACTATTCACATTGATGCCACACATAATGGTAACAAACCACACGAGTGTGAAATTTGTCGAAAATCATTTGGCCATAAAGAAAGCCTTAGAAACCACATAGTTACAATTCATAATGGTAAAAGACCCTTCGATTGTGAGATTTGTCACAAAGCATTTACATTAAGAGCGCGCCTGAAAAGACACGTCAGACAAGTACACAATAGAAAAAAAGTGTAGGAACGTGATATTTGTTCGGAGATATACTTGGATAAAGTTAAAAATTCTGCTAGTACACGAGAACGCTGATTGTTGGTCAAAATGTACACTATAAGTTGTATAAGAAAATATTTCATGTAAATATTCTTCACTTTTGTAAATAATAAAAAAACATTTCACTCTGCTATTAATTTCATTCATGATTCAGAATTATATCCTTTTCTTACCTCTCCAACATTAACCGAAACAATAACATATTTCAAGTAACTACTCCTGTTTGGTATACCTGTATATTCAAAATAATTCGTTTTTCTTATAAGAATCACGAGAATGATCAGTGTGTCGGGGAGGGACGATGTGAAAATAATTTATGATCATATTATTTGCAATCGTGTTATCGATTTATTTGTTTATACACTTTGTTTACAAAATTTTAACTAGTTTGAAATTCTAACTAAGCGTTGATTTCTTCGTATACTTTTTTGGCCTTCTAAAACTCAGTACTTGAAAAAAAATGCCAAGTATCGAATAATTGACTGTCAAAAAGCAACGCCAGAAAATATTCGAAAAGTTTGAACGATAATCGACTATTAAGTCAAAGTATCCAACACTATGGTTTATACGAACGCAATGACTTTGATACAAATTTCAAAACAACCTCCTGGTAGATCCAAGCTAGCATTTTACGTGACCGTATGCCGTTGTATCGTATTACCATAATATCCCGCAACATGGCTATCTTGGTAATATTATATTTTGTAAGTGGACTCTCTTTAGTCAGCGCGAGTGAATCGAATAAAATGAGCGATCGGACACTCGATACACCGACACGAGATCTTTTTAATCAACTCGTCTCATAATTAAATCCTTTTCTATAATTAACTTTTTCTGATTTTATAATTTTCGTAGTTAAGGGGAGTCATACACCAGTTCTATTTTTTAATGTGTGCTCAAAAACATTGATAACTTTTTTTATATCTTGCTTTTTTCACATATTTTGGTATACAAATTTTTTTATAACTCTAATCAAAATTCCACAAAACTCAGCCCATAAAGGATACTTTTCTGAAGATTTGGAGACCTATCAGGTTCTTCCAACCCAAAAACTCTGATCTGGACCTTGCGCACAGTGCCGAAAGGCTAAAATAGCAAAAATGAACTTCGTTTAGATGCAAAGGCCTATTTTGCAATTTTTTTCACATTTTTTAGGGCTCAAAGATGTCAATTTTATGTAGAAATTGTAGATTGACATAAAACTGTGGTTTATATCAAAAAAATGATAAAGAGGGTAAATTGGTGTATGACTCCCCTTAACTTCTTCCCGCGTACTTTTTTCGTCATTCGTATAGAGTAACCTTATCTAACGAAAATGACACGCATTATAAATTTAAGGCTTTCTCCGAACAGTGCAGTCCGCAATTGATCCATCATCAACACCCGACGACAACTTATCCATTTTGGAGTTTGAATTAAATTAAACTACGAATCTTTCTATTTGGTGCCACGGAAATTTAATGAGTAAAATGTACCTTTTCGTTCTATGACTTGTTTCGACAGGAAAGACAACATTCACTCTAACCAGTTTCACTGTAAACATGATTATAGTATTTGAAAGAAGATGTCAAATCATTTAATCATATTATTTATAGTTAAGTTATTGATTGGTTCGAGTATACATTGTCCTTCCAAATTTAAAAAGTTTAAATTGCTAACCGACAATTCCTTTGAGTATTTTTTTTGGCCATTGAAAACTAAGTACTTCCAAATAAACTCCTTTCAGACAACATAGAGTTTACACGAAAAAAAAACAACGAATAAATAGATCCTAAAACAATGCCTAATAAAAAATTTTAATATTGATTAATAAATTTCCTGCATGGACAGGCCATCGATAGCCCCGAGAATTCTCACTGGGTCCAAAACGTGATGATCAAATTAGTTTAATATCTTTGTGAATCGATGCTAATAAATACGATGAAATTTTATTTACCATTAATATCATTGAGGACCACCAGTCATGTTTCAATAAAAAACTCTTGCACGCATCGCACATAAATAATTAATTTAATTGAAAATATTAAAATTTGTATCAAGTTTCATACCCTTTGATTTATCGGGTGTTATAATTGATCTTATTATTTGGATTTAAAATAATTATAAGCAATATTAGTTGGGTTTTTTCTTTATTATAAAAAATGTATGTAAATTTTAATAGTAAGTTTAATTCACAGGTCATTTTTTGTTCAAAATGTAAAGCTCGAAAAATATAATTTACATTATCAATTATCTTAACTATATGTAATCGAAACTCATTTGTTCCCCATAGAGGCAAAATCACATTGCAATTCAACAATCACTTGATTTATTTGTTCGAGTTTAAAGTTCTAAGATATACTTCTACGCACTCATTTACACACATACGCGATGCTTTTTATGCCCGATGAAAATGATGTCGACAGTCGAACTAATTATTTTTCAGATGCACGTGGAGGGTGAGGGTGGCTATGATCTATTTTCACTGACGATCCATAACGCAGGCTGAAAAAGAAATCGAACGAAATTTTGTAGATCTTTTGTGTATAGGACTGGCCAGATTTTTTTTGTCGGCCGACTAATATCTCTTTCTGCGCTATCTAAAAAGATATACGCGCGAGAAACGATCGTGCTGACCTTCATTGGCGCACAACCGTATAAGATTCTGTAAATATGTACTTTAAAACTGATTTTCGTCATAGGGCGATATCAAGAAGTGAATCTCGCAAAATTATTAGAAAAAATGCCCATATCTATTGGAAAAAATTATTCTTTCAACAATTTCAAGAACTTTTTCTTCCTATTGGTATGGTTTTTTCTTAACGTTAATATTTCCCGAGAGAAAGAATCATAACTTTATGAAGAATTTTTCTTTTTCAAGCAAATTTTTAACGAAAAAAAAAACACTCGAAAAATAAATATCGCGCGCTTGCGTATTTTTTCCTGAAACATTTTATTTTGCAACTTTATTAACAACAAAATATTTACCGACGGAGAAGAGCTCTCAACAATGCTCAATGATGCTCTTTCGACCATGGCCAACGCCAATGGCTATTTGATGAGTGATAGGTACTGGTGTGATGCGAATTGGACCGACTGAATTTATATCCAAAGGCCATCATAATCAGCATCACTATAAGAAGGATAATGGCAACAATCCATTGAATCTGGCGACAACTATCCATGATGATACAGGCACCGACTGAAAATCGAGCATAATTCGCAGATTTTTTTATTTTTTTTGTATCATGACCGAACTCATTTTTTTATCGGATGATATGATCTCTTTCGCTCACGAATTCGTACAGTACTGCAAAGTGCTATACATATTCCACGATTGATTCGATTTGACTGCGCGATATCGACGGAGCATCGATTTTGCAAAATTATGTCGATTTAATATTGAAATATGTATGGACAATTTTTTCAATTTTTCAACTCACTTTCATCGAAAAACCATAATTCATCATAAAAACCCAAGTTATCGAGGGGATCTCCCAACGATACTTTATTGACACCAACGCCCGCGGACTAACCTGATTTCTCAAAGTGATTTTTTTTTTTAATAATTGTACACTATACATCTAAAATCAAACATTTCAATTGTGCTACTGCCCATAGACCGAAGAGAGGCGAAGCGAAATTAAAATTTACGAAAATAATTTATAACTAACTTACACTGTTTTATTGCTAACGAATTCCGCCGAGTCTCGCACACTCGAGGCACTTGACGCGCGAACACGCACTCGAAAAATTGCAAAAAAGAATGAAGCCTCCAACGACGCGCGTCGCTCGTCGAGTCTACAGAACGAATAAAAGGAATTTTTCAAAATTCCTACGGGCTCGTGTGTAATAAAACCCGAGCGGCTTCCCCCGCGTATCGCCGCGTCGTGCGATTTCTTTGCGATGCGAATTCATTGTTGTTTCAACAGACGAGCGATTTTTTTATTGGCCACATGTGCCGGTCGCGAGACCTCTCGCCAATATATAGAGGGTCACGTGCTTTCAAAAGTCGCGTGTGGACAAAGCTTTTTGATATTTTAATTTTTAAATTATTCGTCGTGGTTTCGAAGTCGCACATTTTAGAATTCGATATGTTTCAACCAAAAGAGAGTAGTTTTCCTGGTTCCGTTTTCAAAGAATCCTCGAACAATATTTACTGCATAAATCGTGTGAACGAAATTTTATAAGTTAAACATGCACTTTTACTTGAATATCTATGTGCTAATGCATAAACTCCAATTATGCACCAGAAATACATTATTTGATCAAGAGTACTTAATGATGATTGAATGTATTGGGTATTGACGCACTAATAAAAAAAAATTCTTATTACTGAAAGTGTAAAATAAACCGAAAACAATGAGTCATGGGTAAGAATCATAACACAATTGTTGGTGATTTTGAATAAGTCACCGAAGTTATGCAGAGCAAAAAAGCTTTTACTTTTGGCAAAAAATTTGGTACTTAACGCTTGTGCTTTTAAAAAAAATTACGATGACGATGATTTTTAAGCGTACTTTTTCCGAGATCTAGATTTATAACTCTAAAAACAAATCAATATCGCTACTTCACAGAAGAAAAAAAATTGTCTTTCAGTTATTAATTTTTTATTATTATTATAATGAGAATAAAGCTCACATATGCATTATGTTATACAATGATCACATATGCATTATATATCAATGCAATGATCTATTTTGAAGCTCAATTTGAATGTTATTTTTCAATTGATTGAAAACATTTTCCATCCTGTTATTTTTATAGTTATAATAATATGATGTGCAAACATTTCGTTTGTCGCTACCTTAAGTCGAACAATTATTAATTGCATGCCTAGTATGTCATTTTCATAAAAATTATTAACATTTATTTACAAGATATACAATATAATGAGATGATTTTATCACCATAACATTGTTTCCTAATAGTTTTTGAAATGTTTGAGTCTGTATAATTGTGCACAGCCACGATTGTTACCTACTCCCATGTATCCACTACCTGGAGAGAAGGATATATTTTGTACCATACTCATTTTCGTATCACTAGTCGGGAAATTTTGAAACACAGTTAAGGTTGGCATGTGTAACATCTTGAATGCATTTTCTTTCTTTGATGAAGCAAAAGCCAGTAACTCTGACGTTGGGTTAAACTTTAATGCGGTTATGCTTGTTGATAGGTTTAGCAAAATTTTGACAGGCTGAGGCTGATCATTTGATAAAACGTCCTGCATTTTGTATACATTGACAACACCCTGTTTGCTGCCTGAAGCAAGATATTGGCCATTAGGTGACACAGCTAATGTAGCACCTGAGAGACATCCATCGTCGTGAAACTTTTTATTAATGCTGCGTGATTGAAGATCCCAAACATAAATTTCACTGCCCTCTAAAAATATAATTGTATTATAGGTTTATCAAACTGTTCATTTGGTTTGATTTTGTAGTTATCATATTAGTACTCACCACCATTGGAAAATAGTTTTGAACCATCTGGTGAAAATGCAATTGATTTGCATTCTTTGTTCATATTGAATGAATCAATGAGCTCTTTGGTCTTCATACTCAACAAGCGTATCCATCCGGACTTTCCAATGACAGCAATTATTTTGCCATCTGGAGATACTTCAAATTTCTAAAAAAAAATAAATACAACATTTATGTATTGTTAGCTTGAGGCAGATAATATTCAAGTTACAATAAAGGTTTTAAAATTAAAGTAACATACTTTCATGTTTGTGACCTCTGAAGGTAACCTAATTTCATTGATTTTATCCTTCATCATGTCATATTGAAAACAATGACCAAATTTTTCACATCCCATTAGAATAGCCTTCCCATCATCAACGAATCTAGCTGTGGAAATTGGGAAGTTTCTAAATGATTCAGTGAAAATTTTAGTATGCACATCTTTTTTTCCATCTTTTATCTAAAAAAAAAATTATTTTATTGATATTGTATTTATTATCAATGTATTGAAAAAAAAACTCTTACCTGAAACAATGAGAAAACTCCTGATGAACCAGCAGCTAACCCTACTGTTGATGTTTCATGAAACTGAACAGAATTGATAAAAGGTCCTTCATTGTGTGTTTCTGTATTCATATTTTTTAATACTAAAATATTAATAATATCCTTAGGTAAAGTTCCTGATTTTTTTGTGACCAAATGATGGCTATGCTAGAAGAGATCAAAAGAATTAAATTAATAACTGCGTGAAAGTTTTGAAACCAAATTTCCAGCTGCTTAGTAATAAATACCCTAAGAACTTCTTCATCTTCAAATTTATTGATCACATCAGGTTGGGCCCAAAGTGGTGTTTTATGAACAGTTTCGAACTTTTTTCTAAGAAGTTCCTCGTAGGTCTTTTCGGTTCTCCCCTCTGGCAATTTTCGTTTTTGCTGTTTTAATGCTTCTTGCACCCTTAAAAAACAATCACAATTAATGAACTGTTACTAAAAAAATTTTAAATGAACACTTACGTCAGTCCATCATCATTCTCATCGTGCCAAGCAGCTTCAGTCTTAGCCCTCTTAGCTTTGGGTTCTGATTGAGAATCCTCCTCTTCGCTAGATTCATCGTCCTCAACCTTTTCGGTCTTAGGTTCTAGATAATTACCAGTATCTTCCTCTTCACTACTGTCGTCATCAATTTTCTCAGCCTTGGCTTCTGGCTGAGTATCTGAGTCTTCCCCATCAGATGCATAAATATTTTCTCCAAACAGAAAAGCATCTAACCTGTTGAGTTTAATGAAAAAAAAAATGTAAATATATGAATAAAATGACTCGTTAACTTATAGTAGAACACAAATTCAACGTACTTCTTCTCTTCTTCAGATTTGACATTTTCTTTATTGACCAATTTTGATTTATTTGGAGACATGATGAAAAAGTTGCATGTGTTATTTGTAATTATATTTCAACTGGTTTACGGTTATAGCAACACGTGCATGCGGCGGCGAGACGTCTGCGAGCTGAGACTTGCATTGCATGTGCGGGCCCGCCGCGCCTGCTTGAAGTAATATGACATCTAGCGAGGAATATTTGAATCTCAATGTTTGAAATGAAAAAAAAACTAATATTTAATGTAATATTGAGAAAATTAGTATGAATAAGTATGACAATAAGAATATTACCTATGAAACAGATCTTTACGCACTTTAAATTTTTTTACTTTTATAGATAAAACTATTTTTTTAATATCATTTCAGTCGTTAACAGATGTGGCAATATTATTTATTTTAAACTCATCCGTTTTAATTAAATTGAACAAAACCCTATAATCTGCTGTAATTACGTGTTAAATATTATCGATGTGCGGATGTCAACATTTGAAAAAAATAATTTAAATGGTAATTCAGAATGGCGCGAAGAATCAGCGAATTAGTGTGTCAAAACATTTTGACGTGATTTCTGCAAACTCTAACCTTCAATTCTGCGAGAATCATAGGCAATAACTCAAACTTATTCTGGGTAATGATTTTTTTTTTTTGGATGAACGCAACAATAAAAATTAATCTGTGAAAAAATGGGTGATCCAAGTGATGACAGTGTACAAGAAAGTTTAAATAGTGAAAATGTAACAGTGAAAAATGATGAAGTTGCTGAACACAGTGTTGAAAATGATGTAAACAATGAAATTGATTCCAAAACAGAATCTAGCACAGAAGAAAAAGCTGAAAAAGTTGTAGAGGTGAATGCTCAGCCTACAACTAGCATTCAAAATGTAGTACCACAAGTGAAACCAGTCTGGAGAGAAAAACCCAAAGTATATAAAAGAAATGATGACGATATCGAAGAATTTGATACAGATGAAGAAGATGAATCGAAAGAGGATCCTCAATCCTCTGACCCATCTAATTCTGCCAATCTTAATTATTCGAGTCATATGACATACGAGGGTGATAAATGTATCTATACGGAACCAGGAACTGGCAAAAGATTTATTTGGGATAGTCAAGAAAATAAGTGGTGTAAGCCCTATTCAAATTTTTTTTCACATTTATTCAAATTTGTCCTTCATTGATATTCATTTTTAACATAAAATATTTTAATTGTGTAGGTGCTGAAGGAGATGATGAAAATCCACAATCATTAGGTGTATATGGGTTTGAAAATGATACTCACACATATACCGATCCAAAAGATGGTACTGTATACATTTGGGATAAAGAGAAAAACGGCTGGTTTCCTAAGGTAATTATCAATTTTTAAATGCTTTCAGTATTATAATTTATCATTCAATTTTGTGAAAAACTTCGAAAGGTTCATGATAAAATTTAAAATATTCACTGTGTGTAACTTGTGTAACTGTAACTTTTAGTAAACCCATATTTCTCAGATTCTTCAGTTCATATTTTTGTCTATTTATAAACAAAGTACATTTAATGAAGTAAAATTCCAAATCTTTTATTAAAATTTGTATTATCATTCAGAAGTTTCCTGAAAAAAATCAAAATGTTATAAATATTTTACATAATACATCAAATAGAATAACACATTTCATCATGCACATATTTTGATAATTAAATTTTTTGTTTATAGATCGATGATGATTTTATGGCTAGGTATCAAATGAATTATGGTTTTGCTGACTCTAATGACGATGCAAACAAACCTAATTCCACCAATTTAGAGCAAAAACCTCAAATTTCAAAAGAAGAGATAAAAAAGAGTAAAGAAGAGAAAAAAGCTGAAAATAAAAGAAAAGCACAAGAGCCACCACAGTGGTT
The DNA here is from genome assembly GCF_000599845.2 of Trichogramma pretiosum. Classification (NCBI taxonomy): domain Eukaryota; kingdom Metazoa; phylum Arthropoda; class Insecta; order Hymenoptera; family Trichogrammatidae; genus Trichogramma; species Trichogramma pretiosum. The sequence goes on along the minus strand of NW_019641708.1, from coordinate 717,323 downwards.
TGAAATTGATGAGGCTCATAATACTACTATTTATATTTCCAATTTGCCTTTAGATATAACATTAGATGAACTCGAGGGGCGAGTAACAACTTATGGAATACTTGCACGAGATGATAAGGGAAAAAACAAGCTTAAATTGTATACAGATGAGAATGGAGAAATCAAAGGCGATGCACGCTGTACATATTTGAAGGTAATGTTTTTTTCTCTCAAAAATACTTATTAGCCAAGTAAGGTTCAATAATTGCTTGCAAAGCAAAATTATTTAAAATAAGTATAGACTAAGTGTTCTATCTTTATTGAATAAATTTTAAAGAATGCTTAAAACTATAAATTAAAATACTGGCTAGTAACATCAATATGCTAAAACTTGTATAATTATTACATATGTTAAATTGTAATGCAACATTACTCATTTCTTTGAATGCTTAATCCAAGCTTTTGTTCTTCGATATGAAGTAGAATGCTCAAAATGGCATTTATAACTTAAAATTTAGACTATTTAATCTTAAATATTGAAGAGCGCATTTCGCTCTCTACATGGCAAGTATAAAACTTACTTTTAGTTAAAAGCGTTTTTCAGAAAATAATAAGAATTAGTGTAGGCATATTGCATGAATGGTACAAATTCCCTTAAACTTTAAAAGTTATACTAATCTTATTTTTCGTTGAGTCATTCGATACATTTTTGTTCGTAATTTTTCAAAAAAGCTATGTTATCTAACATTTCACTGTTTAATGGCAATTTTCCAATTAAGTATTTAAATTTCAAAACGTAAAGCGTAAAATTATATGATGAACCGAAGTTAGCCGGGCAGTATTATCCTTCTTTTCTTTTCTTCAATTATGCAAGTAAAAACAATAGTTTGCAGTTATAACTTTCAACTAGAATCGGAAGCTCAAATTTTGAGTAGGATCTCTTCGCGAACGAAATCGTTGCCGAGCAGTCGATTCACGTCGTCGTTCGGCTCGTTGCCGCTCAATCTCTGCAGATTCTCGTCGAATCTCCTCCTGCCGACTCGGTCGTTGTTGGCCGTGAACGCCTCGAATTCGGCCGGCTTCGTGAGTTCCAGCTGCACGTCCGTCGCTTTCGCGCGATGGTTATGATGATGATGATGACCGTGGCGATTCTTGCTGCTGGACTTCTTGCTGTGGATCTTCTTCGAGTCGCGCCTGCGAGAAATCAACGTATATCAATCCATACATCGATATCTTTGATACTTCCTTTGGCAAAATTCAACGCCGAGAAGCGCCCCGAGCACGGGACGAAAATAAATCCCGAATCGATCTCTCGACGCTTCTAATAATGCAAAGAGGCGATAGTTCGAAAAAAAATAAAGCGAAAGAAAATCGATGCTGCTCGGCCGAAACACGACGCGCAGCGAAATAAATAGAAAAGAAAGCGCGCAACGCGCCCAACGAAATACTATCTTAAAATAAATTGTGCATTTGCACTTCGAAGAATTTCGCTCTATCTCTCGGCCCTCTTTGCTCGCGCGCGTATATATAAAAAGCTTTTTTCCCGCTCTTACCCCTTCGGTGGTCGCGAGCCCAGCTTGATTCCGTGAATCCAGATCTGATTGTCTTCGATGCCGTTGCTGCTGCTGCTGCTGCCGTGCGCGAGCCAGCTCTTCTTCCTGACGGAGGATTTCGATTTTTTGACGTTGTTCTTATTTTTGCCTCTGATCACCTTCACTGGCTCGTCTTTTTGCTCCTCCTTGTCGTACTCTCGCTTCCCGGGTGTCCTTAATCTCTGATTCTGCGGTGCTTCACCGTCGCTTTTGCGCTTCTTGCCTTTGAAAAAAAAAAATAAATAAATAAATAAATATCGCATCGTATTCACGAATTCCAAGCACGTTCGGCAAATTCATTAACGGGAGTGGCAGGAAAAGAAATCTAACGACAATTGCTGCGAAAACTCGCGATAGAGTTATTTGGAGCTGAGTCAGAGTATATAGACTTGGAGTGCGTCTATAAATAATCTCAGCAACAGCGGCAGCAGCAAAAAAAATCTTACCTGTTTTCGCTGCCGCAACCTCGCATATGTAGTACTTTTGCTCGAAGCAGCGTCGGGCGTCCCACTTGTACTCGTGGGCCGGATCGAGCACGGCGCACGAGTACGTGAAATTTTTTTGGTCGTCCGTCGTCGACGACTCGGCGGATGATCTCTTGACGAAATTCGTAAAGTTGCTCATCCTCTCGCCGGACACGCCCCACTCCCAGATCTCCTTGCGCCAATTGTACGAGCCGCCGATCCACCTCTCCAATTTTCCTACATGCAATAGCAAATAACAATGATATATATTGGAAAGATAGTCCATATAATAGCTCGACCCTTTTTGTACAGGGCTATATCGGGTCAACTGTCCCCCTTCGAAAAAATGAAATAAAAAATAAGTATGTACTTTTGAAGAGTTCATTGACAAATGAAAATCCTGAAAATTTCAGCCCTATAGGTCCATCCGTTATGGATCTTCAGGGGCTCAACGTTGGAATTTAATTTTTCAAATTTCATTCTGCTTCCCATGTGTGGTGAATATGAAAAAATTATTGAAACATGGTTTTTGATGTTAAATTTGATGAGGATCATTCGAATTTGTTATCCAAAATCATATTCATAAGTTTCTGCTTCATCAAAACAAGAAAATAGCATAATTAAGGAAAATTAGAAAAAAACTTTGCTTCTTGACTCATATCATGCTCAATAATGAAGTCTGTTTGTCTGCAGATGACCAAAATTTATCAGAAGTTATATTTTGATGTATCGATGAACATATTATAATATTAGCCTTATCGATGGATACAAAGATGTTTATTTTTTGATTTTGATGCTGTTTTCACTTTTGAATGGAGTAGAAAGCTTCTGAATATGATTTTGGATAACAAATTTTAATTCTTCATTATTCTTCATTAAATTTTATATTAAAAATCGTGTTTCAACAATTTTTTCACATTCACCCTAGAAAATCAGAATAAAATTGGAAAAGGGAAATTCCAACTTTGAAATCCTGTAGATCCATAAGAGATACCTAGAGGGCTGAACTTTTCAGGACTTTCTTTTTTCAATGAACTCTTCAAGAGTACATACTTACTTAGTTTTTATTTGATTATAGCCCATACGTGTAATATACTCACGGAATCGCTCGTCCATGAGGTACTCGCGCAGCAGCCTGTCCTTGACCCTGAGATCGAGCTTGGCCAGGCTGGCGTTGCGCGCCTTGCACTGGAAGTAGGCCTCGCGCCACTGGGCCAGGCCCGCGCTCAGGTAGTAGCAGAAGCGGCGCAATCGAAAGAAGCCCTCGGGACACTTATTGTTGTTGGCGCGTTGATTATTATTGTTGCTGTTGTTGTTGACGGAAGAGGTTACCATTACAACGTCGTTGCTTTCGGGCAGTGATCTGTGATGACTGCGTTGTATGCCATTGTTATTGTTGTTTTTGTTGTATTTGTCGTCGGGATTGTCTATGTGCTGTTGAAGCTCGAGATCTATGCTGTAACGCGGATCGTTCTGCAGCTGGTTGTCGTCGGCTGCCTCGGCTTGACCGGCTGCGTTGTAAAAAAAAAGAAGAATAGCGTTTACGATACAGCGTCGAATATAAAATTTTATATATACGCTTCGTGAGTCTAAAAATTGAGCCCCAGCGGTGGCAGTAAATTTTATTTCCTTTCCGAAAAACGATGCATTGTTATTTACCCCGCCATAGCGCATTTTTAATCCGCTTTGCCTACAATATATAAAATTACAAAAGAACGCACGATCGTAATTGTAAAATTCGTATACGTCATCAACTGCAATTTCTCGCATCCAGCGTTATTATTCATGAATGATCGAATCGTCATTGTACTCACGCCTATACTTTTTACATTCGTATATAATCTTTCGTGACATTTATTTATTCGCTCTCGCGGCGAAAAAAAAGCTTATAGAAAATTCCCGCGTGTCTCTCTCCGCGATCGAACGAATTCGTCATAAACAAAGGTGTGTTATTGCGAGTATGACATATTGCTCGCGGTCGATTATCCGCGAAAAGCTCTTTAACGCTCGTTAATTAAGAACCGCAGCGACGTTATATACGCCCATACATTCCCTGTCGGACGTTTAACTCTCGGGTATTGGAATGTATCAATCTCTGCGCGCGGACGACGGAGAAGAAGAAAAAGTATATACGTATAGCCAAGGGGCGGCGATAGAAGCAGCTTTATATACATACATCTTTCTTACTCGCGCAAGTAGATCGAAAATAATGGCCGTGTCATTAGGCGCGACACGTGACGCATATCCTTTTTTCTTTTCTTTCATTTTTTTTCGCTCTGTCGCAATACACGCGCATATTAGTAATAACTAATATAGATAAAGAGCTAAAGAGACGCTAAAGACGCGAAAGAATACATAATACGACATTTTATTTTCATGAAATAAAATAGATAAACTCGCTCGCGCGGTATCGATGAAATTCTTTACATTATATGCGTGACACGCGCAAATGAGGCCGAATTGACCATTATGATTTAAAAGCTCTCTCTTACACCTTAGGCTCGCGGGGTATGCGTAAAGCCGAAAGCTCGACGAACGACAGATATGTCGGATGTATAATAGCGTTGCACAACACGCGTGTCATATTATTGTATATTATTATAAAAGCTCCAAGGAGCATAAATTTCACACGCGAATGTTTGCAGTTGAGATTTTGTTTCGACATATAAATATACATAATGCATTTATAAGAACGCGATGCGAGACCGCAAAGCTTTTTAAACAGTCGTCGTCGTCGTCGTCGCCGTCGTAGTATATAGCTTCGCCTCGCGCTGTGTATATAATACAGCTATTTTCGTTCGCAAACTAGAGCCTAAATGATTTTCTCTCTCTCTCTCTCTCTCTCTTCAACGGACCGGCGGCGATGCAGTTTGTAAATTGTACACATTTACAAGCTCGTGCGTGTGCGCCGCGTATTGTATAGTGCGCGCCGATCGGCTTCTCCGCGGCCGCCTTTTAAAACGACGCGCGGTGCGTGTATTATACGCATGCAAATTCGACACTATTTTCCTACATTACGTTCGTCGATGCGGCGCGAGGCAAAATACGCGCGTTTCCGTTTTCTCGGAATCGGCTGCAGCTAATGTATTATAAAAATGCATGTTTATGTCGTTAAGTAATATAGCCGCGGATAAAAGTTATATACACGTTATACATTACGCGCAGGCAAGATTCACGTTATATATTACAGAACCTATGACATGTTTGTGTGTGTGTGCGCGCGTTGCGTTTAGTTTAGCGTCTGACAAATAGCGACTGACACGCTTTTCGCGCGTACAATATACAATATGACATCAGTATAAATAAATGCCATGCATCATATCGCGTGTGTATATCGTTTGATAAAAGCACGCACAGTCGCATTTTCGAATCGTCGATTTTTTTTTCTTTCTACTCCTCTCTTTACTCTCTCTCTCTCTCTCTCGCGCGCGCGTTTCTATTTACACACGCCATGCCGAGTTGCATAGAGTGCAACGTCAGGGCCTCGAGTTAAATGGCAAGTGCGCGCGCGCGCGGCACTGTATACACTTTATTTAAATTGTTCGTCGGTATTGTATACGTATGATCGGATTAGCCAACAGCCATGATTATTAGTCTGCGATATATATAGGCAATTCGACGATCGATTCATTGACACTGCGTATACTCGTTTTACATATATGTTGGTTCATCGAACGCTCGATTCGCATTCGCGTATATCAATGCACAAAGCATAATGATCGTTTAATACTCGAGTCATTATTTTCGAATTTCGGACTCTCCGGGGCAATGATACGATTTTCCCGGGAAATCGATGTATATATCGATATTACTGCACGCGAATCCGGGCGCGGCAGCGCGCATACAATCGGAATCGTTCATTCGAGTGCGCGAATTCTCCCGAAACGCGTGCGTGCGCGCGTGCATGGAGATTAAAACGCCGATTTCTCGCGATACGTGGAAGCAGTTTAAAAGTCTCGAGCGATCGATTGCGATATATACACTTGAGAACGACGTATTATCGACGTAAATTTTTCAAGAGTTTCTTTTCGAAATCCGACGGAAAAATCGCGTGTTCCCATACGCAACGAGATGACGACGACGACGAGGCGCGCATCTTAAAATATATCATCACTACACAGTAGACACACATAAAGTCTCGTGGTCGAGTACTTAGGCCGCGCGTAAAACGATGACATTGACCTTGTGTCTCTCTCGTACGGTACATAGCGTTATTTTATAGTACCCCGTGGACTTGCCAAAAAATCTCATTGATCTCGTGTATATACACACGTCGAGCTCTCGCATTATATAAACTGCAGCGGCTCGCACGAACTATACTCCGCCCCTCGTCAGTCTCCGTCGTCGTCTCTTCCTTTTCATCTTTTCTTCCCCCGTTTTTATTTTTTTTATTTTTTATTTTACTTCGTTTCGTCGGAGAAATAAACCTCTCTCGTGGGCGCGCGAACGATAAACTCATTGTGTTTCAAAGTCCGCGCGCTTGTGTACATATATTTATTATGGAGAGGATTAATTTTTATAATACGTGTGAGACTTCCGTCGAGCCGCGCATCGTTGACCATCTACGACGCGCCGCATCTTTTCTTCTTCTCTCTCTTTTTTCTCCGGGCCCCCGTTAATAATTATATATGACAATGCGGAGCGGTTCGCACTGTACTCGAACCTTGATGCATAAATATATCGAATCGTGCGTGCGCGGGGGTTGAGAGGATTATTTTATTCTTTCGACGAGCGATAATGAGGGCATAATGTATACTATACACACCTTCGCCGCAGCGTGGAAAATTATAATAAGATCGATCGCTCGCGCTCGTCTCTTCCGGTGCAGCAGCAGACGAGGCGCCGCGCGGCAAAAACGATGATTAATAACGCCGAGATCTCGGACTCTTTCACGTATATATGTATATTATTACACACTATTATCACAATCGCGCGCCTAAGATCGATTATATAAAAGAGAGAACTTGGCGCTCGGGCGTCGTAAAGTGTATATAGGTGACATCATATGCACACACGCGTACACGTACACGTTGCGATAAAATTTGAATTACGCTCGAGCGAGGCAGAAGTACAGTACCTATTTACGTCTTCGTATAAAGCCACTCGAATAATAATTCTTTCCTTCGTCTTTTTTTTTTCTCTTTCCTTATAAATTCAAGATTGCAAAAGGTGCTTATACTGCTGTGTACGCGCGGGTCTGTAAGTGTGTGCGCACGACATATAGTAAAAAAGCAATCAGGATTTATCGCTCTCGTTTTCTAGTATTGCCTGCGTTGCGCTGCTCGTGCGCTTCCCTATTATTTGGTATACGTTTCTTCGCTTGTTGATTAAAATTTCACGCCATTTGTCATGTATCTTCTTTTTTTTTTTTGTTTTATACATAATAGAAGATTGGCAAAATTGTTTTATTTAAGATAAGGACACGATGGTCCCCAAAAGAGGTAAACGCACAGAAACAATGGGACTTTTTTTTGCAAAAAGCTCGCGCACATCCTGTAATTTTCATTCGCTCGCGAGCTCGAGGGGAAGAAGTTTCAAAAATGTTAATGCGATTTTTCGGCCGCTAAAGTGCGGTCGGAGCTTATAACTTGTAGTATATGTCTTACACACTGCACTCGCGTGCTGCACTCTCCCTTTTATACACACACAAGTTGCCGCCGCCGCCGCCGCCGGCAGCAGGGCCCGAACTCTTCTTTTTCACCGGAAATTTAAATCACCGCTTTTATAATTACCTGCAGTATGCAACAGCAACAGCAGCAGCAGCAGCAGTGGTAGCAGCAGCACTCGGCAGCGTAGACACCGAGACATCTCGTGTTTCTTTGCTTATGTATTTCGTAACGTAAACATACACAAAAAACACATGCACCGTTGCTGACAATGCGCGCGCACAGACACACACGAATGCACACCAAAAAAAAACTTGAGCAATCGATGTTACTCGACAGGAATCTTTGACGCAGCACTAGTGACGATAACGAATCGCGTTCGGAGCTGCTGTGGCTGCTCCTCCCGGAATGGGTGTGATGCTGCAGGCCATAACACACACGGGAGTAAACAAAAAACCAAAAAAAAACTAAACAAAAATTTAGGTCATAATCCAATCCTACTGTTACCAGCCACCAACCACGATAATAACGATAAAATAATCGAAACTCGTAGCTTCGATATAGCCGTGGTTATACGGTGGTGATGTGATGATGGTCCTTCGCCGGTGTCGGTTCGCGCCGTACTAAAAGTGCCGCGCGCGCGAGCGAGCGAGCGATCGCAGCAGCGTACAATACGCCCGGCTCGAAGCTGCCTCTATATACCGCTGCTGCTTTTCGTTTTCCCTTCCGTCTATTGCAGTTATGCGCCTCTTCTCTCTTTTTCGCTCGCTTCGTTCGCTTATATGTATACGGTTCGACGACGACGACGACTACTATGTTGTACACACAATATACATATAGATATATATCGGTGACGGATATATATACCTATATTATACACGAGTCGAAAGTCGCGTACGTGTGTAAGTGATAATGACGACAAGCGACTGACTGCACACAAGAGCTATATGTCTATACGAGCGACGACGAGCGACGACGACGACACGAGGACACGATGATGTTAGACAGACCTACTTTATCGAGGCATTGTAATACACACTCGCTGCTCGACGTGTACGCGTGTGCTGCAGCAGCTTTTGTGCTTTTGTATAGCACGGCGCTGGACAGAAAAAAAAATTGGAGAAAAGAAAAATTAGTAACTGACTCAAAAGACACGCGCAGCGCGGAGGATATCTTGCGTAGGTTTTCTCCGCGGGTCTACGCGCGCGCATGCATTATAAAGAGCCGAGAGAGCTTTCCTTTTGCCCGAGCGAGAGACGCTTTGATTTACAATTTAGGCTATGCGCGCGCCATTATGTGTACATTGTGTACGCGGTGACAAATTTCAACGCGCGTGAGCGTATCCGGTGCATCGTTCATGCCTATCTCATTATTTCTATTTCAATGGTTTTGATAAATTAAGCTGCGATGCAAATGCACATGCAAATGCAAATGTAAAAAAAAACATTCAGCGAAATTAAAATCCGATCCCCCTCAGATGTTTACATTATATCATAATATGCAAGGTGCACGATTCGCGCCCGCGATGAGTCACGACGACGACGTGGACACATTTCAAAGTTGAGTCAAATTTTACAGGAGTATAATTATACGATAATTCAACGCGCGAAATGTTTACGGAGTCACGCGTGGGTACCGCGGAGAGTCGAGAGAGAGAGGGATTTAATTAAGTAATATATTATTTCAGCGATAAGGAGGCAGCGGATGTTTAACTGCGGCGCGGGTAAATATTTTGGCGCCAAGCTGCGGCCCGTCTTCTTCTTCTTCTACGTTTTCTTTGGCTCTATTGTATAAAACAGTTTTATCGCGACATATCGCGTACTCATATACGTGCCATTATTTCTCCGCGCCGAACATATAAATAAATATTATATATTGTATAAATATCCGCGACGTACGTATAAATTATCAAAGGAATCGATCACTCGTTACGTTTAATGAACGCAACGATAGCCACATTCGATCAGCACTTATATGCTTGTATATACATATGCGCCTCGGTTTCGCCGTAATCGCGGCTTCGTTCGATCGACACAAAAAGACCGCTGACTTTGTATATTATAATATAGCCGAGAGAGCGAGAACAAATTGACGAATTACTTTGTGTATATATAAATTAACCGTTATATAGTCGTATGCGATCGCACATTATACAGCGAAACTCGCGCGGAAAACTCGATGAGACATTTATTTGGCGCGCGATATTAAGTTTCAAAAGCCGCGCGCGTATATAATAGGCACGCATCCTCGAGTAATATTATTATATATAAATGCGCGCGCGTAATAATCATTAGAGTGTGAAAGTTCACGGTTTGAGCGGGATGTGATACCATTTTGACGCTTATATTAATAGCAAGATGAAGAAGAAGTAGGTAGATGTGCCGCCGCGATGCATTTTCTGCGTAAATGCGCGTGCAACGAACGTTATAATATCTTCATGCATACAGTCCTCTTCGAAAAGGTGCAAAAATTTCATTACACTCGCGTCGATATTATACATTTGCAACTAAGCATATACGCTTACACAACGAATGCCCGTGTGTGCACTGCGCATAAGTCAAAAACTAGAGTATATTAGCATCGCTCTTCGCGTACACCGTATAGTCGTCGTCGTCGTCGTGTAAAAATATCCGCGTGCCAATTCCTACAAAACCGATAGTTTTCTATACAGCGCGCGCGTGTGAATTATTCATGTCAAAAAGGCCAGTTGAGATTTCACTTTGAAGATGCTCTGCTGCTCTGCGGCTGCGTGTAACGTGACATAAGGTTTATTTTTTGCGGAGTATAGCGCACGGCGCCTCTGCGTCTTCTTACACTCTCTGTGTACACGACGACGACGCTCTCTCTCTCTCTCTCTTCGAAAACCGATAAATGGAAGAAGCAACAACAACAAAAAAAACATAGTTCTCGCACCCTCGATCCATCAAAGCTCGACGATAGCTGCGCGAATTCTCGAAAATCGTATATATAAGCAGCTGCAGTCTATATAGAGAGTTCAAAACTGCGCTATTTAATATTAACGAGCCGCCGCTTCTTTCGTCGGATTTTCTCGCGTCCTATCTGTCGGCGCGTATTAACGGCGATGACATATTGCTTATTTCTCTCTCTCTCTCTTTCTCTCGCGTGTATGTGCGCGATGCAGCAAGTGCCGTGCAGTGCACATATATATACAATTCGGTTCGCCGCGAGCTTACATTTGCTTGAACGAAGTTAATGAAGAACTCGATCATTGCCTGCCTAAATACCTCCTCGACGATCGTCGTCGTCGTCGTCGTCGTATGCAGCAGCTGCTTCCACGATACATTATTATGCTCGACTTTTCGGGCAGGGGCATGTAAAAAATCGAGTTTCGCGTTTTACATTCTTACCGTGTGTGTGTGTGGGTATAAGCGTGGGTATCGCGAGCCTATTTTTGCCTCCTCTTCTTCCTTCTGATCTGTTTTTGCGGGTTTAAAGGCTGATGCACCTTGGCATATATGCGTACAGAGATTTTATTTTGATCTCGCGCAAACTTTCGCCGCATCTGCTTCTTATCCTGAGCTCGAGCTATACGTATGTAATATGTGTAATATCGGTATGTTTTACGCGCTGCAACGCGTCTTACGCGATATATATATGTATTTTTCTTTGCAGCGAGCTTTCTCGTACGCACATACATACGATGCGCGTCTTGTGGCAATTATTAATTCGTCACGCGCAGACGCGAGCAAGACGTCGCGCGGCAAAAGCTGTCTCGCGCACTCGTGTTTTCATCTTTTTTTTTTTTTTTTTTCTAAATCGNCATCTTTTTTTTTTTTTTTTGTTCTCTTTTCCTTCCAGCAATGTCGCGTCCGCGTCGTAATTTTTATCGAGAAGAAAAAAATAAACGAGAGAAAATCCATACAGATCGATCTCGAAATATATCTATATTCGAGCTCGCATTCCCAGCTTCCTGCCACTGTAGCTCTTAGTAGCCGCGCTCGTGTGTACACATTGACTCGTTGCTGCTGCTGCCGGAGGTAAACTATTCGCGTATACGTAATGCCGCGGACTGCATTAAGATTCCTCGTTCGCTCGCGTATAATGGGACGTATATGTAAGAAAAAGCTGCTGCGCCGTTGCGTTTATTTTTCATAAAATCGGACCCAACTAGCGATACGAGCCTGATTCGCTATACGAGAGTTTATAACGACGCGTGCAGTGATGGATGCGCGACAAGGACGAGTTCGATATTTCATGTATCGGGCAGTGAAAAAATTATATACGCTCTATTTATAAAATCTTTGATAAAATTAAGGAAAAAGATGAGTTATTTTGTTATTTTAATTTAACTTCAGCTTTTGACTTCATTTTAGTAAATATATATTAATTTGAGTAATATCGTGGCTCAATAAATCAGTTCCGAAATAAACAAAAATTTCAACGAACGAATGTAAACGTTCAAAATATACGCGAGATCTGAAATGAGAACAGTATAGAGAAATAGCAGTACAATAGAGAAGTAAAAAGTTGAGAGATTTTCACTATGAAAACTTCGGAAGATAATGGATTTGGAAATCAAAATGGAATTGTACGACATAAGTGCGATTATTATGGTAAGCTTTTTCTATCTAAACAAAACTTGCACAATCACGTGGATGGAGTTCATTCGAAACTGGAAAATTTCCTTTGCGAAAATTGTGGGAGGTCTTTCTAAAAAAAAAACATTTCCAGGATCACGTTAAAAATCAAAAATTTTACTTGCAACGCGTGTGGAATGTCCTTTGGTGTTAAAAGTAACTTGAATAGATACATTGCTTAGCGTCTATAAAATACTAATTATTGTTGTTATTAATCTCTCATGAATTTGAGAAATCGTAAAATGCCAGCTTTACGATTTCTCCTGGCTACATGTTTCAAAATTCGTTTTTTGAAAACAACGGCATTTCAAAGAACAAATGTACACAAAACCGTGTTGATATTTGAATTCGTGTATGAAAGGATACTAAAAGATTTTCACAGCGACGACTAAATGAATAACCGTTTGCAAAGCTTTATTGTTCATGACAATGGTTGTCTAAAATTACATAGCATATATCCCGTTTAATCACAAATTTCAAATAAATTTCATATTTCTAAGATTTACCTTCCATATGTACTACATTAATGTAATTTTCGAGATACTTCTAGCCGTTAAATGATTTGTGACAAGTCCTACATTCAAATTTTCTCCGTTTATAATTTTATCTTACGTGAGATTTGAGTTCACTCTGGTATCTAAATGATCTATGACAAATATCACACTCGAAAGGTTTGCTTTTCATATGTACTGCATGGATGTGAGATGTAAGATTACTTTTTTGTCAAAATGATTTATGACAAATTTCACACTCAAAGGGTTTGCTCTAATCGTGTACTGTCATTATGTGAGATGTAAGATTACTTTTTCGTCCGAATGAATTATGACAAATCTCACACTCAAAAGGTTTGCTGCGTTCATGTACTGCACTGATGTGAGTATTGATGTAACTCTTGGTTGAAAAGGATTTGTGGCAAATATCACACTCGAAGGGTTTGCTCAGCTCATGTACTTCATTCACGTGCCTTTTGAGATGACTCTTGTATCCAAATGATCTCTGACAAATTTGACATTTAAAGGGTTTGCTCTGACTATGTACTGTATTTACGTGATTATTGAGGTTTCCTTTTAACCCAAATGATTTGTGACAAATTTCACACTCAAAGGGTTTGCTCTAATCGTGTACTGTCATTATGTGAGATGTAAGATTACTTTTTCGTCCGAATGATTTATGACAAATCTCACACTCAAAAGGTTTGCTGCGTTCATGTACTGCACTGATGTGAGTATTGATGTAACTCTTGGTTGAAAAGGATTTGTGGCAAATATCACACTCGAAGGGTTTGCTCAGCTCATGTACTTGATTCACGTGCCTTTTGAGATGACTTTTGTTTCCAAATGATTTGTTACAAATTTTACACTCAAAGGGTTTGCTTCGATTATGTACTGTCATTATATGAGTTTTGAGGCCACCCTTTTGTCCAAATGATTTATGACAAATGTCACATTCGAAGAGTTTGCTCCGATCATGTACTGTCATTATATGAGTTTTTAGGTGACTCTTGTACCCATATGATTTGTGACAAATATCACACTCGAAAGATTTGTTCCGAATATGTACTGCATTTATATGAGATTTGAGGGAACATTTTTGACCAAAAAATGTATGACAAATTTCACATTCAAAGGGTTTGCTACGATCATGTACTGCTGTTGTGTGTCTATCGAGGGTACTTTTTAGTCCAAATGATTTGTGACAAATCTCGCACTCGAAGGGTTTGCTCCGTTCATGTACTGAATTTATGTGAGTATTGAGATATCTTTTCTCTACAAATGATTTGGAACAAATATCACACTGGAAGGGTTTGTTTTTATCATGTACTTGATTAACGTGGAGTTTGAGTTTACTTGGATATTCAAACGATTTATGACAAATTTCACATTTAAGTGGTCCCCAGCCCTTGTGGGTCGTTTTTATTTGTCTCGTTAAACTCGATTCTTCTCTAATGGTAAATTGACGGTTCCTTTCGTAATCGAATTCTTTTTTAATTAAAATTGTAAGCCCTTTCCCATTCAAGTCATTTGTTGGATTTTCTTCCTTTACAGTAGCTTGGCAGATGTTCGTCGATGATGGCTTATGTTCCACTTTTACCAATACGCTCTCGCAATCTACAAATATATCCTCATCTGTCTTCTGCTGCGACAAAATATAGTCATTGGTGGGATTTGCCTAAAATTAAAATTGTGTTATAGTTTTTTTATAGAGCAAATCCGAACAGAATTTCAAAAAATAGTTCTTACCGATGATTCATTCGGGAATGATTCTTCGGAGTTTTCAGTTTTCACCGAGAACCCTGGATCGACACTCTCGTTGGCTACATCTTCCCAAAAGTCATGCGGCTCCTCTTTAACACTAAAGAAACGATCGTTTAAAAATATATCTTTGACAAGCATGAAAAATTGCATACCTAACTAAATCCTTTCTGCTTTCCATTGCTTCGTTACAATAATTTATCTTGAAATTATTCAAAATTAAATGCCTCGAGTAGCTAAGCAATAGACTTGTGCGGATATTATTTGTAAACACTTCTTACAGCAGGAAATGGTTAATAGCGACTGAGCGTAGACAGTTTTGTACAACTATGAGTAGACACTGACATGTAATTAACATTATCCCGAGATCGTAATGAAAATATCATTAAATTAGGCTCACAATTAGTTTACACGAACGGGCGATATGTGCGAAGAAACAATAACACAAAAAGTATCTTTCGGATAACTAGTCACGAAATTCCGAGAGTATAAAAACGTGAAAAAATTAACCAACTAAAATTAACAAAATTTAGAGAACGCAGATGCGATGAGTGTAAAAAATGTTTCTTAAAAAAAATTGATCTGAACAGACATCTTGCCACGGTTCATGAAATAAACAAAGATCTTTAATGCGAAGAGTGTGGCCAACAATTTGGACGAAAGGATCATTTGGTACAGCACCTGAATGTAGTTCATTTGAAACTGAAGAAATACATGTGCGAAAAATGTGGCAAGTCTTTCGGTTATAAAATTGAGTTGAACAGGCACATTACGTCAGTTCATGAAAAAATCCAAAGTCATGAATGTAAAGATGCAGCAGGACCTTTGGAAAAAAATGTCATCTGATATTGCACATTGACGTACATTTAAAATCAAATATCACTTATGCGAAAAATGTGGCAAAGCTTTCAATTGCAGAAATCGATTGCAAAAACACGTAAAGAAGTTTAAAATTACCAAAAACCCGACTCCGAAATTTGTAATCAACTGCTGTAATAAACCAAAAGTATACCATTAATTTTTTCATATTATTACTTATAAATTTCAATGTATCGACTTCATTTTTTCCGAAATATACAACACTAAACAAATTTTGATTTGATTGAAATATTTACATTTCTAAAAATAATGCTCAATCTTATAGATAAATTATTCCTATAATAAAATCTTGATCTCGCTAACAGTGACATTACGAACTTGTGTAATTTTATAAAAATTTAATGAAAAATATAAATTTTTTAAACCAGCAGACAATGACTTTGTATTATCTGCTGTATTCATCAAAAATATAAATATTAAAAAAAAAAATTCAACCTTTATACCCCCAAGAAATCGAAAATATTTGGGTACTGGATTTGTTCTGCCTCGATTCAAAACTTCAGCTAATCGCCCACACCCCACGCTAGCTCGAGTCCGATAGAATTATTTTTTTAATATTTTTATCTGAGATATCTTGAGGAATGGCTCATGTACATACGAGCGTGTTGAGTTCTATATTGCTCGCGAGTCTCATTTCCATGCATAATTTCAAAGCTCGCGCGAGTTCACGTGCGGTACTTACGCAGGGCTCTCTTCTCTCCGTCTCTCTCCCTCTCTAGCTCACACGCGCGCATATATCATTATTCAAATGCATGGCGTTTCGAAACGTCTCAATTGAAATCGCAATCGTGTTCCGTCTGCAACGTATCAGCGCGGAATCGCCGAGATGCACATTGTGTAATAGCTCTCGCGTGCTTTACATACGTTTATACATAAAGAGATACACGGAACTAATTCGCGCGCCCGCCCGCGTGACCTACGGGCCCAACTTGACTCTATATGTACACACATCTATCAATATTATAGAGACTCTTCATTCCGCCGTTATATATAAGCGCGTCGAATGTCATCCTTTATACGAATGTGCGTGTGCGTGTGTGCGCGCGCGTAAATATAACGGAGACGGCAGAGCGCGTGGCTTTTAATAATTACTCCGTCGTCGGCCCATCGCTTATCGTGTAAACAGTTGTAAAACAGAGCACGCGAGCTCTCGCGCCAACGCCGACAGATTATATACGCTGCGCTGACGCGACGTGTTGCAGATGTTGCAGACACCGCCGCCGAGAGGCCTCTATATCTTTTCTTGTACGTATATACGCTTGCATGCGAGCGTGTGCATATTCGATGATTAGCAGTTTAATGAGTCGTTGACTTTTGGTGTAAGTGTAAGTGTCTGTGTGTGTGTTGTATTAATTGGGTGAAATAAAAATTTTTTTATGCAACATCTTTGTCGCATTGACAGTTTCGGCCTTGGGATATTTTAATACGGCGTGACATACCTTAGTTGTTTGACATCGGTTATTTTGAAATCAATAAATAGCCCTGTATCACTATATTACGAACTATGAGTTAAATTTTATATGATAAATAATGTTATTTACTTGATAATAATGTACGAGAATGTTAATTTTTTGGAGAACTAATCACCGAGAAGCTTAATTTCAAGTGTAAACATTTGGGTCCCTCATTGAATGTGTCAAATATACCTGTTGCTTCTTCTGTATCTAAATAAAAAGCTTATCAAGCTCTGCTAGCCCCTTTTATCGGGAAATCAGCTCGAAAAATAAAATTAGTAACATTTTCTAGAAAAAAAATGTATAATGGTACTAAGTTGAGTCGTCGACAAAATGTACATGGATAACCAAGAGGGTTTACATAATATTCAAGATTATTTCATGGCTATGAATAAAAGGTGGCAATTTTAATATATTTCGACTTTCCGAAGGGAATTATACCATGAAAGGTACAAATAAAAACTCGGTGTACATGAGGTTACAAGCATATTGCGTTACAATGTTTTGAAGGCGCGTGAAACATTAAAACACCAGAAAGGGTCAGAGACCACGCGTCACGACGCGAATACTCGAAATAAAAAGTAAAAATTCACGTCTCACCGCACAAAAGTTTACTGCGTGCGGTTTTTAAGCGTAAAAACAATAAAAGACAAAATAATGCTACTGCCGGTTCGGTATGTCTAACGTCCCGTGATCCAGCGAACTTCGAGTTGAAGGCTAAAAATAAAATTAACGTCGCCTTTACGCTCGTGTACAGTTTTATTCGTGATCTCAATTTCGAAAAATTAAAACCAATTTTTGCCTGGTCAATTCAAAAACGAATAAAACTTCTTACGGAAGACACTGATCATAATCGAGTTGTAACCCGTGTCCGTATTATCATATTAAAAAATAATTTCTAAAAATAACTTTTAAATTTCTTATCCGATCGTACTACATTGTGAATCGTATTAGAAAAATTGCAGTGCATTATATTTTACATTAAATTTCCATATTATATTTAAAAACCGCTGCCAATGTATTGGCAAGTAGCTTCCTCATACTTTTTTTTTTAACTTAAAAATAATTTGAAAATATTAATATCATCTTTCTAATTACGAAAGCGAAACGAAAGCGCCTCTCAGCTTTATCGGGTATCTCAAACAAACAATGCAAAAAAAAAAAAATTTTTTTCTTAAATAGAAAAAAAAACGTTACGTTTATCGATAAATGAATTTTTCTGGCTTCGTCCCTATGTCATAACGAATAAAATAAGCCCTTCCCCGTCACGATACGTGCTACCGTTATCAAGGAATCACTCTACACAGCCATACAGCCGCATACACCCACATACATTCCAAAATGTGTCAAAAATTCGATCTAGTATATAGATAATTATATTATACGAAAGCCTAAATGTATCCCATCACAAAACTTCCTATATGAGGGAGCAAAAGGAAGAAAACGACAATTTCCCGCAAAAAAAATTTTTCCCGTAAAAAAAAATTTTTTAAAATCGAAAAAAAAATTTTTTTTCTTCGTTTATCGCTAAATACAATTTTCTGGCTTCATCCTTACATCATAACGAACAAAAAAAGCCCTCCCCCGTCACGATACGTGCTACCGTTATCGAGGAATCACTCTACACAGACATAAAAAAATTTCCAAAAATTTTTAAAAATCGAAAAAAAATTTTTTTTTCTTCCTTTATCGCTAAATACAATTTTCTGGCTTCATCCTTACATAATAACGAACAAAATAAGCCAAACCCCGTCACGATACGTGCTACCGTTATCGAGGAATCACTCTACACAGACATACAGCCGCACACACACACACACACACACACACACACACACACACACACACACACACACACACACACACACACACACACACACACACACACACACACACACACACACACACACACACACACACACACACACACACACACACACACACACACACACACACACACACACACACACACACACACACACACACACACACACACACACACACACACACACACACACACACACACACACACACACACACACACACACACACACACACACACACACACACACACACACACACACACACACACACACACACACACACACACACACACACACACACACACACACACACACACACACACACACACACACACACACACACACACACACACACACACACACACACACACACACACACACACACACACACACACACACACACACACACACACACACACACACACACACACACACACACACACACACACACACACACACACACACACACACACACACACATACATACCAACATGTGTCAGAAATTCGATCTAGTATATAGAAATATCATTAAATATACCCTACGATTACTCTATAAAAAAGCCGAAATGGAGCCCATCACAAAGCTTCCTCTATGAGGAAGCAAAAAGGATCAGTTAAAGTATATTGATTTTATATGCCAAAATGAATTTATATAGGTACTTGCCTTGTGGCACGCAGTACTCGCCCCTCAAATAAAATGTTATTTTATTAACCAAAAAAATTATCAGTTTATTCAGAAATTTATAATACTTTTTCAATTAAAATTTAAATTAATATTTTTCAGGTTGAATCAGTGAATCTGGCGTTGAATTATTTCGACGGCTCGGACATAAGAGGTAATACTATTTCGGTGCAGAGAGCTAAATTTCAAATGAAAGGTGATTACGATCCTACGAGAAAACCGAAAAAAAAGAAGAAGGATAAGGAGAGGCAAAAGAAAATTAAAGAGAAGTAAGTACTTACGTATATTTAAATTACTCTGTGCAACAGACAATTAACTGAACATTTTGAAATTCTAATGTCAATTTTAAAAAACAGGTTACTTGACTGGCGGCCAGACAGACTGCCCGGCGAACCATCGAGGAATGAACGAATTGTGATCATTAAGAACTTATTTAGTCCAGAAGAATTCGACAAAGACGCAGGACTCGTCCTTGAGTTTTCTCAAGATATTCGATCAGAATGTACAAAATGTGGCGAGGTCAAAAAAGTTATCATTTATGATGTAAGATTTTGCCTAGAATTTTCACCATAAATATTTAATATTTAAAAATAAAATCACTGAAAAACATTTATTTTTAGCGCAATCCTGAAGGGGTGGCTCAAGTAACATTCAAAGAGGTAGAAGAGGCGCAGGCCTGCGTGCAGTTGCTGAATAATCGATGGTTTGCTCAAAGAAGAATAACAGCTGAAATTTGGGATGGCAAAACGAAGTACAAGTAAGTTAATTTTCGACTCGATTTCCTCATTACTTAGCTTCGTTGTGATTCAACCTTGTTATTTACTTTTTCAGAATCAAGGAAACCGAAGCGCAGATCGAAGAGAGAATCAACAAGTGGGATAAATTCTTAGAAGAGCAAGAGGACGCCGAGGACGCTAAAAAAACGGCTGCAACGTAAAATTCTCTTTTCAAAATACGAAGTTGTATATTTTGATTATTTTTTCTTTAATAAAAAAGAAAGTTTGTTTTTATCTATAGTAGATACAAAATATCTTAGCACAGATTATGTACCTAAAGTAGGGCTTACCGGTTGCAACTGCATACCGTACGTAAGTTGTACACCATACCCACTGTAGGTAAAACATTTCGAGCATTTTTACAATGGTATTAAACTTTTAGTTTTATTTTATACTTGAAAAAAAATTAACTTGAAAGTTGTAATTAGTTTCATGTTTCATTTATTGTGAAATAATTAAATTTATTTTGCATAATTAAAAGTGTAAAAAAGTGAGCATTAAATTAAATTTTCTAAATTCAATTCAACGCAATCAGCTTTTTGCAATTATTTTTCGTACCCGTTTTAATTTTAAACAGGTTCCAATTCGTGAGTATATTTTGCAAATTTACAGCTTTTATTGACACTTGTTTTATAGTCCTTACTTGCAAACGCCAGCACGATGCGCCATCTTCATGCTTGCATGCGACATAGCGCACGCAGCTTGCCAACGCGTCCGACGGTTGACTAATTTTTCGATATTGTGAACAATTTTGCACGAACACTTTAAAAATCAAAATTGTAATTTAATGTAAAATTTTACGAGGAATCGATTGTTGCAGTCTATTTCCCTGTATCTTACTTAGTTTTAGAAATAAACGTGAAAAACACATTTACCCTCGATTTACACCCTGACGTTGAGGTAAAAAATGATATCCTACTCGGATTCCTGAGGGTCAAAAATAGGGCTGTGCGAGTATCCGATTTTCCGAGTTTTACTCGACTCGAGTCGGGAAAATTATAGTACTCGAGTTTTTTCGAATTCTCGATTTTTTTTCGAGTACTTGAGTTTTTTCGGGTACTCGAATTTTTTCGAGTAATCAATTTTTTTTTAGTATTCGCGATATATTTGAATTTTAAGTAAATCAATGGTGAATCAACAGTCTCTAGACCCCTCTCTTCGTGTGTATATGCTTATAAGTGTGATATTCACAGCTAGAATTGGTAGAAGAAAATAATTTAATAGTACCACACCTCATCACACTTATAAGCATGTACACACGAAGAGAGGGGTCTAGAGACCGTTAATTCATCATTTAATTACTTAAAACTTAAATATATTGCGAGTATTCGAAAAAACTCGATCCCTCGCAAAAACGCGAGTATCCGAAAAAACTCGAGTACTCAAAAACTCGAGTACTCGACTCGAACTCGAGGAAAAAACTTAAACTCGACGAGTCAAGTTTTTTCGAGTACTCGCACAGCCAAAAATACATAAGAATGCGTCGTTTGTAAACTTTCTAACCATTGCAGCTTCCTCGCTATGTTCCCAAAACTACAGAGCCTTAACTAATATCACGCAAACTTACAATCGAAAACATAAAGGAGTCTTCGGAATTGAGGAAAGGAAGCATGATAACTGTGCCTAACACCTTGCACTTTTTCATATTTTAGAGATATTTCAGGGCTTCAGAAAAAATCATTAAAAACTTGAATAATTGTTTTTTGGTGAAGCAGTTCAGAATCCAAGAATATTTTTTCGGAATATTTTTCCTTAATTTTAACAACAAAAAAATCTTGTGTTTCGTGTATTATAAAAGTGACATCTCGCGTTTTAAAATCGCACGCCTTATTAAAATTTACAATATTTCAGCTTACAATTCACTTGAAGAGCTGTGAATGAAATTTATCTACGAAAAGAGCTGTACAAAATTTCAGAGAAATCAAATTGATTAGACTTGCTGTATGAAACACAATTTTTCAGAAAAAAATAATTTTCGTCACACAAATTGTAACCTTTTAAAACCCTCATTGCTACACATGTGCCTTGCGCTATGTGTGTGAAAAAAACACACCTCGTTGAATGCCGTAAAGAAAAAAATACCTCATTAATTCAATTGAAACGCTGTAAAGAATACCTCTCGTTAAAGCACCGTGAAGAAAAACACGTATCATCGAAATGTCGTGAAGAACAACACATTTCATCGAATTACGATTTAACGAATCACGTCGAAAATATCTTGGTTTTTCAAAGAGGTGTGTTTTTCTTCACGGCATCCGATGAGATGTGTTTTTTTTCACAGTATTTCGTTAAGGTGAGTTTTTACTCATAAGCAGTGGCGATTTGTTATAATCATTTTGTAGAAAAAATTAATGAAAAATATGACTCAGATAATTGTTGATGCTCAAATTTTGAATAAATTTTAATAGAATAAATGTTTAAATAAAAAAAAATTTCTTCAAGCGCAAACATCGATTTATCATATATATTTTGGATCGTACCACGTGTTCGTTGTAGAGTTTTTAACATTTTTAATTCGTTAAATATGTGGCAAACGAAAAAATGACGAAAAAACTTTTTTTTTAGAGTTTTCCAAGGAATCTTAAAATATTTTTTATTCAAAAAATATACATCGTTATATTTTTACAATAACAAATTATTTTTATCAACATTTTTGTGCTTTATATTAATATCTTCCACGAGACACAATCGATGTACCTAGTGTATAGAGCTCTTAAAAGTGACGACCCCCGAAAGCGCGCAATTCAAATAATGTTATTTTTATCATAGAAAAATCCTTATTACTGTTAAAGGCAATCGAGATGCTTTTAATCAATAGATGGAATAACTCGATAAATAATGCACAAAGCGCAAAAAAGGCCTATTTTCATTGCAAACTCATATCCAATTGAAAAAACAGCAATATTATGTGTTTTTTTAAGCTATCAGATAAGCGCAAACGTGCTTTTCCCAACTTTGAACATACGCTAAAAATATACTGCCAATACCTTCAATTTTCGTTCAAACAAATTTTTTATTAGAAAAAATAAATTATTCATTATTGGCTTGGTCACGGTAATACTTCTGCGCGGCCTCTGCGCATGTCTAATGCACCGAATTGAGTGGGCGATGCTCTGCGCCTACTACCTGCCTAACTTTCTCTTTCATTTTGGAAAGGCTTCAAGCACCAATATCCAATAGCAGCTGAGCAGTTCAACTCCACATGTCGAGTCGTTCAGATCGTATTACGAATACACAACGTAAAAGACGTTTCATCGCCACGTGTTTTTGAAATTAGTGAAAAAAATTGAAATTTTTAAGTTTTAGTATTTTTTTTGTTGTTCGCGAGTGCATACAAACATGTCCAAAAACGAATCCGAGATAAGCTATAATAGTAGAAAATATTTAGAAGTGTACGGGAGCTTGTCGAAAAATGTCACGTGGGAGATTCAAGAGGATCGACGTGAATTTCTTCATCAACTCGTTGCCGTCATCAACAATT
Source organism: Trichogramma pretiosum (assembly GCF_000599845.2). NCBI lineage: Eukaryota > Metazoa > Arthropoda > Insecta > Hymenoptera > Trichogrammatidae > Trichogramma > Trichogramma pretiosum. Next base: position 693,737 of record NW_019641708.1, on the reverse strand, counting down.
GGAAAGGCGAACTTCCAAATCTTCTAGACTTCTTCCAGAAAGAAGCGATTAATTGGCTTTTGTTGGAATCCGTCACAGGCGCAGATGAAGACGCAGATGAAGACGCAGATGAAGACGCTGGAGAGACACCAGGAAAACGATTCATAGATTTTGTGGCTCGCAGCGGCTACAAGGAAGAGCCCGACACAGATAAAGACGGCAAGCCACTGCTGAATCGCACGACACCAATTCATCATGCTGCACAAAAGTATCGTTGTTACACCGTAATCTCTGCTCTATTTCAAATTTACGACAAATTCAACGTAAATTATATCGACGAAGATGGATTATCACATCTTCACGTGGCCTGCTGGTATGGTCTCGACACCGTCGTCGAAAAATTTCTTGAACTCGGGCAAGATCCCAACGGTTTCTCTCAAGATATGGCAGCGAGATATCCTGACTCGCCGCTATACCTGGCTTTATACAGAAGCCACGAGACGGTAGCCGAATTGCTGCTGAGACGCGGCGGGGATCCAAATTTGCGCAACAAAGATGGAGAGGCCCCATTGCACGCCATTTGCCATCGATTCACCGACGGCGACGACGCTGAGTCATTGAAGAAATTTTTCGCCATTAACGACGAAGTCGGTAACACGGTCCAGGTCAACGTTCAGGACATGCACGGTTTCACACCGTTGCTCTTGGCTGCGTTAAGCGGCATAAAAAATGCACTTGAACTGTTGCTGAGAAAAGGCGCGGATCCTAATGTAGCCAACGAGAGAGGATTCACCCCTGCGCACATCGTTAGCACAATTGACTGTGTGGAGACATTCTTCAAAGTCAACGACGAGAGAAATCAGACGATCCAGATCAATGCTCAGATCGTCGAGGGTTACACACCATTGCACTTACACTTGAAACTGATGAGTATCAATGAAAAGGCAGTCCAGGTCGATGATCAAGACAATGAAGAGCCACCATTGCAAGTGATTTTGGATATGATGAATGGCTGGAAAAAGTCAGTCGAACTGCTGTTGAGGCGGGGCGCTGATCCGAACTTGGTCAACGAAAGCGGAGAGACTTGTTTGTATATTATTTGCCGTAACAACGACGACGATAACGAGATGGCAAAGATGTTTTTTGAGATCTGCGACGAAATACATCAGACGGTCCAGGTCGACGCTCGCAACAATGAGGGTCAGACACCATTGCACGCGTCAATCTCCAAAGGCAACATAAACTTGGTAGAAATTTTGCTAAGAAGGGGCGCTTGTCCAAATTTAGCCGATAATATGAAACTTACTCCTTTGCACGCAATATGCGAGAGAGAAAACGGCGACGATGGCTTGCTGAAGAGATTTTTCGAGATCAACGACGAATTAAATCAGCTGGTGGAGGTCGACGCTCTGGATGACGAGGGTTGTACACCATTGCTCGTGGCAATAGACAAAGGCAACATAAAATTGGTAGAAATTTTGTTAAGAAGGGGCGCTCGTCCCAATTTATCTGATAATAACGAAGCTACTCCTTTACACGCAATATGCGAAAGTAAAAACGGCGACGAAGGCTTGCTGAAGAGATTTTTCGAGATCAACGACGAATTATATCAGCTGGAGAAGATCGAGGCCGAGAACGAGGAGGGCTCGACGCCGCTACACTTGGCTCTGTGCAAGAAACTCAACGAATTGCTGTTGAAAAGACAAAAGGCCGATCCAAACTTAGCCAACGCAGAGGGCCGTACTCCTCTGCACGTTATATGTCAGAGAGAAGACGACAATGTTGACTTGGTGAAGATGTTATTCGAGATGGGTGACAAATTCAATAAGCCGATCCAGATCGACGCCCGGGACAAATTCGGCTGCACACCATTGCACTTGGCTTTGAATGGCGGCCACGAACAAATAGCCGAATGGCTGCTGAGAAGAGGAGCGGATCTGGATCTAGCCAACGCGGAAGGATCGACATCGTTGCACTTGATTAGCGCGGGAAATATGGACTGCGCTGACTTTTTGCAGACGTTTTTCGAGATCAGCGACGAGCAAAGGCGGCCGGTCGAGGTGGACGCACGCGACAACGAAGGAAAAACGCCGCTCCACCATGCCATAAGTCACAGACACAAGAAGGTGTTTGAATTACTGTTGAGAAGAGACGCCGATCCAAATCTGGCCGATAACGTTGGATCGACGGCTCTGCACACGATTTGCGTATTCGCCGACGATAGCGACTGGGCCAAGATGTTGTTCGAAATCAGCGAGGAAAAGAATCGGGCGGTGCAGATCGATGTTCAGTGCGAGCGCAACTTCACACCGCTGCACCATGCACTGGTCGAAGCAGAATTCAGGGCAGTGGCAGAATTGCTTCTAAGAAAGGGAGCCGCTACGAATTTAGTCGATTGGGAGGGATTGACTCCTCTGCACACGGTTTGCAAGTTCGCCGACGACGAGGACCGCGTGAGGATGTTGGTCGAGATCGGCAACGAGGAAAACAAGCCGGTAGAGGTCGACACCCGGGACAGGTTGGGCCGGACGCCGCTACACCTGGCGCTGGCCCGAGGCAACGGTCAGGTGGTCAAGTATCTGCTGAAATTAGGCGCCGATCCCAACTCGGCGGACGAGAACGGATTCTCACCGTTGCACGTCATCATCGAGCATCGTGACGAGGACCATCAATTGTTGAAGCTGTTCTTCGACGCCTGCAATGAGGTCGATCGGCCGGTGCAGGTCGACGTCCGAGACAAGAGGGACCGGACGCCTTTACAATTGGCCGTAGCGTATATGTTCCTGGCAGTGGTAGATGTACTCTTGGATCAGGGCGCCGATCTGTCCAGCTTCGTTTTTCCCAACAAGAGCTTTTACGTTGAGAGATTCGGGCCGATAAGTGAGATGCACGAACGTAATTGGCTTTGGTTTAAAGTAACAGTAGCGTCTAAAATTTTGGCCATCGTTGAATATCTCGAGAAAAGAGAATACGAATTTGATCGTAGCGAAGCCGTGAATATCATGAGTTGGTTCGCCGAGTACGAACTGTTTGAAAAGTCGACGGATCTTGAAGAAAATTGGTACGACGACGAAGAATTCGTGAGCGAATCGAAAGAGATAATGGTGATTCCTAGTCTGTCGCTTCACGACCTTATCCGATTGAGACCGGAAGAGGCGGCAAAACAACTAAAATATCAGGACTATGGCACGTTAGCGCACTGGATGAAATTGTCGGGTCGTCCCCAAAGTCACGAGGATGTTTGTGCTCGGCATCTGTGCGAAAAACTGTCGAGAGGATTTTTCTGGCCGTGGGCACTCGATGCTTTCTATGAATTGCAACACTACAAGCTGCCGGTTATCTGCTGTAACATGATCATTTCGAAGCTAAAGAACGAGGATTTATATAACATTTGTTTGGCAGCCCATACGATAGGGAAAAACTCGTGATGTCTCGTTAGTTTTGTTGTCATAACTGTGCAGATAACGAAAAATTATAAATAGTATCAGAAAAATTGTAAATAATTGTAAAATTGTAAGAAATTACTTGAATTCGAAACCTTATAAGATATCGATTTATAAGTTTAGAAACAATAATAGTTAATTAATAATAATAAAAGTCACTTTGTTGGACAATGAATATTAAAACTACCCACGTAAATAAAAACAAAATTGTAATAATAGTTATAAGTCTTCTCAACTTCTCATGTAATTCTATAAATTTTTAATATCAATAAAATATATGAATAAATTAAAAAAAAATTGACTTTTGATGTTTCCACTGATTGATTCACAATTCACAAAACTGAAATCTTAGGTTGTATAGCTATTCAACAACAGGTAATGAAAAAATTGTGTGGCTATGAGAAATTCGAATTTTCGTATGAATAGTTCATTGGCAAAGAGCTTCTTCATGAAAAGTTTTATTCATAAATAGATTTGGCTATTGAAGGGAAAATTTCTATACAAACTTTTTCAATTTCGTATACGAAACTCCAAATGAACCTATAGAGATCTCTAGAATTTTGTGTAAGCGCAACCGCGAACCTCGTGTAACATAGGTGATGGAACCCGCACAACATTTCGCACACGCACGAAACTTGGCCAACGTCGACTATAACTTCATGCCACCTGTATATTTTTTCCGTGTACTTATATTCAGGGGCGGACCCAGGGGGGGGGGCGATGGGGGCGATCGCCCCCCCTAAGGACCCAGTCAGTGCATTTTTTTTATCTTTGATTATGTAACCATGAGCAGTCAACCCCACCTAGCTCAAGCAATTTTCAAATAATTAAATATGCAATCCCAAGTAACCCTAAGTAACTGTAAGAAACCTAAGAAACCCTATCGATCAAACTCCTGTCTTTTATAATAATTAAATATGCAAACCTAAGTAACCCAAGTAACTAAATTGCTCAAGATCGCGTGGTTTTTTATTCGTCAACATGCAAGAATAAATAATCGAAGTGACCAGACACTTTCAAAATTTTTCGACAACAGATAAACTATAGTATGTATCCGAATATACTCAGCTTGTGCCATTTTTTTTGATTTTCAAATGTGGAATCATAAAAAATTAGAAAAAATTCAATAGCTGGATCGCAATGATTACATGCTGTAGTTTATCTACAATGAAAACCCAAAAGTGTAAAAGTTTCTGTGGAAAACTCGTGCAATTTACACGATTCAAAAGTTTTTCAAGGGCAAATTACACTTTTTGAAAAATCGTCACAGAAAAAAAAGTGTAAAAACGCAATATAGCAGAAAAGATGTATGAAGCATAGGCTACGCTTGTTTTAGCACTCATTTCACATTTCCAAAACCGGTAGCTTGCGCATCTTACACATTTTCTGCGGTGACCATTTTTTCAAAAAGTGTAATCTGCGCTTGAAACACGTTTAAAAAGTATGAACTGCGCTCCTCGCACTTCTTCCAGACAACAGTTTTCAAAAAGTATAATTTGCGCTCGACGTGCTTTTGAATAGTGAAAACTGCAAAAAAATATCACGATTCTCCAAAATCCTTTAAACTTTTGGGTTTTTAACCGATTGGGAGTTTAACTGGCAGCTTTGTAATACCATAATATTGCCTGCATTTTAATCGATATTACCCATTCATGCAGTGGAACTTTGACTCTTTTTGAGAGTCAAAATTCAACTTGATCATTGATAATATACTTTTTCCTAAGATACAGTGCACACTGTGCACATCACACAACTCGCAATAGTTTTAGTCGTGATACCGCCATTTAAGCTTTTTTAAAATTATGAGGCTTTATTGCTGTAATTTGTGCAGAGGTTTCGGTTCAGAAACTGTCTCGGAATATTTTATCCCTTTCGTTATTAAGAACATTTTACGAACCACTGACGGTTATGCATATTTCTCTGCCAATATGCTAAGTACTCTTTTTATTTAATTTTATGCGTGAATGAACTGAAAATATTATAATTTCAAAGTGCATATCGACCACATTAGAAATTAACGCTTGTATTTACACGTGTAAATACTAGTTCTTATCTCAGCGGGTCAAAATCTATCGATAACATCTTATTCCAACCATCCACTTATAGTTTCCTACGGGAAGGTAGCCCACTCCCAGACCAATCGTATCGACACGATTTTTTTTTGATTCCTTGGAAATCTTGTCCTCTTTAAATCCATATATACTATGATAAGGTTCGAGTCAATATCGAGTTACCAGTAGTATTTTAGCGCAACACGTAAAATTACTGAAAAAAAAAGATTGTTTGAACGTGTACCAGTACCACAGTAATATTTTGTTTAAATATAACATACACCATCGCAAAGTACTCTTTTCAACGAGTAATTTAAAAAAGAAATAGAGCTCTTTACGATGATTTTGCGCCCTGTAGGTCGATTTGAAGGTACCATTTATAGTACGTAAATCCCTCGTTTAGCTGAAATCAACACCATTTTCTAAACATTTTGCGGTACCTTTCGTGTCGATACGATAGATATAGCCCAAGATAGAAAAATTTGAAAATTGACAAAATTTCGATGAAATATTTTGTTGTGTATTATAAAAGTACCTATGTATAAAAGTACCTTTGTATTAATATAAAAGTACCTATCACGTATCCCGGTGGATTTACGGTGGAGGAGCAGTGAAGGATCAGTGGAATTTTTGAGGAGCAGTTAGAAAATAATAATTAAAAAAAGGTGAAAAACATGCGAAAATCATGCAAAAATCACGTGAAATTCACATTTTTGAAAATTGTGGAGGGGCAGGTGGACATTTTGAGGAGCAATCTAACCACATCCTCTCTACTATATAGTAAGTAGAAACCATAATTATCACTAGATCACACAAAGCGTTCGTGAAAATTGAATTACAGTGGATGCTTTTTATTTCTTGTAAAGTTTTTTAAAAAAATGAGAAAATTTCAGAGGTGAGCATTCATTCTCGAATTTTGACCCTAAATTATTTGAAGAAGTTCTGCGGATTTACGTATAAATAAACAGCACGAGCTGGGTTGATTTGATTTTTTGGGATTACTTGCGTTTGCATTTATTTAATTATTCAAAAATTGTACGAACTTGATCAATTTAGTTACTTGGGTTTATTGTAGTTACACATTTGATCATTAAAGCTGTTCTAGCTGGATCGATTTGGATACTCTGGTTACACAGGGTTACTTGGGTTTGAATATTTAATTATTAAAACTACACAAACTGGATCTATTTGGTTACTTGAGGTTACTTGGGTTTGCATACTTAATTTTTTTTAAAAATATTTTTAACTGGGTTGATTTGGTTACTATTGGTAATTATCTTAATGATTAATTTTGGTGTTACGTTTGTAACTTATAAAAAAAAATTTCTTATTATCGCCCCCCCCCTAAACTTTGGTTCTGGATCCGCCCCTGCTTATATTAGATAAGCGTATTGAATAATTTTAAACAATTTTATGTGTAGGTGTCATGTGCCTATTAATTAGAATAGTCCACCTCTTTCAGGTGTTGCATAATAGTTCAAGTTTCTCATGGTAACTTGTGGTTACATTGAAAATTGTCGGATTTTATATACTTGTATGCAGGTTCAATAAAAATTTTTAATGTTCATACACTTCATAGTCATAAATATTCAAATTAAACATTGTACAGTGCTATAATTTCATAATACGGCGAGTTTTATAGTACTATAATAGATCTTACACATTTAAAACAATAACACATAATGTTTACAAGGTTCAGGAACCCAAACAAGCTATTTAATTAGGTTAATGTTCGACTCAATTTCCTCATTACTTTGCTTCGCTGTGATTCAACCTTGTTATAAGAAAATTTGTTTTTATCTATAGTAGATACAAAATATCCTAGCGCAGATTATGTACCTAAAGTAGGGCTTATACCGGTTGCCACTGTATACCATACGTTAGTTGTACACCATACCCACTGTAGGTAAAATATTTCGAGCATTTTTACAATAGTAATAAACTTTTAGTTTTTTTAATATACTTGAAAAATATTAACTTAAAAGTTGTAATTAGATTTATGTTTCATTCATTGTCGAATAATAATATTTATTTTACATTATTAGAAATGTAAAAAAGTGAACATTCATTAAATTTTCCAAATTCAACTCAACGCAATCAGATGCTTGCAGTTATTTTTTGTAAGCAGATTTGTGAGTATATTGCTAATTTAAAGCTTCTTATTGACACTTTTTTTATAGTCCTTACTTGCAAACCTTAGCACGAGGCGACATCTTCATACAGTGATTCGGAGGTAAGTGACATGAATTTTCCATTCAATCGAAGAGCTTTTTCGAAGATGAGATTTTAATCTTCATGTGCATTATCAAATTACAACACTATGCAAATATATAATTTATTAATTACAATTTATTATTTCCAAAAACAGCATTAAAACATCAAATAAATGAAATACTCCATTTTCGTTGATTTCCCCATTGAAACGACTGTTTGATCTTTAAAATGAATCAAAAATAAATAAATAATAAATAAATAAACTGTGATAAGGTTTAATAACCATCCAAGATAGATTTCATAAACGTTCATTCGTAAAATAGATGAGTAAATGAATTTATTAAATAATCGCGAATCTTTGGATTCTTTTCATACATTTATCGCTAGTCAAGATTTTTTCAAAATTATTCTGATAATTCGAACTGATCCAGGCACCATCTTTCACCTCCAGCGTATCGCAATGGCAATTATTTCACCAGAAACCCGATACAACACGGATCTCTTTCAGGTACGTATACGTTGGGAGCGAAAGCCACGCCCATCTCTTGGAGATTGCGCAGCTCGCGTTGAAATACTTTAGGCAACATTTTTATAATACTAACAGCGAAAAACGTCGAATTTTCCACTTTCATACGAGTAAAGTTTAGGAGTGATCGCTTCTAATGTGTAATCTTGAAAAGCAAAAATGAGTTTCACTATTGTTTATAGCCTTTTTAAGTTGATTCGTTTGTAAATTTGTTTTAATAGGTGAAGTTAAATCATACTTCATACTTTGAGATAGTAAAGCAATGAAAATATCTGACGATATTTTATCTGAGCTCCTCGTATATGCCTCGAGCGCCTTTATCAAATTTATTGTTATAACAAGAGGAATTGATCATTTTCGACGCATTTTTTCTTGTTTTTTTCTTTACGAATTATATGAAACACAATTTTTGCGAATGAATTTTTGAAGATTTAGCAATAACCATCATTCCAGCTAATGCCAGCTACTGGCAGCTACTGGCCTTTGCAGAAAAAGCGAGGACCACAGTTCAAAAAATTCTAATAAAATTTGAGAAAGTGTATGAATTAAAAAAACTTTTCATGCAAGCAGAAAAACATTTTTTGTCCCATTCGATTTTAAAGAAAATTTACCGCCTTAATTTTTTATGAATTCATATTCATATTAATATGGATAGGTGAAAAAAAAATCGACATAAAGAATAACAGTTTGAAATTTTTAATTCATTTTCTACAAAATTGAATCACAGCGTCCAACGTCTTGCAACTGATCTCACGATCTTATGATTTGCTACGAATATGTAATGCGTTTATATGACCTTTTAATGTATGCTTGTATCCAAATGATTTGTGACAAATGTCACACTCAAACGGTTTATTCCGATCATGTACTCTATTTATGTGAAATTTGAGGTTACCTTTTGTTCCAAATGATTTGTGACAAATCTCACATTCAAAGGGTTTAATCCGATCATGAACTGAACTTTTATGTTTGTTGAGGTCACCCATATACCCAAATGATTTGTGACAAATTTCACATTTAAATGGTTTACTCCGATTATGAACTAAACTTGTATGTCTGTTGAGGTCTCCCTTATATACAAATGATTTGTGACAAATGTCACATTTAAAGGGTTTGCTCCGATTATGTACACTATTTACGTGAGTTTTGAGGACCTGTTTGTGTCCAAATGCCCTGTGACAAATATAACACTCGAAGGGCTTGCTACGATAATGTACTATATTTATGTGCTTAGTGAGATAACTTTTCCGTAAAAATGATTTGTGAGAAATTTCACATTCATAAGGTTTACTCCGGTTATGTACTGTCATTATGTGAGTTTCGAGAGTACTTTTCACTCCAAATGATTTGTGACAAATCTCACATTCAAAGGGTTTGCTTCGATTATGTACTGCTGTTATGTGATAATTGAGAGTTCCCTTTTCTCCAAATGATTTGTGACAAATTTCACATTCGAAGGGTTTGCTACGATAATGTACTACATTGATGTGTTTAGTGAGATTACCCTTGGATGAAAATGATTTATGACAAATCTCACATTCCAAAGATTGTTTACGATCGTGAACTGAAGTGATATGACTTTTTAATTGATGGTAGTGTCTAAATGACTTGAGACAAATCTCACATTCATACGATCTAATATTTTTATCCATGGAATTAATTTGCTTCTTCAGATTTGCTTCTGCTGTTAATGTTTCTCGATGCATTTTAGACTCATACGATAATTGTTTTTCAACAGTTTTTTCAAAAATTTGTAACTCCTCGAGTGCGCTCAGTTTTAGATGTAAGTTGTCATACAGTCGATGATTATTTTCATAATTACATTCGTTTTTTATCAAATTTTTTGAAATTGTATTCTGCTTGTCTTCTATTTGACTTTCACTTTCTATTTTAACAATTGTTTGAGAAATTCGATACCCAGATTTGGAGTTTTTTTTCTTCAGGGACTTCCATTCAGATTTAACATCTTTGCACTCAAAATCAATCAATATTTTTTCATTCACGTCATTGGTCTGACTTACTTTTTCTGACTTCACCATTGGTGGATAACTTTGATTCTCAGTTTTGCAAACGGTGGCTGATAGAGACGGCACTTCGGGTTTTACATTTTTGCACTCAAAATCGATGAACATTTTTTTGTCTAAATTTCCTTGCGACGCCATAAATTCATTCATGTGATTTGCCTAATATTAAAATTATGTGATTATATTTGATAGTGTATAGAAGATCATTAAACAAATCATTGAACTAACCGATGATTTATGAAATGGCAACGTTTCAAAGTTTTTGACTTCACAAAAGTCCTTAGAATCGAAATGATCATCGTTTGACTCTTCTTTTACCCTGAAAAATTATAAATAAAGTTTGATGAAGCGATCGCTTAAAAAAATATCATGGTATGATGAAAAAATGTCATACCTGACCGTGTTCTCTCTGCTTTCCATATCACTAGCTTTATTATACGTATTCACTATGAATTTGTATGTAGATACTGAGAAAATATTTGAGGTTATGTGCCTCGAGTAGACGATAACACTGTTTACCACGAATTCGTCAATTTTTAGACACTAACCTATACTGCAAGAGTTCAGTCCTCTTTTTACCTGCACGTAAACGCACTAATTATATTTCGAATATATTAGCGAGGCGATTCCATGTTTCTGATAGCTACGAGGCGATGCGTTTCCCCATCTACCTTCGACTGATCATACACTAGACGGACTATCAAGATGACTCCAAAAGTATTAAGGGAGTCATTCATCCAGGCGCAAAATATGTGGAGAAACGTACGCACAAAAGAGATAGGGGTGGCAAATTTTGGAATGAATATTGCAATTTTTTATCATCTATAATATATGATATATTGACTCGATATTAAAAACACCACCAGGTCAAAATTTTAAACTGTCTAGAATATGTGTCAACAGATAAATCGGTTACTTAATTGTAAACAATATGATCTTAAACGATTTTTATTATTTGGCCATATATGAACAATTTCTTCTTACTTTTAAAATCTGAAGAATTCGGGTACAACTAGGATTATATAAGTCTTGAAATTTTTCCGAATTCCCCAATTTTTTTATCAAAAAATTACGGGGTATGCCCAAATTTTTGTGTTGATTCTTTCAGAACTGCCTATTTCAAAAGTATAGAGGAATCATACGTATACGCGCGATCGAGGCATTAAATCAGTCGCTAATTATAATTTTGATAACGTGTACAACGGCAGCAGTAGCATACGTTATAGTGCTACTGCGAGGCTCTGTTTGCCTAAGGCAATAATAACATCTCAATTGCAGCGTGCACAATTGCAGAACACATCGCTCAAATTTAAAGGGTAAAAAAAAAAAAGGAAGAAGTAAAAAGTATCTCGACCGGTATATACCGATTCGATAGTTACACGTATAGTACGTACGCGAATTAATAGAATATAATGATGCTCGAGAGATGCGCGCGGCAAGGGGGGCAGAGAGAGAGACACGATATAACGGAGGAAAACAATGCGCTCATCTCATGCGCATTAATTTATGACTCCTCGTATTAAGCAGCGCGCGCGCGCGGAGCTACAGGATCTCTCCTTGCGTTTCCTGCCTAATATACGACAATACATCATCGCTCGGCCCGTTAACCCTCCTTTATTAAATATCGTGTATGGCATTTATGCGTATGCTGGCTCGCTCGCGCGTGTCTACATATAATAAGTAGTAATAAAGGTAGAGAAATATATTTATGAGTCGTCGGTGAAACCGCATACGGCGATGGCCGGGGTGAAGAGACAATGTCTCGTATAGCAGTGGTACAGATCGAGCCCCGGTAGTAGCTATAGCAGTTCGCATCGTCCCCCCGCGAGTTCTCTCTCTCTCAATGACACAGATAATAAAATAATACAATATGATGCGTATACAAATACTCATAAGTGCGCGGACACGTATCGTCTGTACCCCGACCAAAAAAAAAAAAAAAAGAAAAAGAAAAAAAATGGAAAGAGAAGAGCACGCGTGGATGGGACCCCTTTTTAGGCTCTCGCGCGATACACGAGTATCGCTGCCAAAGGATGACGTTGCGTATATATGTATATTACGATGGTGGTGGTGGTGGCGGCACGCAGTCGAGGGTAGTAGTTGTAGTAGTAGTAGGCAAAAGGAGCGAAGAATGCGCGCAATAAGTATTTTCTATTACATTGAATATCCTCTCTCTCGGCTTTTAATTAATGCTCGTCGAGGCGTAAGACGCGTCCGAATGCAAGGCCTATACAGAATATTATTGTACATAATATCATATACGATAGTACAACAAGGCGAGGGACGTATACATATACACTTTAACATTTATGTAGAAATGTTAGCCACGTATAGCTCTGGCCTACCTGCGTAGCGGCAGCAAAAGCAATAATACGCATAACAACGCGCACGTAACACACGTGCGTATGCGTCGATGCTGCTGCTTTTCAAAGCCGAAACGCAGCGGGCCACATATTTCACGAATTAATCTATTCACGAGGGCGCCTATCAACTCTCGGACTATATACGAGTCTCCTGTTTATACGATGCTACGTGTAAGTGTGGGGCGATCTCCGTTATATATTGTACGGAGCGCAATATCACTGACGAATTTAAAGGGCCTCGACTATTAGCACGCCGAAGATCGGAGAGAGAGTGAGTGAGGGGTGGGTGGCCCCTGCTACGACGACGACGCGTCGAGTGGCCGCACGTGCAGCAGCAGCAGCAGCGGAAAAAAAATTAGAGCAGCTTGTAGAGACGATAATGCGATGTCAGGCACTCGAATTTCTTATACACATTTATATACACATGCTACGTAGTCCATGCGTGTAATATCATTGCTGCTCTCGGGGTGCTCGGTACCTTATACTACTGCCGAAAGAAAAAAAAAAAAAAAACGTGCCTCGCCCGGTTCGACCTGCCATTCATGTGTACCGGGCGATTAGGCGATGCGAGATTAAAGGCGCGCGCGTGTGTCTATGTGTGCTATATTGGCGTGATCGGACACGCTCCGATCGGGCGACAAATATATGTGTATGCACGAGCTGCAATATTTAATTGCGATTCGATACGCTTCGCACACGATGTTATACGGTATAAAGAGCAAGTGGACTAAACGGATATATTATTATATATATCTCTCTGCGGGGTGGCTTTTCTATTAAAGGTCATCGTTCAATTCGCTCGACTGATTTTTCGACTGCTCTTCTTTCCAGTCCAGATACTATTCTGTCGGGGCTCTGTCTGTCTGTCTGTCTTGTCTCCTCTTGACAATATTTCATTACGTTTATTACGTCGACGAGACTCGGATCCGAGGGTGTATTACTGTCGATGACACGTCTTGAGATGGCTACAGACGACTTCTTTTCTTTTTCTTCCACTTTGGTACTCTGTTTTTTTGTTGTTTTTTTCAAGTTTTCAAGTCTCCAAAGCAAACTTTATTGTTAAGAGCGAATGAATGTCGAGCGGCTTATTCATTCGGGGTTGGCATCATCGCGCAATGAAACATCGTCAAACGAGGTTTCGGCCAATGACTTCCGCAGTAAAGAAATTATTTTTCAAATACAACGATGTATTACCATCAATGGCACCTGTCAAGAGACTTATCTATTAAGCATCGGTACTGAATTGACCGAATTACTACAGATTCTCTGATTTATCATTTGAAACCCGGTTGCTTTTAAAGTTAATTTTTAAAAAATTTATAAATGAAGTTGCTGACGGTAAAAAGTCACATTACATAGAACATGGATCTTTTTATTTACTTTCCTTTGGAATTGAAATCAATTATTTTGTTTTGTCCATCATGTTTTTATTGCATAATTATCGGAAATTTATTTTTCGTAGCAAGTGATGTCATATTATTTATCCAATGTAATGTTTTATACATTTCTTTTGTTTCTTTCGAATTAATTATCATTTTACAGCATTTTATTTATTTCAATATGATAAAAAAATGGTAAATAAAGCTATTTTTTTTTGTTGTTTGATTTTAAAAATGTACTATCTACTTGTTGCTCCGAAATTATTTATTATTTTATTAATTTTTATAGTAGAAGGTTATAAATCATTGGGGTTATTGGTTAATTCTAAATTAATTTAATTTAGAATGGAATCAGAATTCTATGAAAATATTTGAGGAGATCGACGTTTCCGTTCCAAATTAAGCGACAAATAATTTCATAACTTTCCAAGTAGTGAACATAACCACGATTTCACTCATCAAAGTAGTATTAAAGTATTATGTTTACTTTCCCAATTGCAGATTTACAAATAATTGCAGACTCGCCATCTAGCGGTGGAGACTTGAAGTAGTTAGTGATATTTAAAGTGGTTGACAACTGGTTGATATTTTTTGGAACTGCTGAAATGTCGAGTAATTTAAAAGGCGCTTGTTATTGTTAAACAATCGTTATAGAAAAATTACAAAATAACGTTAACGGAACGTTAAAACAATCTACGCGGTCACTTTTGGTCGTCAGGCCATATCATTAGCATCGAAAATGTCTTCCGCGATACACACCATGAGAATGTACTTATACGAACGGCCCCATCGGGCCTCTCTAAAAACTTCAATATAATATCAAACGGGCGTTTAATATACAAATATATATCGCGACGCGCGAAAAGTTACGGCCGTGCCGAGTCGCGTGCCGTATACTACACACCGGGCACCACTGCATATACTTCGATGGTCGTGTAATTGATTGTGTATATAGACATATGTAATATTGCCGGCACGTGTCTGGATCGGAGCAGGTCAAAGGCCACTGCTGTATACATGTGACGATGCAACCCGTGTAACACGTCGTCGTCGTCGGGACTTTTATCGTGTACGGGTAACGGGGATCGCCCGCGCGCTTATCTGTATCAAAGGTGATATCCATCCGATTCTCACGCGGCGGCGTTCGGATACGATCCGATATAATACGTATATAGCACGACGACCTCTCGAGCGCACGACTAAATGAAAAGGCACGAGATGCTCGCGTCGTGTGCACTTTACGCTCGAACGAGTATACTCTGCGTAGCACCCCCTCAAGACACTCCGAGCGCGCCACCTATCTATACATATTGCTCTCGAGAACGTAATCGACCGTACGGATGACACTGTAATTTGTTTTTCCGTACCGACGATCCAAGTGTGCGTTTTATTATTAAAAAAAAAAAAAAAGAAAAGAAAAGAAAGGTCAGGCAGACATACACACGTGTTTTATTTTTATTAGTTTACAAGTCTTTCTTTTTGTGAGCTACGCAACGAGTCGGACGAGGCGGGGGTCGTTTCGTCCGCGTCCGTATTCATTCGAAGCGACGGTGGCGGTGGTGGTGGTGCGGCGACTATAGACGCTCGATATATCATCCCCCATCCGAGATGACAAATTTAATTAGACGCGTATACATGTACACGCGTCGCCTGTGTATAGTGATTTGGCAATTGTATAGAGGCAGGGTTGAAAAATGACGAACGATTCGCCACGTTCGGAGATTCGTCGTCGTCTTCGTAGTTTTGCACGTGGATTAATTTTTTTTGTTGACGTTAATTCGTTCGGGCTATGTGACACGGATTGTCTGATTGACTAAACTATTGTTGCACCTTACGTCGATGATTTAGATGGATGATACTGCGACATTATTTAGGATAGTTAAGTTTTTGAAGATCTGTAGTAGAATTTGAAAAGTCCTTACCTAAGAAACGAGAAGATAAATTGTAACAAATTTTTAATGGGTGAAGTTAAGTTATACTTGATACTTTGACATAGTAAAGCGATGAAAATATCTGACGATACCTCATCTGATCTCCTAGTACATGGCTCGAGCGCCTTTATCAAATTTTTTGTTATAACAAGAGGAATTGATCATTTTCGACGCATGTTTTCTTGTTTTTTTCTTTACGAATTATATGAAACACAATTTTTGCGAATGAATTTTTGAAGATTTAGCAATAACCATCATTCCGGCTAATGCCGGCTACTGGCCTTTGCCGAAAAAGCGAGGACCACAGTCCAAAAAATTCTAATAAAATTTGAGAAAGTGTATGAATTAAAAAAACTTTTCATGCAAGCAGAAAAACATTTTTTGTCCCATTCGATTGTATAGAAAATATACCGTATAAATTTTTTATGAATTCATATTCATCTTAATATGGATAGGTGAAAAAAAAAGATTGACTTAATGAATAACAGTTTGAAATATTTAATTAATTTTCTACAAAATTGAATCACAGCGTCCAACGTCTCGCAACAAATCTCACGATCTTACGATTTGCTGCTATAATGTATTACATTTATGTGTCTCTTGAGGGCACACTTGTATCCAAATGATTTGTGACAAATTTCACATTCAAAGGATTTACTGCGATTATGTACTCCACGTACGTGACGCTGAAGGATACTTTTATGTGCGAATGATTTATGACAAATTTCACATTCATAAGGTTTACTCTGGTTATGTACTGCTGTTGTGTGATAATTGAGAGTTCCCTTTTTTCCAAATGATTTGTGACAAATGTCACACTCAAACGGTTTATTCCGATCATGTACTCTATTTATGTGAAATTTGAGGTTACCTTTTGTTCCAAATGATTTGTGACAAATCTCACATTCAAAGGGTTTAATCCGATCATGAACTGAACTTTTATGTTTGTTGAGGTCACCCATATACCCAAATGATTTGTGACAAATTTCACATTTAAATGGTTTACTCCGATTATGAACTAAACTTGTATGTCTGTTGAGGTCACCCTTATATCCAAATGATTTGTGACAAATGTCACATTTAAAGGGTTTGATCCGATTATGTACTGAACTCAAGTGATTTTTGAGGGTACCCTTTATTCCAAATGATTTGTGACAAATTTCACATTCATAAGGTTTATTCCGGTTATGTACTGTCATTATGTGAGTTTTGAGATAACCTTTTTCTCCAAATGATTTGTGACAAATTTCACAATCGAAGGGTTTGCTCCGATTATGTACTGCACTTAAGTGATTTTTGAGGGTACCCTTTATTCCAAATGATTTGTGACAAATTTCACATTCATAAGGTTTACTCCGGTTATGTACTGTCATTATGTGAGTTTTGAGAGTACTCTTCACTCCAAATGATTTGTGACAAATCTCACATTCAAAGGGTTTGCTTCGATCATGTACTGCTGTTGTGTGATAATTGAGAGTTCCTTTTTTTCCAAATGATTTGTGACAAATCTCACATTCATACGATCTAATATTTTTATCCATGGAATTAATTTGCTTCTTCAGATTTGCTTCTGCTGTTAATGATTCGCGATGCATTTCAGACTTATACGATAATTGTTTTTCAACAGTTTCTTCAAAAATTTGTAACTCCTCGAGTGCGCTCGGTTTTAGATGTAAGTTGTCATACAGTCGATGATTATTTTCATAATTACATTCGTTTTTTATCAAATTTTTTGAAATTGTATTCTGCTTGTCTTCTATTTGACTTTCACTTTCTATTTTAACAATTGTTTGAGAAATTCGATACCCAGATTTGGAGTTTTTTTTCTTCAGGGACTTCCATTCAGGTTTAACATCTTTGCACTCAAAATCAATCAATATTTTTTCATTCACGTCATTGGTCTGACTTACTTTTTCTGACTTCACCATTGGTGGATAACTTTGATTCTCAGTTTTGCAAACGGAGGCTGATAGAGACGGCACTTCGGGTTTTACATTTTTGCACTCAAAATCGATGAACATTTTTTTGTCTAAATTTTCTTGCATAAATTCATTCATGTGATTTGCCTAATATTAAAATTACGTGATTATATTTGATAGTGTATAGAAGATCATTAAACAAATCATTGAACTAACCGATTTATGAAATGGCAACGTTTCAAAGTTTTTGACTTCGCAAAAGTCCTTAGAATCGAAATGATCATCGTTTGGCTCTTCTTTTACCCTGAAAAATTATAAATAAAGTTTGATGAAGCGATCGCTTCAAAAAATATCATGGCATGATGAAAAAATGTCATACCTGACCATGTCCTCTCCGCATCCCATGTCATTGGCTTTATTATACGGATTCTCTTTGAATTGGTATGATATAGTCTGAGAAAATATTTGAGGTTAGAGGCCTCGAGTAGTCGATAACACTGTTTACCACTAATTCGTCAATTTTTAGACACTAATCTATACTGCAGGAATTTAGTCCTTTTTCTACCAGCACGTGAACGCACTAATTATACTTCGAATATATTATCGAGGCGAATATATTGGTAGGACCATGTTTCTGATAACTCCGTGGCGATGCGTTCCCCCATCTACCTTCGACTGATCATACACTAGACGGACTATCAAGACGACTCCAAAAGTATAAAGGGGGTCATTCATCCAGGCGCAAAATATTTGGAGAAACGTACGCACAAAAGAGATAGGGGTGGCAAATTTTGGAATAAATATTGCAATTTTTTTATTATCTATAATATATGATATATTGACTCGATATTAAAAAAAGTTTTTTAAAAGTACTTTTAGTTTTAGAAAGCCTAAAGGATTCGCCGAAGAAATCGTCACCAGGGCAGAATTTTAAACTGGCTCGAATATGTGTCAACAGATAAATCGGTTACTTAATTGTAAACAATATGATCTTAAATGATTTTGACATTGTTATTTTAATTACTAATCATGTTTATAGTAAAAACAGATTAGTTTGAATTTTATCTTTCCCGATGAAACACGTCATAATATCGGAAAATAAGTTTTACTCATTTAATTTCCGTGGTACTGAATATGTTCCATCGTTCAAATCAGATACTAAAATGAAAAAAAGCGAAAAGAAATCCGAGGAAGTTGACTCGAAAAATAATTCAAGTGAACACGACATTGTTATTTCAAACGACAAACAATACATTTTCGATATTTACCCGGAGGCATATACACTAGAATCAACCATGACAACTCACCGAGGCACAATTCACAATGACCAGAAAGATTACGCATGTGACAAGTGCGAAAAAAAATTTGTAAAAAAATCGAGTTTGTTTACGCACCAAAAATTGGCACACAAAAATCGTGAAGAATTCAGGTGCAACAAGTGCGAGAGAAAATTTGAAAATAAATCAACGTTACTGAAGCACAAAAAAATATTCCACGAAGTTTTCAAAAATTATTTATGTGAAATGTGCGCGATGAGATTTGATACTAAACCCAGTTGGCTCTTGCACTTAAAGACAGTACACGAGGGTCGAAAAGATTTTCCCTCGAAAGTCGACAAAGATTATTTATGTGACAATTGCGAGAAGAAATTTGGACGTAAATCGCATTGGCTTGTCCACCAAAAAACAGTACACGAAGGTCGCAAGGATTATGCATGCGACAAATGCGAGAAGAAATTTGGACAAAAACAGTACATGCTTTTGCACCGGAAGACAATCCATGAAGGTCGCAAAGATTTTGGTTGTGATATATGTGAAAAAAAATTTACCCGAAAATCTGATATGTTTTTGCACCAAAAAATAATCCACGAGGGCCGTAAAGATTTCGCATGCGACAAGTGTGAGAAAATATTTGGAAAAAACTCGACTTTACTTTTGCACCAAAGGACAGTACATGAAGGTCGGAAAGATTACGCATGCGACCAGTGCCACCAGAAATTTGGAAGAAAATCTCATTTGCTCCACCACCAAAGGACAGTCCATGAAGATCATTAAGATTTTGAATACCATCATCGAATTTGAATTGACACCAAAAATCAGTTTAGAAAATTTACAGAAACTATTCATCAGACAGTTCTCGTATTAAGATTACGTATAAGTGATAATTACAATTTTTCTCATATAATCGAAATTGAGCGCAATTACACAAATTTAACTTCTGATGAAAATCCAGTCTTTGTGAATAATTTTTTTCTTGTACAAATTTGTCGAACTCATATCAGTCATATGCCAGGAACAGTTCTTTAGAGAAAAAAGTGTATGTTATTATTATTTCATAAATAAGATCAGATTTTTTTTCTTGACAATTGTGCATTTTTATCCTGAAACTTATGTATAGCTGTTGAAGAATATAAAACTTTTCTGAAATTTAATGGAAAATTTGATTATGGAATGATTTTTTGATTGAAAGAAAAAATAATTATACGATCAACATTGTATATCTGTTGTATAAATTAACTCGATATTACAAAAAATTTTTGATGTGAAACATCTATATTCGCGTTCGGTATCAGGGGTAAACCCCTGAAAACCGAGCGTCCGTCCGTCCGTCCGAGCGAGCGCAACTTTGGTAGTATAATTTTGATGTTTATTTCGACGGCCACGAAAATTCCTCAAGGAAATCGCTCCCAAATCAGATACTTAAATTGGTCCAAATATTGTAAGGTCAATGTGTAAACAGACAAATTGGTAATTTAATGCTAAACAAGATGATCTTAAATGATTTCGACATTGTTATTGTAATCACTGATGTTTATAGTAGAAACAAATTAGTTTGAAATTTATCTTTTCCGATGAAACGCGTCATAATAACGGAAAATAAGTTTCACTCGTATAATTTCCGTGGTACTGACTAGGTTCCATCGTTTAATTCAGATACTAAAATGAATAAAAGCGAAAAGAAATCCGAAGAAGTTGACTTGGAAAATAATGCAAGTGAACGAGACATTGTTATTTCTCACGACAAACAATACATTTGCGAGATTTGCCAGGAGGCATTTACACAAGAATCAAGTGTGATAACTCACCGATACACAATTCATAATGAACGAAAAGATTACGAATGCGATAAGTGTGAAAAGTCATTTGAGTTCCGAAGTCATTTGAGTAGACACCAAATATCAGTACACAAAAGCTGTAAAGATTTTGCCTGCGATCAGTGCGAGAAGAAATTCGTGAAAAAGTCGAGTTTATTTACACATCAAAAATTGGTACACAAAGATCGTAAAGATTACTCATGTAACAAGTGCGAGAAAAAATTTGAAAATAAATTGACTTTTCTCAAGCACAAAAAAATATTCCACGAGGTTTTCAAAAATTACTTATGTGAAATGTGCGCCAAGAGATTTGGTACTAGACCCAGTTTGCTCTTGCACTTAAAGACAGTACACGAAGGTGGAAAAGATCTCCCCTCGAAAGTCAACAAAGATTACTCATGTGACAATTGCGAGAAGACATTTATAAATAAATCAAGTTTGCTCTTGCACATTACAACAGTTCATAAAGGTCGCAAAGATAACGCAAGCGATAATTGTGAAAAGATGTTTGGACAAAAATTGCATTTGCTCTCCCACCAAAAGACAGTCCATGAGTATTGCAAAGATTACGCATGCAATAAATGCGAGAAAACATTTGGGGATCCAAGGAATTTGAGAAGACACCAAAAGACAGTCCATGAAGGTCACAGAGTTGCATGTAATAAATGCGAGAAGAAATTTGGGGATCTAGGCAATTTGAGAAGACACCAAAATACAATCCACGAAGGGCGGAAAGATTACCCGTGCGACAAATGCGACCAGAAATTCGGACAAAGATGGATTATGATCCAGCACCAAAAAACAGTCCACGAAGGACGCAAAGATTACACATGCGACAAGTGCGAAAAACAATTCGCATATAAAAATTCCTTGCTCTTGCACATAAGAGCAGTTCACGAAGGCCGCAAAGATTTTGGTTGTGATATATGCGAAAAAAAATTTACCCGAAAATCCGATATGTTTTTGCACCAAAAGGCAGTCCACGAAGGTCGCAAAGATTTTGCTTGCGACAAATGCGATAAGAAATTTGGACAAAAACAGTATATGCTTTTGCACCGGAAGATAGTCCATGAAGGTCGCAAAGATTACGCGTGTGATATTTGTGAGAAGAAATTTGGAGATCGGAGCACTTTGTTCAATCACAAAAAAATAATCCACGAAGGTCGCTTAGACTTCGAATGCAAGAAATGCGATAAGAAATTTGGAAGAACATCCTATTTGCTCGTCCACCAAAAGACAGTCCACGACGGTCGCAAAGATTACTCGTGCGACAAGTGCGAGAAGAAATTTGGACATAAACAGGGTTTGCTCGTTCACCAAAAGACAGTACACGAAGGTCAGAAAGATTTTGTATGCGACAAATGCGAAAAGAAATTTGGACACAAACAGCATTTGCTCAGACACCAAAAGAGAATCCACGAAAATCATTAAGAGTTTGTGTACCTTCATCGAATTTGAGTTGACACCGAAAAACAATCTATAAAATTTACAGAAATTACTCCTGGATGATTCCGAAGTATATTGTACATATTTATACAGAAACTCATGTATAGATGTTCAGGAATATAAAACTTTTCTAAAATTAAATAGAAATTTGGGCCTATATAATTGTGTTTTACTTGCCACTATCATTACGCCTTTGCTCACTGTTGTGATTAAAGCTTCATTCTTTATCCAGACGACTGCTGATTTCTTCTCCTTAAAACATTCACCATATGCCTTATATTCTGAAAAGGAAGGAAAAAAATTACACGATCGACATTGTATATGTATTTTATAAAATTACCCGATATTACAAACAATTTTTTTTATGTTTATTTAGAAGGCCAAAAAAAATTTCTCGAGGAAATCGTCATCAAGTTATTATTTTAAATTGGTTCAAATTAGTGAGGTCAATGTGTAAACAGACAAATTGGTAACTTAATGGTAAGCAAAATAATCTTAAACGATTTTGATGTCTTTCTTCAAATACATTGATCGTGTTTGTAGTAAAAACAAATGAGTTTGAGTGTTGTTTTTCACGACGAGACAAGCCATAATAGCAGAAAATAAATTTTACTCATTTAATTTCCGTGGTACTGACTAGGTTCCATCGTTCAATTCGAGTACTAAAATGAATAAAAGCGAAAAGGAATCCGAGGAAGTTGACTCGGGAAATAATTCAAGTGAACACGACATTGTTATTTCTCACGACAAACAATACATTTGCGAGATTTGCCAGGAGGCATTTACACAAGAATCAAGTTTGATAACTCACCGAGACACAATTCACAATGAACGAAAAGATTTCGCATGTGATAAGTGCAAAAAAATATTCGAGTTCCGAAGTCATTTGAGTAGACACCAAATATCAGATCACAAACTCCGCAATGATTTTGCATGCGACAAGTGCGAGAAGAAATTTGTAAAAAAATCAAGTTTGACTACGCATCAAAAATTGGTACACAAAGATGGCATCGATTTCAGCTGTCACAAGTGCGAGAGAAAATTTGAAAATAAATCAACGTTACTCAAGCACAAAAAAATATTCCACGAAGCTTTCAAAAATTATTTATGTGAAATGTGCGCCAAGAGATTTGATGCTAAACCCAGTTTGCTCTTGCACATAAAGGCAGTACACGAGGGTCGAAAATATCTCCTCTCGAAAGTCGACAAAGATTACTCATGTGACAATTGCGAGAAGAAATTTATAAATAAATCAGATTTACTTTTGCACATAAGAACAGTCCATAAAGCTCGCAAAGATAACGCATGCAACCAATGCGAGAAGAAGTTTGGACAAATGCCACATTTGCTGAGCCACCAAAAAACAGTCCATGAAGGTCGGAAAGATTACGCATGCGACAAGTGCGAGAAGAAATTTGGATATAAAAAGACGTTGCTTGCACACCAAAAGACAATCCATGAAGGTAACAGAGACTACGCATGCGACAAATGCGAGAGGAAATTTGGGAAAAAATCGACTTTGCTTTCCCACCAAAAAACAGTCCATGAAGGTCGCAAAGATTATGTATGCAATAAATGCGAGAAATCATTTGGGGAACCGAGCAATTTGAGAAGACACCAAAAGACAATGCACGAAGGACGCAAAGATTACACATGCGACAAGTGTGAACAAAAATTCGGATATAAATGTAATTTACTCTTCCATCAAAAAACAGTACACGAAGGTCAGAAAGATTTCGGATGCGACAGGTGTAGCGTGAAATTAGGAAGTAAGAATCATTTACTATTTCATCAAAAAACAGTACACGAAGGCCGCAAGGATTATACGTGCGACAAGTGCGAAAAACAATTCGGATATAAAAGTTCCTTGCTCTCGCACATAACAATAGTTCACGAAGGCCGCAAAGATTTGGCATGTGATAAGTGCGGCGGAAAATTTGGACGAAAATCGCATTTGCTCTTACACCAAAATACAGTCCATTATAAACGTAAAGATTTCTCGTGCGACAAGTGCGAGAAGAAATTTGGAGATAAATCCCATTTGCTCAGACACCAAAGGGCAGTCCACGAACGTCGTAAAGATTTTGCTTGTGACAAATGCGATAAGAAATTTGGACAAAAACAGTATATGCTTTTGCACCGAAAGACAGTCCATGAAGGTCGCAAAGATTACGCATGTGATATTTGTGAGAAGAAATTTGGAGATCCGAGCAATTTGTTCAAACACAAAAAAATAATCCACGAAAGTCGCAAAGATTACGCATGCGATAGATGCGAGAAGAAATTTGGGCATAAAAACCATTTGCTCTATCACCAAAGGACAGTCCATGAAGGTCACAAAGATTTCTCATGTGACAGGTGCGAGAAGAAATTCGGACATAAACAAACTTTGCTTGTTCACCAAACGACAGTACACGAAGGTCAGAAAAATTTTGCATGCGACAAATGCGAAAAGAAATTTGGACACAAACAGCCATTGCTCAGACACCAAAAGAGAGTCCACGAAAATCATTAAGAGTTTGTGTAGACTTCATAGAATTTGAGTTGACACCGAAAAACAATCTATAAAATTTACAGAAATTACTCCTGGACGATTCTCGAAGTATATTGTACATATTTATACAGAAACTCATGTATAGATGTTCAGGAATATAAAACTTTTCTAAAATTAAATAGAAATTTGGGCCTATATAATTGTGTTTTACTTGCCACTATCATTACGCCTTTGCTCACTGTTGTGATTAAAGCTTTATTTTTTATCCAGACGACTGCGGATTTCTTCTCCCTAAAACGTTCACCATATGCCTTATATTCTGAAAAGGAAGGAAAAAAATTACACGATCAACATTGTATATGTATTTTATAAACTTACCCGATATTGCAAAAAGCTTTTTGATGTTTATGTAGATGGCCATAAAAATTCCTCAAAGAAATCGTCATCAAAGTAGAATTTTAAATTGGTTCACATATTGTAAAGTCAATGTGTAAACAGACAAATTGGTAACTTAATGGTAAGCAAAATAATCTTAAACGATTTTGATGTCGTTCTTCACATACATTGATCGTGTTTGTAGTAAAAATAAATGAGTTTGAGTGTTGTCTTTCACGACGAGACAAGCCATAATAGCAGAAAATAAATTTTACTCATTTATGTGGCACTAAATAATAGGATCTATCTTCCAATTTAATTCAGAAAGTAAAATGAAAAAAAGACGACAAAAAATATGTTTGTACTAAAGAGACATTTGCACTAGAATCAAGTATAATTACACACCAAGACACAATTCAAAATGAAGGAAAAAATTACTCGTGTGACCAATGCGAGAAGAAATTCGAGTTCCGAAGTCATTTGAGTAGACACCAAATATCAGTACACAAAAGTCGTATAGATTTTGCGTGCGACCAGTGTACTAAGAAGTTTGTGAAAAAATCGAGTTTGTTTACGCATCAAAAATTAACGCACAAAGATCGTAAAGATTTCTCATGCAATAAGTGCGAGAGGAAATTTGAAAATAAATCAACTTTACTCAAGCATAAAAAAATATTCCACGAAGTTTTCAATAATTACTTATGTGAAGTGTGCGCCAAGAGATTTGATACCAAACACAGGTTGCTATTGCACATAAAGGCAGTACACGAGGGTCGAAAAGATCCCCTCTCGAAAGTCGACAAAGATTACTCATGTGACAATTGCGGGAAGAAATTTTCAAATGAACGGTATTTACACTTGCACATAACTACAGCCCATGAAGGTCGTAAAGATTTCGCATGCAATAAATGCGAGATAAAGTTTGGGAATAAAAGTAATTTGAGAAGACACCAAAATACAGTACACGAGGGTCGAAAAGATTACCCTTGCGACAAGTGCGAAAAAAAATTCGGACATAAATCTAGTTTACTTTTCCACCAAAGGACAATACACGAAGGTCTCAAAGATTTTGTATGCGACAAGTGTAAGAATACATTTGGACGTAAAGATCATTTGCTCAAACACCAAAAAACAGTCCATGATGGTTGTAAAGATTTCTCATGTGATGATTGCGGGAAGAATTTCGGACGTAAAGAGCATTTGTCTAACCACCAAAAGATAGTACACGAAGGTAGAAAAGATTTTGCATGCATTAACTGCAAAAAAAAATTTGGATATAAAGCAGATTTGTTCAAGCACCAAAGGACAGTGCACGAAGGTCGCAAAGATTACGCATGTGATTTTTGTGAGAAGAAATTCGGCGAGGAGAGAACTTTATTCAGACACAAAAAAATAGTCCACGAAAGTCGCAAAGATTTCGCATGCGGGAAATGTGAGAAGGCATTTGGAAATAAATCAGATTTGTTGAGGCACCAAATGGTAGTTCACGAAGGTCGCAAAGATTTTGCGTGTGACGAATGCGCAAAAAAATTTGGACAAAAATCGCATTTGCTCAGCCACCAAAAGACGGTGCACGACGGTCGCAAAGATCACTCATGCAACAAATGCGAGAAAAAATTTGGATATAAATGTCATTTGCTCATTCACCACAGAACAGTCCACGAAGGTTGCAAAGATTTTGCGTGCAACAATTGCGAAAAGAAGTTTGGGCACAAAACGCATTTGTTGAATCACCAAAGGACAGTTCACGAAGGTAACAGAGACTACGAATGCGATAAGTGCGAGAGAACATATGGACAAAAATCTCATTTGGTCTCTCACCTAAAGATAGTCCATGAAGGTCGCAAAGATTTTGCATGTAACAAATGCGAGAAGAAATTTGGGGATCCAAGCAATTTGAGAAGACACCAAAATACAATCCACGAAGGACGGAAAGATTTTGTTTTCGAAAAATTCGAGCAGAAATTTGGACGTGAATCAAGTTTTTTATAGCACAAAATGACAGTCCCCGAAGAACATTAAGATCTTGTGGATTTCTATTCAATTCAATTGGACACCGACAAGAGTCTATAAAATTTTAGAAACTATCTTCTGGACAATTCTCGAAGTTTGATGATCCAATTTTACCTTGGATGATAATCC
This sequence comes from Trichogramma pretiosum, assembly GCF_000599845.2. Classification (NCBI taxonomy): domain Eukaryota; kingdom Metazoa; phylum Arthropoda; class Insecta; order Hymenoptera; family Trichogrammatidae; genus Trichogramma; species Trichogramma pretiosum. The sequence goes on along the minus strand of NW_019641708.1, from coordinate 666,357 downwards.
AATATTTATGAATAATTTTTTGTTTGTACAAATTTCTCGAACTCATTGCAGTCATATGCTTGAAATAGTTTATTAGAAAATAGCATGTATCTTGCAATGGAATAATGAAAAGCACAATTTTTTTTTCTTGACAACATAGTAAATATATACAGATACTTAAATAGATGTTTTTCTTACATTTCAATAAAACATTGTGATAACATAATGTTATATTATTTGCAATTATCATTACGCCTTTGTTCACTGTCGCGATTTCAACCAGACTTTCGTCTCTCTAAAACAGTTACCGTACCTTATAACGTCCCGCAAAAAAAAGAGGGTGAAAAAATGTTACGTTCGACGTCGTTACATAGCATCGATGATCAAATTATCGCGTCACAAAAATCGTTCTCATTCCTTATGATCAACCTCTCGCGCGCGGTATACGTATATATACGCACGCAATCGAATCTAAAAAATTTCACACCGATACATAACGCAGTCGCGCAACTATGCAGCCGCAATGTCGTCGTCGCGCAGCACACCCGGTATACGCCCGAGTACGCCACTGCTCCGTCTCGTTTCAGCACGCGTAGGTATATCGATCTACTTTCAGCGCACCGGAGAGTCTCGAGTTTAGATTTTTTTTTCGTCGTTTTGTTTTTTTTTTTTCTCCTTCGACTCTTGTAACACCGGGACCGCAATTGGCATCCATTTTTCCTCGAGCGAGCTATCTGCGCTGCGTTGCGATTGTTGTTTTTTTTCTTCTTCTTCTTCTGCCCCTCGCCCCCCCTTTTTTTCATTCCGCAAGATGCTTCTCTCTGTTTCTATACGCGTGCCTCGAGTCGATCGTCGGTTTAATTATAGCGCGCGCGCAAACACGGCAACCTCGTAACGGTGCACCATATATACATTCGAGCTTTCTATACAAATGCATCGTATTATACATTTGTTCAATTCGTAATTCTCAATTAATTTCTCCATGGGAAAATGATTGTACAGCGATATCTGTATTTATTTTTTTTTTTTTTTTTTGCAGATGCCCTCGACGGATAATTTAATCAGCGCAGTACTTGCGAGTACAAAAAGACCAAAAAAAAAGAGAAGAAGAAAAAAAAAACCAAGATGAACCCTCGAAGTTTAAAGTACGACTCGAATAAATGCCTCGGCCGAGAGACTCTCTGCGCCGAGCGAAATGCCTTGTTTTTCCCGTCCGTTTCTCACGTATTATATACACAAGAGAGGGACTTTGAAGTCGGCACGATCGCTGCTGCTGCTACCGCCGTAACGTGTGTACATGTATAGGAGGTAAGTACAAAAATTTCGCCCATTCCTCATTGAGCCGTCGCGCGCGAAATCCTCCCTCTCTTGGGCGCTTTAACGAGCGACGTATATATACACGAGGCTAAAATAAACAAATGATGAGAGAGAGCAGATAAGTAAATGCCGGATGCGAAGTAAGACGCCACGAGCGCGAACCGCCGCGTTCGATGAGCGAAATCAGCCGTGCGCGCTCGGCTTAGAGCCGCTGCTGCAACGGAGAGCTCGTTTACTTATTCGTCGCGCGCCTGGCATCCGCTGCGACTGTTGCAGCGGCTGCTGCTCATTTGCGATTCCGTCCGCGCGGCGAAACATTAAAAGCGACGACGTCGTTGCTGCTGCTCGAGGAAAATCGAGGGAAGGAAAAAGGAAGAGAAAATGAGAGCTCCTCGAGAATATACAAGGGGTTGAAAAAAGCTCATAGAGAAGGTAAGAAACTTCAGATCGAGCGCGGAAAAGTTTGTTAATAGCTTAAAGCTGCAGTTAGTAGTCTCGAACAGGAGGAAATTGAGCGCGGGCCACTACCACCACCACCACCGGAGAACGAACTGTTAATTAAGACTCATTATAATGTGCGCCCTTGCGCCAACTTCCACAACTTTAAATGTACACGGCGAGCGCGGGGGTTGGCTGCTGCTGCTGTACACACCAATTTGAGAGAAACTTGATAAAATCGCGCCCGAGCTTAACTTCTTGATACTCGCAAGCAGCATCAGCAGCAGCAGCTCTCTCTATTTCGCTCGCTATAAGCTCTCTCTCTGTGGTATGGAAAAAGATAGAAGCTTCAGCAGCGAGTTCATTGCGGGATCAATACCGCACTCCTATATATATATAGCAGTTGTACCAGTAGTAGTAGGTGGTATACAAATGTATGTGTGTGTGTGAGTGCGCGTAGGAGTGGCACCGGTTATATATACCGCGCGCTACTATACGTGCCATTGGACGCTCGTCTGGCTGCGCATCGATTGGTCCGCGCCCGGTGTTTACTTCTATACCGTCTCGGTGCAGGCGGGAGGCGGAGTTGAGTCGAGTCGCAACCGTAGTATACACACTGCGCTGTGTCATTTCGTGTACATGTATATATATAGAAGCAGCGCGACGATCCACCATGACGCGGCATCGAGCGAGTTCAAAAGAGAGAGGGAGGCGGGAACTGCGCGAAGCGGAGAACGAGAACGCGACGGAATTGTATACTATCACTGCTCGTGTGTGCTCTTGTGTGTTTGTGTGTGTTGGTAGTGGGTAGTGGTGGGACACACACACACACATACAAACACTCGGCAAATAATACAACTATCTCTTTCCTGTCCCCCCGCTGCTGCTGCTGACTATACAGCCTGTGTGTGAAGTTAGTGTCAGTTTGTGCTCGTACATCGTGCTGGCAAGTCGTCGTCGTTGTGTCGCCTGTGTCGTCGTCGTCGTGTTACGATATAAGCGCGTGCTACATCGCGATAACAATAATAAAAAAAATAATAATTAATAAATAATTACGGCGATCGTTCGCGAGGAGTGCACACATACGACTCGTGTATGCTCGCTGTCGATGTCGTTTCTCTTTAATCGAAATAATAACTAAAAAAAAAGGGTAATAAAATTTTCCAAAGAATTAAGCAGCAGCAGGGGGAGAACACGAGGGAGACTTTTCTCACCCCACCCTAGCCCTCCTCTCTCTCTCTCTCTTCTTCATCTTACCCGTGGTGATACCGTGATTAAATTTCCGTCTATGAAGTGCGAGTGTGTTTGTGTGCGAATGATAATAAAAAAAAAAAAAAACGTGTTGACTCACTTTTTCGTGTCCAAGTAGTGCCCCGGTGTGCGTGACATTGAGTCCGATTTATAAGAAAAGAAAAGAAAAAAACGTGTGATACAGGTACATTTATATAGAAATTTTCTACCGAATTTCTAAGTAAAAAAAAAAAACAAGTGTCAAAATCAATCTGTGCGCCGTGCTGTCGCCCACTGGCCTTCAACTGGCTGACATAACGCGACAGAACCCGGATTATCCGGGTTTTCAATACCACTACTTCAATTATCTCGAGGCGAACAGCCACAACAACAACAACCACAACAACAGCGGCAGTGGCGGTAGCGTATCCTCGTCGTCCTCGTCGTCGTCCGCGTACCACCCCGCCCTGATAATCGGCGGGGACAACAACAGCAGCAGCAACTGCAACAGCAACAGCAACAGTCCCGTGATAATAGACAATCACTATCATCAGTCGGACCTAGTTATAGACGAGCATCAGCGTTGTCATCGACACTATCCAGCAGCACCGCCAGCGCTACCAGCACAGGGCCCGTCCGCGACGGCGGCGGTGAGCATGAGCTGCTCCGAGGTGATGTACCAGTACTATCCGTACCTGTATCAGAGGCCGCCGCCGCCGCATCCGCCGCCGCCACCGCCGCACCCGCACGCGGCGGCTGCGGCCTCGAGCAATGTCGTGGTCGGGGCCGCTCATCCGAGCGTGGCCCACGCCGGTAATCACGCGGCGGCCGCGGCCCATCACGGCAGTCCCGCGAGGCCGGCGCCCTTTCAGCCCTTCTCGCCGGCCGCCGCCACGGCCAGCCACCAGTACGATAGGGTGAGTATCGTATGCTTTTTCACATACATCTTCAGATGTATTCAATTCTGTTTCGATGTTGCCGCTTGGACAATATGTTAATTAAAAAATTAGGGGTGGGAATTATCATAGGCTTGTCTTTTGAGAAGTACCATTAGTATGGATTGAATTCAATATTATAATTCGAAGGATTCCCGTTGATTATTTCCCTCATACACCTTCTTTACGATGAAATTTCCACGACGAAGCGAATGTGCGCGTCGTGCACCTGTCACGACGTGGCCGAACTTTCCACACTTGTATATCGATACCACGATTATAATCTGTCACAGAGATAGTGGGTGGACGATCTAATTCATTATGCAATCGCACGATAGAGATCGTCTTACAGCGTTTGCTTCAAATTTTCTCTTCTCTTGATCCGTTTCGAGTAGCAGCATTAAAATCCCGGGTAAACTCTCCACGCATAATAGAGAAAAACAATAGAGTCGTAGGACCGTCGCTCGAGGCGACACTCGAGATCGTCATCTCGAATTTTAATATTATATTTAATAATTATATAATCTATAAATGCGGTGAGCGACATTATAACCGATAAAAACACAAAAATGGAAACTTTTAAGATGGGAAAATTACATGGGGGATACATCGCTCGAGAAAAGAGTTGTACGCAACTCGAAAAGATTTGCATTTAATCTCGTTACGTATTTATGATGTATATGAATAAAAGTCGACACGGTGCGCACAATGGGGATCGGCTATACTGCTACACCAAGCACTATATATAGTAGACATTTATAATGTCGGATTATACGCGATATACCTACGCATAATGTCGAGTATATAATAAGCTAAGCGCCGGGTGGGCCAACACTTGTATTATCCTATAATACTATACACTATCTTATAATCGGATTAACGCTTGTGACGCGCCGCCGCTTATAATACGAGTATAGTATACGTAACTCCGGTAGCAGCTCTCGGATCAATCATATACATGTACATGCCTGTCTCGCGCTTGGACAGGTGTATATAATGGCTTACACATATACTACGCTACCTATTATATACATGATAATAATATAAAATGCATAAGCGCGGATAGTCGTCGGCGTCATCGCATTGACACGATCCTTTCTTTTCTCTGCTGCTGCTGCTGCTGCTGCTGCCGCTGCTTTGTCGAGTTTCTCATTGTCATTGTACGTCGAACGCGAATTAGAGCCCGTTTTGTCGCGCTGCGTGAGTCCTTTTCCGTATACGATATAATTGCGACGTATATACTGTGCGTAGTGACTCGGCGCAGCGGCAAAAAAGCAGCAACAACGGTCGATCGGATTTGAATGTAAAACGAAAAAGTATCCGTGCCGCGAGCTTGCGTTCTCCAATTTAAAATATACAGCTCTAATATTCTATGACTTTTCTCTCGACCTCTCTTTATAAATTTCACTGTGTGTCGGTACGCGTCGACGTATGCGCGCATTGTACATCGGAAAGCTTTCTTTTGTCCTGATTCGCACACGTCGCATCGAAACTATACGACTTTTGCGATTAGAGGATTCTTCTCCGATATATATATATACGCATTCGGAAATAGTTCTTGCCAGTTGCGAGTTTAGCGACGCTCCACCTGTCGGTGCGGTTGAAAAGCTCATACGAGCAGAGCAGCGGCAATCGAGTATTCTCGAATGAAAAAACAGCTCCCAAAGAGGACTCGGATTTATTAAGAAATAAAAGAGCTCATCTGCGAATAAGATTCGAGCACGTTCGATACATAAATAATGTTTGGAAATGGTTGTTGCCGCTTGCGAGTTTGCGATCGCTCCACCTGTCGGCCGGAGAGGGATCGAAAAGCTCCCCTCCCGATCAAGTACGACGCTGATCGAGCTCGATACGCGGTACAAAACGTATACGTCGTTTTCCAATTATGAAAAGCGACTCTTTTTCCTTGGTAAAGATCTCGTCTGTTTCGCACGGGGCAAAGTTTCGCCGTCGCACCGAGTACGCGACACGACCAATGTAATAATAATACTATTATATGATACGTACGCTGCATTATGAGCCGCGCGAGTGCGACACGTGCTGTGGCTCTCGCGTACGCGCGCACACGACTTGATTTCGCGCCTCCACCTCCACCTTATACTTTCCCGCCGCAGCGGCGGTGGCAGGCGTCAAAATTTCGCCGCTTTATAACGTCATAATCTCTTACTCCCGCGAGTCATCCTCCCTCCCTCTCTTTCTCGCTTCTTCTCCGATACACATATATATTGGAATTATATCCACACGCGATATCTCTCCCTCTTTCCCCGTGTGTGTGTGTGTGTGTGAAAATAATAGCCGCGATTGGCCCCCGTACGTACGGGTACAGATCGCGTCGTCGAGGCAGCTAAAAGCGCATTGAAGACACCGCTGCTGCTGCAGCTTATACGCTACGGTCGTAGCAGCCGCTATCTCACGATCGTTAACCTCTATCTCTTTTATATTTCTTCTCTCTCTCTCTTTTTTTTCAATTTTTTTTTTCTTCGCTCTTGTATATATACGGACAACACCTCCGCGCCCGTCCTGCGCCGGGGCGCATTATATCAGCCGCGTGTGCATATATATAGAGAGAGAGAGTGCATGGTCGTGGCCTTCCGTGCGAGCAGCAGCAGCCAAGCTCAGAGAGAGAGAGAGAGCATTATATTCCCAGCCGAAATTCCTTTATTTCGGACTTTTTCTCTCTCTCGTTCTCACTTCGCATCTCTCGTGCATCTCTCTCTCGCTCACTCGTGTATACCCTTTTCCTCGGCTTTTTCTTCCACGCTTCTTTCTTTCTTACCTTCTACACACACACACACACACGTATATTTATAAACGCGAAGGAGCTCTGGCCTTTATTTTTTTTTATTTTTTGTTTCTCTCGCGCGCTGCGAGCTGTGCTGCGAGACCTTATCTCGTTCACGCGGGCCCGACATTTATTTACCATTCTGTTGTCAAACGCAACGATTATGTTGTCCGATGATCGGCAGTCCCGATCGCTGCGCATTGCATCCATGTGTGCATGTATATACTACCGCGGCAGCAGTTGGGAATCTCTCGTATTATACATATATATGCTGCATCTACATCCGCATATTTCCTATATATACGCACTATCTTGACCTAATTTTGTCGATAAAACTCGAATTTAATTAACGAATGCGGTATGTGCCGAGGCCTTATGGGCGTGGGAAAACTCGCCCAATCCGATTGTTTTATACCACTGTGTTTCGATTAATGACCTGCGATCTTTAATTGAAAATAATATAGATTTAAAAAAAACACACACACACACACACAAGGGGAACCGTCGTTTTCGATGAAACATTTAACTATAATATAATAATGTATAATATCAGCAACTCAACAGCTGTGCGCGATGCGCGCTATTACGCGCAAAAATGCGCGTATCAATGCGCACTCGAGAGAGAGACAGCTGTATCAAGAATTATTTTTATTGAGACATCATCGGCAATTGCGCATTACATTCACACAAAGGATAGGGTGCGTACACTGTACACGCGTGCAATTATCTCATATATACGCGAGCTAAAAGTAAGATATCGTATCCCCCCGCAGTACGATCGGTGCGATCGATCGCGCGGGAGTTTTACAATAACGTTTTTTTTTAAAAAGCTCAAAGAAGCCGAACTCAGAAGAGAGCTGCTTATAAATTTCAATTATCGGATACGTATATGAAGCTGCAGCAGCGCACGCAAAACTGTGTGTGTGTGTGTGTGTGTGTGACGCGCGTGCGAAATCGACTTACACGATCGGCGCGGGATATACTGTACGCGGTGACGACGCGTTGCACGGCGATCTTGATCTCTCACGTTTATATACGGATATACACACAAGCCCATGCGCATATCACTGCAGCTATATATACATACGTGTGTTTGTATATAGGTAAGAGTAAGGAAAAACGCAAAAAAAGATGAACAAAAAAAAGGGAGTCGAAAGAGAGAAAGAGAGTGAGAGAGGATATATTAACCAGAAGTCGGCGCATCGACACGAGTTTACTTTTATTCGATTCGTACTATATAGGCTCACGAGGACGTATAGCCATGAGCTTTTATTTAGGGCCTGACCCGAGAGCTCGTCGGTCATTTTGCTTCTCTTTTCCCTTTGTCGCGAATATAAGAGAGAGAGAGAGAGAGAGAGAGAGAAGTTAACCGGTGTCCTCACAGGCCCCGGGAATTAATAGCCCTGCCGCGTTTATTTCGTTTCTCCTCCTCCTCCTCCTCCGCCACCGTCGCAGCAGCAGCAGCAACGATCCTTTTGCCTCGCGTGTTGCGCATCGCTCTTCCCTCCTCCTCGTTCGAAATGCGTCGGCAGCAGCAGCGGAGGGCTTATAATACCTTTGGCAAATACGCGCGGCTGGGCTCTCGAACGCAGCACACGCCAGCAGCAGCAGCAGCAGCGGCAAGAAATTCGCAATATCGCATCGGTATATATATGTGTGTATAAGGCCGAGCGCTGCGAAGAGAAGCTCGGAGAAGAGAGGAGACAACCTCTCTGGGCCCTATGTGTATGTGTATATGTGTGCAAGAGAGTCTCTCTGAGCGACCTGCTTTCTCACGGTCCGCTCGTTCGCGCGATCCTCTCCGATCTCTGTCTGATCGTCGTTCTTTCTCTCTCTTATAACTCGACTCGAGACTCAGCTCGTATGTGTGTGTGTGTGTGTGTCGTTTATATAAGTGTGTACGCGGCGAAAAAAAAACGACGTCGTTGCCAACAATTCCCTTGAAAAAAAAAGAAAGAAAGAAAGAAAAAGAGAAGCGACTCATTCGTTTACTCTCCCGCGAAGAAGCCGCGCATCGCGCGGTCCTCGAGTCGTCGTCTTTCGAGGGTCGCGCCCGTTAACGCTTAAAAGCTCGGCCGCGAGCTGCAGAAAATATCTCGCCATCCTATATAGTTTATATCGAGGATCGATTTTGCGTTACGAATATGATAATCGCGAAACAATTAGCCACAAGAACCACGACTCGAAAATTATAATATGTATCATTCCGTGCGCGTGCGGTATAAGTAGTAGCGGATAGAGTAGTAGTAGCTTATATGAGCAGCAGCAGGTCAGTAGCGAATCGCTGGAATTCCGTCGCGCGAAGCTCTATATATATATACAACGAGGTATATAAAACAAGAGGCGACGACGACGGAAAGAAAGAAACAAAGAAAGAAATAAGCACGACGACGACGACGTAGAGAGAAGAAGAAGAAGAAGAATAAGAAGAGGAGCTGCAGCAGACTTGACGCGAGCCATATACACACGTTGGCGATGCGGAATGCTCGGGGCCGTAGTAGAGCTAGGTGCATCATCTCTCGCACGCGTGACACACACACGCACACGCATATATATATATAACACGATCGATGTTGCGCGCGCGTGTATAAAAATAATCTTCGTTTAAATATCCGACGCGATGATGAACTTTAATGGCGCGTGCAGCTCACTGCGAGAAATTGATTTTTATCGATAGCTGTTATCGTCGAATTTTGCCAACACTTTGCATTATTGGTTATAGAGATGATTAATTCGCCGAAAAAGCTCGACTCAGTTTTTACGATATATAAATAATATATCGATTAGATCGATCGATCGCGTCCACGGCCAGGCGTGCGCGTCTATTTGCCAATATTGCGCGCGAGAAAAAAAATATACACGCGTGCAGTACACTTACACCCGATGCATTTATATATAGTCTCGTGCACCTCGCTCAGCGGGGGAAATCGACGAGTGCGCGTATACGAGCTACCACGTGCGCGACGTGAGAACGAAAAAAGCACAGACACACACGAGTACATTTTTCACGGATCTTTTTATCGCCGCGCGTAATCGTCGACTTTAGGGTTTCGATCGATCGATCGATCGATCGATCGTCACGGCGGTAAAGACTTTTCATCCGTCAATTATTTCGTATACGCACACATAATTTTGCTGAAATTATAAATGTTACAGCGAATGGATTTCAACGTATTCCGCGATAGCTGCGTACGATATATATATAAAACATTTATATCATTAAGATTCTTGCATGCACTTTTGTGCACGCGCTCGCGAGCAAAGTATTTAATTTCATGCCGCGGTAACTCGATATGCCCGCGTACGCCACGCGCGTGTGTGTGTGTGTAGCTTTTTGCATGCTGCGAAATAATATATATAATGGCGCGCGCCGCGAACTACGCGCTCGGTAGCTCGCAAAAAAAATTCATTGCTCATTTATATATATATATATATATGAAGTTGAGTAAAATAACAGTGGAAACTAATTTTCTTCCGACGAGCAAGTGTAGTGCGGTACACGCTCGAGAGAAGCTTCGTTTGAAGTCGAACCGAAATCGGCGTCCGCGTCTCGTCTCTTTGGCCGAGGTTTTACTTCGGTTTCTCCGTAGTAGTAGCATCGAAAAGAAAAAGAAAAGAAAAGAAACCACGAAATAAAACCTATATCCCATACGGCTGCGTGAACGAATTCTCCGATCTTAGCTTGCTACTATGCTGCTGCGCAAGGCTTGAGTTGCAGCTATATCGCTCGGAGATACGAAGATCTATATGCTGCTACGAAGCGAATCGACGCGCGGCTCTGAACTTCGGGCATTTGGCACGTTTCCACTGCCTGGTCGAGCGCGCCCGAGTTTCCTATATCGACTTGACTTTACGGAGCGAGAATAAAAAAAGGTATACATAACGAAATGCAAATTGTATAACGCGCTACGTACACGCGTAAATGTACAGGCTAATATATGTAGCCCCCTGAGGCGTACAGATGTACAGGGAAGTTTTTTTGTCGTTGTTGTTTTCTTCTCGTGACGTGTTGATACGACGATAAAATCGTATCTCATTAGAAACGACGCGTAAAGATTCGTTTTTAAATATATATATCGTGGCGTTTCAACGATGTAACCCAACTTTTCGTCGTCTCGTTCTATTGTATATACGATTCCAAATTTCCATAATTGCCCCTCGCTGCGATCGTGGATATATAATTTCTCGGATCACCGATCGATCGATGAATTTTAATTCTCTTTCTCGGTACCTCCCGCACTTATATACACATGCGACGATTCAATTGGACCTGTCGTTTCGTGAACAATTTATATAATATAGATATATATATATTATGTAGCATCGGCGCGGAGAACAAAAGCTTTCAAAATCAAGCTGTAAAAGTATCATTAGAATAGGCGAAATAACTCGGCGGCCCCCGCAAAACTGTCATCTCTCTCTCTCTCGCTATCGCGTATTCGCATCTTCGGTAGTTAAAGTTCGCGGCGAAACAGCATTCCGGCCGCGTTATATATAAAATGTTGGGATGATCGCGCTTGGAGAAAAGGCCGAAAAAGAAGAAGCAGCGAGAGAAAGAGAGAAACTTTAAAAACGACAAAGTTTGACTGCTACTACTATTTGCCGCCGCAGCAGCAAAGATTGATTGTAGATAATCAAGAGTTTATTTACATAGACGAAAACGAGATAAAGTATGCTTTTAATTAGTCGATCGAAGAGAGCCTCCCGAGAGGCGAAGACAGCCAAAAAGCAAAAAAAAAGAAGAAAAAGAAGCAGAACTCGAGCGCCCGCAAGATATACTTACCAGGAACCGATCTGGGCGCATCTCTCTGGCTTTTGGTTTTGGTTTTGGTCGCTCGTGGTGTTATACGCACCTCTTCTCATCTATACCTGCTGCCGTTGTCGTCGCGTAGCAAAAGTTCAAAAAAAATATATATATTTATGTGGGACAGAATCGCTCTCTGGAGGTCTCGAGAATAAATTAGCATATAATTCAACGCTCGTCGGAACGCTCAGATCTAGGCCCTTCGAGTGTACATATTCGATCGTTATTTATATACATTTAAGCAATTGCGATCTCGGTGTCTCTTGGCACGCTATTGTTTTTTTATTGATTACTAATCGACGAGCCGAGAGAATGGGAGAGACGATTAAAAGTCAAATTTCGCAACCGCGTTTAGTTAAAGGCCAAACGGCAGCCTATAGCCTCTAGATCGAACACACACTTCGAGCTGGGCGCGCTGATCTTTGAGGACGATATTTGATGCATTATAAATTATACCGTAAGTGTGTGCTGCTGCTGCTGCATGTTTATTATATATACAAACGGGGAATCTTGAGTCGTAAAAGTGCGTCATGTACATATTATATAGCTCTTGTTTTAGCCGAGAAAAGATCATCTTCTCCTTTTTTTTTTTATTTCGTTTTTTGATCGATTAATAAAAATTGCCCGTTGCGCGTCGTCGTGTCATCGTACTTGTTAACCGGGTTCTCCGTTGTGGAGGACCACCTTGGAGAGAGAGAGGTCCACAGCGGCAGCAGCAGCGACACGATATAGGCCTGCCTTTTATCGCTCCCGCTTAGATTAGTTTTATTCGGTTTCTAGAGCCTTTTAGTAGCAATTTAAATCCTTTAACTATATATACATACACGCGTATATGTATAAAATGGTGGCGCTCGGTCGCGTTTTATCGTTTCCGGTTTGTTTGAGTGTGTTTCTCACGAGCTCTCCTTTTCTCTCTCTCTCTTTCCTACGCCATCCGTCAGCTATATAGTCTAAAGTCGGTCGCGAGCTCTTCTGTGTGTGTGTATATAATACTCAGAGAGGCTCTACTTCTATGCGGGCCTCGTTTTAATTAGAATCGAGGAACTTATCGAGCCGAGCAGCAGCAGCAGCGACTCCTCCCCCGCCTTGAAAGAGAGAGAGAGAGAGCGACTACTGCGCGCGCTAAGTTCGACGCGATATCGGGCTCGAGGTCTATAATACCGTTTAGAGAGAAGTGTCTATTATAAATACGTAATAGACTCGTAATTGGATCGCACCTGATCTTCACTGCGTCTGTATATACATCTCGTGTATGATAATCTCGCGCATCGATATGTAAATTAATTTTTTGTTGGCTTGTTGACCTCTGAGGTGATAGTCTCTCTTTCGCTAGATTCGAGCATTATATTAAAACCGCGCGAGGTGCGGAGGAAACTTTCACATTAAACGTGCCGCGCGCGGCTTCGTCGCCTCTTCTCTTCTGTCTTTTTTTTTTCATATACGAGCTTAAGCTAGAGAATTTTACGATCGCGTCGAGGTGTCTCAGAGCGTGCGCTTATCGAGTACTCGTGATCTCCGCTGGGATGCCGTCGTATACTCTCTTCTTTCTTTTCTTTTCATTTTTTTTCGTTTTTAGTTTCTTTCTCGCTCTCTCGCTATAACATGAGCTTTTGTTGGGTAGGAAAAGAGAGAGAGAAAGAGAGAGAGAGAGAGAGAGAAAGAGAGAGAGAGAGAGAGAGAGAGAGAGAGAGAGAGAGTTGCAGTGTGAGACCAAATTTCAGACAATTGAATCCGCAGGATTGAAAATTTCCACCTGTTCGTTCAAACAGTGTTCATGTTCTGAGCATGGCAAAAGTTTTCGCAAAAGTGAGGGCGAAATTTTCATTTTTTTCATTAAATAGAAGCTAAACCCGATTCGCATCAAAAATTTACTGAGATGAATCATGAAAAATCGTTCATCGTCTATTTCAAACGATGTCTTAAACATTCCACCTCGGCCGCCAGGTGGCCGCTCTCGTGAACGATTTTCGGCCTTCGTTCGTTTGAATTTTCTCAACTTCAATCTCGTTTCGACGGTATGATTATAAAAAGGAGAAAGATCTAAAGAAGGAGCCATGACCATCGAGGCCAAAGAATTGGTAGAGTGTCCAAAGGTTTCGCTTTTTAGCACCTGACCCACGAGACGATGTCAATTCAAAAATCAAAAAGCAGCATTTGTAAGTGCTGAAATAATGACTTATCCAAAATTTTCATGTATAAAAATGGACAGTTCATTACCGATTCGTTTTGCCTGTATAACTACTGAGCTCGACTATTTTGCGTTCGGGTTTCGAGATATCTAGTCCCTGCGCCATCTGGCGTCCGATTCGACTACCAATGCACGGGTTACGGCGCGATTCGAGACACAAATGCTCAGCTCGCTTTAATCGAGTAATCGCGATCTTTGGGATGCCGACGTCCTCTCTCTCTCTCTACCTCGGTTTATTTTTCGTTATTTTGTTCTTTCTCGAGCTTTCGTTCGGAAAAAAAAAGAAAGAAAGAAAGACAGCGTGGGGGACGCGTATACGCAGCGTGAGATAACGAAAGCGTCGTCGTCGACGTCTCGCTGCTGCTGCTGCTCGTGTTCGATGCCTAAACGTTTAGGTCGCGCAGAGGGCAAAAAGTGCCGCGCGCGCACGAGAGAGAGAGAAAGAGACACAGACTTCGATTATATGGGGAAGCGCTAATTTGGCAGCGAAGCTTCTGCCACTATATACATACAGGCTGAGAGAAAGAAAGGCCCAAAGAGAGAGAGAGAGAGAGAGAGAAGGAGAGAATGTGTGTATATAATGCGTTTAGTTCAAGGGCTCACACGCGCCCAAGAGAGAGAGAGAACTTCTTATGTGTATAATGTACAAGCGCAGCCTGTCGCGCGTGTTTATATTATATACGCGCACATTTAACCCGATGCGGCGCGGCTTGATTTATTTGGCTCGATGACGACGACGACGACGAAGACTGCAATGTAATGCGTGCGTTGGGTGTATATATCCATACCGGCGTCCTCCGACGTATAGAAAAAGAGAGAGAGAGAGAGTCAAGCGCGTGACATTAAACGCGTAGTTTTTTCGTCTCGTAATTTTTACATAATAATAATAAAATAATAATCCTCTCGAAAAGCCGTGGAAAAGCTCGATAACGAAAAAAAAGCGTATGGCGTAGCCATGCCTGTGTACACATTAATTATAAATGTGCTGACACACCGACGCGGCAGCAGTAAAAAATTCTTTTACGACTTTGAATTTTATATCGGTAATATAATTTTGCGGCTTCAAAAGCCACGCGTACGCGTGCGAGGATATAATACTTTAAGTATCGTAATTTTCGTCTCTCTGGCGCGTTACCGCGTTTGTACGTTGTATTGCATTGGAGCTTTCAATCGGATGGATCTACGAGTATGAGCTTTTTTGCGCTCCAGTACTTAGAGAATAAACGAATACGTTGTACAGAAAGAAAAGAGAGAAAAACGAAAACGGATCGTGTTTTGGAGAAGCGGACGCGCCTGGCGCATAAAGTTGACTAATGCGCCGACTTTGACTCGCTCGAGCTTTACGCGGAGTATAATGTATAGCGGACGATCATCGCTGTAGACAACACACGGATAGTTCGTAAATGAATTATTCGTCTCGTCGACTGACATTTTGGATCTTCCTTTTTTATACAAAATTTTGCCATTCTCGTTACGAGCTTTTCGTTCTTCTATACACATCGACCTTATCTTTCTCACTCGATAGTAGACGCAAACGTGCAATATTATATACGCTAAGCGAGCGATTGGACAGATACGTGTTTCAAGAGATCACTCCCCTCCTTTCGAGGCAGCTATATATACTAAAAATTTGTACAGTTGTAGGCGGAGGAGATCGCGTCAATCATATCTCTCAGCCTCGAGCTCTCTATTGTGTATAATATAAGTGAATGAGAGACCGGTGCCGCAGCTGAACGCATGCGCGCGGGCGGGCACGCGTTATGGCCATCATCCCCGCCGGACGAATCGACGCCAAGACACCGCCGAGTCGCGCGCAGTCGAGCTATATATCGTAAAACGAGTCGCGTTATATATATTTCGTATATCGTATAACACGCCCGCATCGATCTTCGCCGCCTATATTTCAACGCGTATAATAATCGGCCTGTATGTGTGAAATCGTAAATGGCCGAAATTTTTTTCACGCTTGTTCGTACCCTTTTTGTTCGTCTCGGATATTTTGCGGCTGAAGTAAAATTGAATAAGTATTGTTTTTTGTTATTTTGCTTTAATACGCCTTCCATGTTTATTTTGAAAAAAAAATTATTTTGTAATAATTTTATAATAAAAAAGAATCGTTCAAGTTCCTTGGTAGAGATGCCGAACATTAATAATGCACTAATGACCAAGAAATGATTTTTTAAAATGTTTTCAAATGTCCTACCATTAATTGTCTTGTTTTTGGTGAATTTTTTATTATAATTATATTCCGTAATAATTATGCAACAAATATTGAACGCATTTCAAAAGAGCTAAAAATTGCAACTTGATTGCTTCAAAAATTTAGACAAGTATAACCACTTTAAGTATGATAAACTACTTTGAGTCTCCACCACTAGATGTCGAGTATCTTAATTCTGTAAACCTGCAAGTGGCAAAGTGAAATTAATTGTATAAATCAAAACACGACATTGGACTATTGGTATTTATTTTTACTATATTGCCTGAAATTTGCCTTCCGTCCCTGCGCATGTAAGCTCGAATGCTCGATTTTCCTCCCTGCTGGCTTGCGACTAACAGATACATTCACACGCATCAACAAGTTATAATACCATTTAAACTATCTATTAATGTCCATACGTAGCGTAAGTCATCTCAATCATTGCACAACAAAACTTCACCAATTAATCGCGATGAATCTTGAACATTTATCTTCAGATGACAGATCTGATGAAGAAGAGGTACTTCGCGATTTTGATGTAGGAGCGCAGTTAATAATCGAGTCAGAAGCTTTGAAAATAACTGAAAACTGTACAAATGCACGTACTGATGCTCGTCCGTCAAAAAAGATGAAATGTGATGAAATAATCAATGATTCTAATGTAAAATTTGTAAACTGCAATATTCAAAACATTATTATTCATGATAATTATTATTACGATAAAAAACAATGAGTTTTGTTCGTATGATCATATCATATGATTTAACTGAAGTAATAAAAAAAAATGTGTTTTTGTGAAGTAATAAATACCGGGCCTACATATTAGCTTACTACCTCTAATTATGTACGATAATTATAATATTGTTAATTTTGTTGCTCATGATTTTATAGCTAAAATCATTCGCTTGTTTCGTGTGTGAAATTAAACAATCATACTCGAAACAGAAAGATCGAGCGCTGAGATCGATCGGCTTATATCCAACGAATTACCCGCTTATACTCGATGCAAAAGCGCGTACATGTTACGCACTCGTACCCGCTTTTTTTTTTGCTTTAACCCGTGTTCGCGCGTAAACGTTACACAACTCGAACATACATAATCTCTTACAAACCGATTTCGGACGAACACGCACACGACAATTCGGTATCGATGTGCGCACGACGCCGGCTCGGCTCTGCTAGACTTTACACATTCGTTCAACGCGCAGGCAAATACATATACGCCACGCGCCTTTCTTTTATTATAAAAATACCCGTCGATTGCGCGCACGTGTCTCGCTCGGGCTTTTATACCGACCCAACAACTATCACCTCTGTCTCTCTCTCTCTCTCTCTCTCTTGGCTTGTCTGCGTCTCTCTATTGCTCGCGTGAGCTCGCGCGCGCGCGAGATGTCAAACCAGTTGCGCTTAGGCCTCGCTTATAGTTTAACGCAAAACGACACGACAACGACAACAACGACGCAACGACAAAAAAAACACACACGCACACAGAATGAGAAAAAAGAAAGAAAACACGAGAGAGAAAAAAGAAGAAAATTTACTCAAAGTAAAACCTGCTTTGTAGCGCTACTGTTGCTGCTGCTGCTGCTGCTGCTATCTCCGTGTATAACAAACGCGAGCGTCCCGTTTGGAGAAATATATTTATTTATTGTATACTTTAGAAGCGACTTAGAAGTGCGCCTGAAGTGTTCGACTATATGTGTGTACGTATACGCGTGCACACATGCTTTTAGTATATATAGCTATATACGCTGGAATGCGCAGGTGTATTTATAGTTAAAGAGTCTGATTTTTTTTATCCACCGGTAGAGGCGAGCTTTTATATAAAGAGAGAGAGAGAGAGAACAATGTGTCGTTAGCGCGAGGCGCAACGAGGCCGGAAAAAGAAAGAGATGCTGCCTCGGAGAAAAGGAGCATTTTTATTTCTTATTCTCGTGGAAAAGCGCGCTTACTGCGCTCTCTTACAGTACTATCGCGGCTCTCTGCTTGTTATCGTTGTTGTTGTTAGCTATGCTACGAAAAACCAACGCAAAATTTCTTACATTATTAATTCTTGGGTATTTTTACAGAATTCATTAGAAGCTCATTCACTTTCGCGCTGTTTTTGGTAAATGTTTTTGGTAACTTATCAATTACTCGTAATGTATATCGTTGAAAAGTTCAAGACAATTTCAATAGATTAGAGAAAAAAATTAAAAATTATAATTTTCCCAAGTGCAGATCCGCGATTGGAGAAAGAAAGATGTAACGCAAAGAACCCCTAACTGACGGTCATGACAATACAAGTACAGAAGCAAAAAAAAAAACAAAGAGTTGTAGCGACGTTATCGGCTCGGGATCTACCGTATGTATAATGACAGATGTCACGGTTCGAACTGTCGAATTCCGCCAGTCTAATTGGCCGCGTATATACTATACATCATACTCTCGACGATTTTATCTCTCTTTATACATTGTGCATGCAGCGAAGAAAGTGCGCCAATAACACGGCACAACGAAGAAGTTTCGAAGTACGATAATACACGCGCGGGTGCAAAAAAAAGACGCGAGGCTCCTGCCTCTCGATCGAGATTATAAATTGTGTGTGCGAGTGCGTCATTTTGCGCACATGGCGCGAATTTTTGAGAGAAGTATAGAGAGAAAAAAATCCGCGTCTATCTTGGGAAAGCAATATACAAGCCATTAAAGAGAGCGAACAAGAGATCGTTTATAGTCATATATCGAAGCTGAGCTTCTTTGCGTCTGCACAATTTCTTCGAGCGTCGACTAGAATCCCATTTAAATCTCCGGACTTTTTTCACTCGCTGCTGCTGCTGCTGCTGCTGCTGCTGCTACTGCTGGAGGGTTAAACAACTTTCTCTCGACCCGAGAGCCGCGCGTTCGAGAGGTCGTTCGAGTGCAAATATATTAGCGTATTTCGGGTCTCGCCTCTTTCTAGCTTCAAAATGGGCAACGCGTCGTCGTCTTTCGTCGTACGCTAATTTATGCGCGAACTCGTGTTTTTCGATATCGCGCATACGCAATGACTTTGCCCGCCCGCCCGCCCGACGATTGAAACGTAGAACCGCGCCGCTGCTCAAGGAGTCAAATCGTTGCCCCGTGCGCGTACGCGAGGTAATTATTCTTCTCTTAAAGACCCCTCGAACGAATGATATGATAATATAGGGAATAACGAGCTGAGAAACGGGCAAAAAAGCTTGGATAGGCTCGACCGCGTGTAATTTACGCTGCTTCGGTGCTCGTAATTTGGCTATCGTCTTCGCGACATTTTATCGCTGTGTCAGATTCGCGCAACGTCAAAGGATCGCCTCCATTGAAAATCGAACGACCATATACGACCATCCCATACCTTTTATATCTATAATAAACTATTTTCATCATGGGTTTCGAAAAAAATCATGCCCGCGCCATCTTGCGTTCGATGAAATTACTAAAGGTTGGCTCCTCTAGTTATTTCGAACTTGGAATTAATTTTATCTGATACAGACCAGATATTCAAATTATTTTTCATAATAATCCATAGTTTTCAATGGGGCAGTTCGCCGGGCGATTTGCTCGTCAATCACCACTGTCATCCTTCAACTCAAAAGACTCGCCTCGGGACCCAATGATTGCAGTCGCTATATATACGATATACGAGGCTATACTTGCGAAATATTTTTTTTCTGGATTAGAGCAACTATAGAAGATCGATGCCTCTATCGTCACGAACTGATTGTGATTAAAAAAAAAAAAAAAAAAAACAATTACACTGTAATCGTCAAATTACACATACTAATGTCCGATACGAACACGATTGATAGAAATCCGTCTCGGTCCTCGCGAATGCGCACTGTCGTACAGATATTAAGTGTCTTAAACGCACTGCGAATGTATGATATACAGGTGCACGGCGAGAGCCCGATGATCGTCGTCGTTTGTCCGAGAGTCGCGTCGCGAGTGCCGTGATGTGCGTGCCGTCAAAGAGAAGTCCTGAAATTCCAATGACTCTACTGATCGGTATGCATCGTCGGGGCAAAAAATTGAGCAGCAGTGGCAGCACAGCGGCCCATCAATGTCCCATGCGAAATATCAGTGATTCATGCAACGTTATATACACTATACGTGATGTAAAATCGCGTATCAGCTCGTATCGCAAACTTTCTCACCAATTTTTTTTCTCTCACTCCTCTCGCTGATCCTCATTTATGATTATTATATGCAGCGATGATAGCAAAGCTCGATCTCTCTCATCGTCGCTGTATAAGCTATCGTCTCGATTTCGACACCTCTCTGCGCGCGGCGCGCGTATTTATAATAGCGACAACGACAAAAAAGCGTCGAACCTGTTTACGCGATCTTTTCATCTTTTTACCTTATATATAAAACAGTATATATCTAGCCAAGGAGAAAAAATAATGCACATCTCTTCTCTCTCTCTCTCTTGCGCGCGGGGAAAGCTCGGCGCGCGAAACGCAAAATCCATCGTGCCTATGGCGCACCGACGAATGACAATTGCGCACAGCTGAGCTCGTATGGTAGCTATAACAATTCGACTCCGACTCCGTATGTACATGCAACAACGACGACGACGACAAAAAAAGCGGCTCCGTACGTACGAGCGTAAACAGTTGCATTATATATCGGAATAGAAAGTTTCAAAGTAGCTGCGAAAGCCGCGCACAGCAGCAGCGGCAGAGATCGCCGAGCCAACGTAATTTGGCGACTGCTATAAGTCTAAGCGCGACCAAATCATCGCGGAATTTTAACGGCTCGGCTATAAGAGAGCACGACGACGACGAGATGCATTTTATTATATAGGCACACTACCTATATATTTACACGCGAAAGTCGCGCAGTAGTTCTGACACTGCTGCAGCGACGACGACGACGACGTATTAGAGTAAGAAAATTAGACGTAGAAATACGCGCACGAGAGCAAACGAAGAATTGCCCCGCGTGCGCTTGATTAATTTTCCATTAAACGGTGCGCTTATTATGGCCAGTCGCAGAGAGGTGGATGCGACTATACTCTAGAAAGGAGTGAGAGACTTTCGTAAATAATATAATGTACCATAATTAAACTGCGGTTGTTTGGATATAAAGTCGAGCGCGACTTTTTGTTGTCGTTGTCGTTGTCGTTGTAATGTACGATTTTCGCAATGTATAGAATAGACTCTTTAATTGCTCGCCGAGCGGCCGAGAATCGTTCGGAAATTTCGCGCGAAAAATTATCCTCCAAGGGTGTGCTGCGTATGTGTATACATATAAGTGCACACACACACACGCTTCGCCCGAGTGCGGAGTTCGTTTGGTCGCTGCGCGCATGTATCGGGCCCCCAAAGAGACAGACAGAGAGAGAGAGAGAAAAGAGATCGGCTCCCGCGAGAGTATAACAGCTCAGCAGCAGCGGCACATACGTTTTGTAAAATGCAGTTTTTGCCCACATGTAGATCTCGAATTAGCGGGTAGCTCTTATATACTATAAATTAGAAAGTGACGTATATATACGCGTATACATACATACATAGATAGAGATGGATGGATGCTATAGCACGAAGAGAGAGAGAGAGAGAGAGAAAGAGAAAAAAAAAGTTGGCATCGTCCTCGAGCGATATAAGCGACGACGACGACGACGAGGTGCGCTGTGCGTTTTTGCCGCAGGAATTTGCTTGAGCGAGCGTCAACTCGCGGCATGTATAAGCGCAAACGCGTACTGCGCGATCGAAAAAAGAGAGAGAGAGAGACAAACAAAAGCGAGAGAATAATATAAAAGAGATGAGCGACTTTGTATATATCATGTATTTAATAATATTTAATTGAAGACCATTTAATATAACAGCTATTCATTCGTATCTATAGCTCTCACGGTGACTAGGCATTATAATAAATTTATTTATCATATCGATCGATCGACGTTATATACACGATGAGAGCGTCTCGATCATGATCTATACGGCCAACAAATATTACACGTTGCAAAGTCGATCGTCGCGATATCCAGGCGACGCGAAACGATAGAGGTATAACAAAAAAAAATAAATAAATAAAAAGGAGAGATGCGCCTCGCACGAGAGACAATTTTCCACGTCGCGTGTCTAGACGAGCTCGAGACGACGACGACGACTACGCGCGGGTAAAGTGCACACAACTTAACGCACGCATTTGTACACGCGCGAGCCTTTATATATATTCTCTTCTGTCGGAAACACGTGTGTTTCTCAACTCGTAATCGGGTCGCATATGCAGCAGCAGCAGAGTCATCCGTCGCGTCTCTCTCTCGAGAGAAAGACAGATCGAGTGCAGACACGCTGCAGATCACAGCAGAGTATAACATTTTTGCGCCGCGTGAGCTTACGAAGTTTTGCATGCGAGCCGTCCCGAATCTTTCCGATTCCGATGCCCTATAGCAAACACATACACACACACATGATATCCGCTCCGCAGAGGCCTGCGTGTACTCGTGAAAGCTCGACTGTACTCGAATGAATTACGACAAATTCTCGGCGGGGACGAGTATATGCGTATACGCGCACGTGTGCGGATCATCACGAGTGATACTTTTTTTTTTACTCATATACTTCGTCTCGGCATGCGTATCGTTTGATTCTTCGATATAACTTTTTTGTGACATGGTCGTTCATTTGAATTTATCGTTATTATAACATATTATTATATGAATATTGCATTTTTCGACGCGACCGTATATATATGAGACGATCGCTTCCGTGAACTGCGGCGGCATATATACACATTGTAGTACAGCGCAGTGGCGTCGTCGGGTTAAAAGTTTCGCCCCAAAGACGAAGGAGGGGGGATGGAGAGTAAAAAAAAATTTGTTCAAAAGACACGGGCACCGCGCGCGCGCGGATCGGCACGCAGATCGGCTGAAATATTGCAATTTCACACATCGATCTAGAAACGTCAGTAGGCCGCGAATGAAGAAGATGAGAGACAGACAGAGAGAGAGAGAAAAAAAGTACACATTGGCAAAAAGGAGTTAGCCACTGCTGCTGCTGCTGCTGCTGCTGCTGGTCTTACCGCTAAACCGAAAAGGGACACTTTTTCCTCGGGTCGTTCTACGAACTGATGACGATGATGGGCAGCAGCTACTGCTTGTGTATGTGCGTGTGTATTTAATGTGGCTCTGATCAAAGGGCCGTGCATCATATATGTGTATGCGCATCCCGCGCGCGCGACATTGCGGAATCAAATCACGAGAGCTGCACGGACACGAAATACAAAAAAAACAACAGGCATCTATATAGTAGTGCCGCGTGTATGCGTATACAAACGCTTTGAAAAAGTTTGGCAAAATATTTGCGCCACCGAAAGAAATGTATAACGCGATGTGTGGGAAAATCTCCTCCTCGGCGCGTCGCGGCCTCGCGAGCTTCGCTCTTATCTCGTTACACATACGGGATTATTCCTTGTGTGTGTGTGTTTGTGTTTGTGTGCACTCGTGCCGCTCGATGTTCCGCGGAGCGACTTATCTCTCTCTCTCTCGTGTGCGAGCTGCTGCACTTCCCACGCTCGAATTATCAATCGACATGAAAATTGCGACGAGATACTCGATTAAACTATTATAATATACGGATCCCTCCTTTCAAATATAGCTATGTGTGTCGATTAAAGACGCGTATTGATATTAATTTTTGCGACGTGCAGTTTCGAGGTTTTAGAGAAAGCAGCAGTACTATTGTAAATAATATAGCGTACGATGAAAATGCACTCATTAGCTCTCGTCGAGGAAACAACTAACAATAAATATAATAATGATGATGATGATGATAATTCGCCAAATGCGCGCAGCTCTTTCTCCGCGCGCGCAGTGTACGCAGCGCTGCGTTACGAAATTTACGGTCGTTATAAAAATAAGAGCTCTCTCTCTCTCGCTCTCGCGTTTGTTAATTAAGAATGTCAAGGTGTTCGTTGCTCGCTGTTCCCAATTAAATTAATGCACTTGCTCCTCTTTTACCATATACCTCTCTCTCTCTCTCTTTCTCTCTCTCGTCTATATAATACGCGCGCAACGTCAGTTATAGCAGCAGCAGAAGCGACGCGTACGTAATGAGGCATCTTTGTTTATTCGTTCATTTTTATTATCATTATTATATATACAAATGTTTTTAACGAAGGAGAGGCCGGGCGCGCGCGTAAATATCGTTCGATTCTTAAACGCGACTCGTCGCTGCTCGACGATAGAGCCATTAAATTCAATTCGATCTCGTAAATCGTGCGTGGCGCGCGCGCACGCGTATATAAATCTCGAGCAGCAGCAGCAGCGAGCACAGCTCGAGAGAGATCGAAAATCGGAATCGACGAAATAGAACTCGAAGCGAAGCTAGAGTATCGTCGGATGGGTGTGGGATAAAGTTTTGCGCACCGATTAAAGTTACAAATCGATCGTATATGAATCGATTGAACGTAGAGAAGCAATATAGGCAATATCTTTTCTGGTCCTGTTCGAAAATGTTTAATGACGTTATCTGTACTACTGACGTTAGTAGTAGTAATGAATTTTTATTGGACTCGGCTCACTTCGACGCTTGCGAGTTTACGGCGCTCGCCATCTGTCGACGGAATCGAGAAGCTATAGCGCGCATAATCGAAATGTACGCAACACCAACTTTGATCGCATCTCGTTTTGCGATGAAAAAAAACGAACTCTAAAGTATCGCGATAGAAAAAAAAAACCAGAAACAAATCATGGTAACTTACATCCGATCGTTCGATAGCGGGAAATTCACGCTCAAGTTACGCACGATTTGTACTCGCTCGATGCATTACAACGTATATAATAATACTCGTGGCTCGTACGTGCCAAGGGATTATAATAGCTAAATTGCCGGGCGCGCGATGATCGACTACCTCAATGAGACAATGATTTGTCGCGCGGGGCCGTATTATATATATTATGTACACACACGCGCGAGCCAGCTGTTATAAGAAATCGGTTATATTTGTATATACGCTGCACTATATGCCATATAGTCAATGCGATCCTCTTCGCGTGGCAGCTGCGTTGGCTGCGGCGATTTTTTGCGCCTCGGCTCTCGCATATACACACATCCCAGCTTATCGGCGCGTATCTCGGGCGCTCGAAGGAGACTCGCCGGCGAAAGGGCCTGTCTATGTATGTGAGTATACGCATGCGGCGAGGGAGCCATCGTCACCTGTCACACAGATACACTACAACCTGTCGTCGTCGTCGTCGTTTCCCTACGTGTGCTTATAAGACGCGTTCGAGTGTCGCGCGTATACGTCGCGGCGTGCGTTGCAAAATGCCATTGCTTTGCGATCGGCTGCAGTCGACGAGCTGCCAGTCACTGCACAACTACTACTACTACTCACTACTTACTTATACTACGGCGGAATAAACCCTTTTCCACCTTACAGCTCCTTTCTAACAGATCGTTACAAAAGATTGGGCCCCTCTCTCGATTCCAGCACCGATACATAAACGTATAGATCACCATACGATACGCGTGACGAGAGTGTCTTTTTTTTGCTCGATTATATGTACGTATATACATAATGCCGCGGTAATGAGGCCCTCATTAATCATCCCGAAATTACATCCTTATAATATAAAACTTTATATAGCCATGTTATTACAACTTATAAGTGCATCATTGCCTCTCTGCAAAAGTTATCAAGAGTTGGATAGTATAGAATTTATCACAGCCGAGAGCTTTAAAGCACCCACTCGGTGATGCGATCGATCCAACGCACTTACAAATACACACACATACACAGAGAGAAGCGACTCGGACACATAACTACGCGAGGAATTCAAGTACGTACGTGTGCATATGTATATAGAGAATAGAGAAGCTCTCGCGTGTCACACAGAGAATATATGTAGCAGTACACTCGAGCTGTGCGTGGGTGTATAGATGTGTAGGCTCTGTCTCTCTCTCTCTCGTGGTAGTAGTAGTAGTAGTAGCCGGACGTACGCGATAGGGCGATTTTCGCGCGCCGACTCCAAGAAGCCCGGCCAATGAATCGCTCGCGGGGGCTTTTACTCCCCTCCTCTCTCTCTCTCTCTCTCTCTCTCTCTCTGCCTCTATACAGTGTACTTTCCTTTCGCTCCAACTGTCTGTACGTATGCGCGTGTGTGTGTGTGTAATAGCTGTGGGTGGACGCGCGGGTCGAGTCAAAGTACAGTAACTATACACAGCCGACCGACAGAGAGCGAGAGAGAGAAAATCTATCGAGCCGTATACATACTCCATAGGGGCAAATGGCCCTCGCAATTCGCATGGCGTACTTTGCACTCGGCCATGCCAGGAATACAATATATATTTGAGGTCCCGTAGATGGCATACGTAATACGTGTGTCTTATATGGGGAGGCGGCTCGCCCTCGATCGCGCGCCTGCAATAATATCAACGTTCGTCCCTTTTACATATATTACTACACGAACTTCGAGGGCTACATAAAGGGGGTGCAAGAGCCTAACTTTATATATGACGTGAACTGCGTACATGTGGGTAGTAGTAGTAGGATCGAGGGCGAGCGAGGGCGAATGTACGTGCCCTTTTTTTCCTCCCTATCCTATACGCGTGTCCGTAAGCCCCTCCAGTCTGTATTATGCATAGTTTTAAAATTACGAGGGTCGTGCGTAG
Organism: Trichogramma pretiosum; assembly: GCF_000599845.2. Lineage (NCBI taxonomy): Eukaryota > Metazoa > Arthropoda > Insecta > Hymenoptera > Trichogrammatidae > Trichogramma > Trichogramma pretiosum. The sequence goes on along the minus strand of NW_019641708.1, from coordinate 639,874 downwards.
GCGCAATGAAAAATATTCGACATCGCGATCGTCGTTTCGGATCGATTATATGATTCGTCGATAACAATTTTACAGACGAATATCTTCCAAGACGTAACTGTGCTGTCACCGATACACGCGTTGACAAGTGTATTAAAAAAATAAAGGAATCGAAATAAGACATAAGATTTAAATCGATCAATTTAAGAACTAAATTTTACCAAAAATAGCCATCAAATTCATTGCATATTTTAAAATTTCGTATGCATCAGTTATAGTAACTTTCATGAACATGCATAAATTATCATCAATTATAATGCAAATGAATGAAAAGTGAACTACTTTTGATATTTATGAAATTATAACAATTTTTTAATAAAGAAATATTAGTTTTTTAAAAATTTACATAAAAATTGTATTACTTTTAAAAATGTTAATCCAATTAATTCATTTTCATCAACAAAGTGTCATAAAAATTAAAAATGTATGCGCACCGAAGTCAACTCAGGAGAAATCAGTGAAAGTACCGAAGCGTTCCGTATTTCTCTCTTTCTCTCTATATTTCTGCGTTCGTTAGGTCGAAGTCATTGAATTGAATTAGGTATTAGACGATTGAAACATGAAATTTTACCTCTTTGGCCACCCATGTCATGCCCATAATAGACGTACGTAGTCTCACAGAATATCGAGCACATGTTTTTTATTCTTCATTTTATGTGGTTAGTACGAGTTGAGACACCCATCGTGTGAACAGTTATACAAGTGATATTTAAAGTATCTGAACTTATAAACGAGTGCGCGTCGACTGTGTGATATTTTTAAAATACTAGACATTTAAGACGCGCTTCGCGCGCGTCAATTCTTTCATTCGAATTTTGAGGTTACTCAAGTACTGACTGTCTGTTGACAGTTAGCAGCGCAGGCGCTCGTATCGAGTCGGCTCGCGTCGGGCGTCGTCGTCAGTGTCAGCCAATCAGAGGTCGTTTCACTTTTTTATAAGTAGAGAGAGAATCTAAAATTATAAACGATCGAGCCGTGCGTTGAAATAGCGAGTGCGCAAAATGGATAATTCTGCTGTACTGCAACGACAATTGCAAAATTTGAAAGACATACGAGAAGATTTAAATTATAGCGAGACTGAAACAAACGGGCCCGAACTGCTTTATCGATTAGAGCGATTATACTTGAATTGGAAGGGCCAGCTTCCAAATCTCCGTGAAATTTTCGGGCAAAAAGATATCGAGCATCTTCTTTTGGTTTCCGTAAAAAGCGCGGATTCATCCATACATGCATACAGTAGCGACGTGGGAAAATCTTTCATCAATTTTGTGGTGTCGTCCGGCTACAGGGACGAGCCCGAGGTCGACGGAAACGGCAAGCCGGTGCTTCGTCGCGCCACCGCGGTGCACTACGCGGCGAGACTGAATTGCCAGCAATTTATCGTCGGGGATCTTTTTGACATTTACAACAAATTCCACGTGAATTACGTCGACTCGTTCGGCCTCAGCCACTTCGACGTGGCCTGCGAGTACGGGCTCAGGCACCCCGTCGAGCGATTTCTCGAGCTAGGTCACGTCGATCCCAAGTACGTCGTCGCCGACTCGGGCGATTCCACGCTACACGTGGCACTGAGACACAGGTATTGGGAGAACGAAGATGTCGTCGAGGCGCTGCTGAGAAGCGGCGTCGATCCGAACCTGGCCAACGCGAAAGGAGCGACTCCTCTGCACGCTATCTGCCGGAAGAGCAACGAAAAAATGATGGAGGTGTTCTTCGATACCGTCGACGAGCTCGGGCAGACCGTGCAGATCGAAGCTCGGGACGAATCGGGATACACGCCCCTGCAATTGGTCGCGAAGCAAAGAAAACCCAACCAGAGACAGATCGAGTTGTTGCTGTTACACGGCGCCGATCCACACTTGGCCGATTGGCCGTTGTTTCTGCATGATTTTTGCGTCAAAGGACAGATCGATTTGGTCAAGATATTCTTCAAGGATGACGGCGAAATTGATCCACGCGTGCGAATCGATGCCCTGGACAAAGAGGGTAATACACCGTTGCACTTGGCATTGGTCCATGGACACTTAGAGATTGCCGAATTACTACTGAGAAGAGGAGCGGATCTGACGTTGATCAATGAGCAAGGACAGACTCCTCTGGAAATCGTTTGCAAGGATCGCCACGATAACGTCGACTTGGTGAAGAAGATGTTCGTGGATTCGATGATGTACGTGGACAAAAAAAAACGAGCGCTGATCGTCGACGACTTGCTGCAAGCAGCCGTGGACAACGGCAACGCAAGGGTGACCGAATTCCTTCTGACGAGAGGCGCGGATCCGTACACGCGGAGTTGCAAAAAGTTTACCCACTCTCATTCTGCTCTTTATCGAATGTTCGAAAAGTTCACCGACAGCGACTTGACGCAGATCGTCATGGAGATAATCGACAAGTCGAGTCAGCCGAGGCCGATCGACACCCGCGACAAGTGCGGCCCGCGGCACGACACGCTGCTCCACATGGCACTGCGCAACGGCCGCAGAAAGACGGCCGCGTGGCTGCTGCAACGCGACGCCGACGCGAATCTGCCCAACGCCGAGGGCGAGACTCCGCTGCACGCGATCTGCCACTGCAGCAACGCCGCCGTCGACTTGGCCGAGGCATTTTTCGGGATCGCGAGCAAGAGGAACCGTACGGTGCTGCTCGACGCCCAGGACAATGCGGGCAACACGCCGCTGCACGTGGCTCTGAGCTACGGCACCGGCGGCGCGATGGCCGAATTTCTGCTGAGCAGAGGTGCGGATTCGACTGCGGTCAACGAAGCCGGAGAGACAATTTGGCACGTGGCTTGCAAGGTGGCGCGAGACGGCGAAATGGCCGAGACGTTATTCAGGATGTGCGACGAGAGACGCGTACAAGTGCCGCTCGACTCGCGCGACATCTGGGGAAACACTCCGTTGCACTACTTGGCGTACGCCGGCGGCCACAACTTGGCCATGTGCGAATTGCTGCTAGCGAGAGGAGCCGATCCTAGTCTGGCCGACAACGAGGGACGCACACCGCTGCACATCGCCAGCGGCGGCCAATATATCGGCCTCGCGTGGAGGCTGTTGAACGATCAGCGGGTTCGGCTCGACGCGCGCGACCGAGACGGCAACACGGCGCTGCACTCGGCACTGGAATGGGAGCACATGGAAGTTGCGGCGCTGCTGCTGAGACGCGGCGCCGATCCCAACGCGGCCAAGGCGAACGGAGAGACTCCGCTGCATGTAATTTGCAAGGTAGAACAAACCAACGATATGGCGGAGATATTCTTCAGGATCTGCGACGAGAGAGAACAGCGAGTGGAGGTCGACGCCGTGGACAATTTGGGTAAAACACCGCTGAAATTGGCGGTGGCGAGAATCTTACCGGATACGATCGATTTGCTGCTGAGTCGGGGCGCTGATCCGTCCAACTTCGCTTTCCCCGTCGACTTCGGTGCGAGAATCGTTGCGCGAGAGCTTCATTTCGGCGCCAAATTCAAACTGGTGTTCGACATTCTGGCCGTAGTCGAGAGTCTCGAGAAGAGCGGATACGACATGGACCGCGACGAAGCCCTGCTGATCATGAGACTGTTCGTCAGGCACGGGCTGATCGTCGAGTTGGCGGAGCCGATCGAAAATTTCTGGCGCAACGACCGGAAGTTCGCGAACAAAGCGATCGAGCTAATGGTAAAGCCGGGCTTGACGCTCTACGAACTGATCCAGTCGGGACCCAAAGAGGCGGCGAAGTTGGTCACCCTCCACGAGTTCAGGAGATTCGTCCAGTGGAACAGCGTAAGACACGGCGGGCCCTGCGCCGTGCATCTGTGCGAGAAACTGTCGAGGGGATTTTTTCGCGGTTGGGCCACGGACTCTTTCATGAAGCTGATACATTATCGACTGCCGCTCGAGTGCTGCGACATGATCGTCGACCATTTGAAGAACCAAGATTTGTGCAATATTTGCTTGGCGGCTGCGAGTATGCCGTCTTTCGATCAATAAGATTGTATGCGTCGACGGTGCTTACAAAGACTATCTCTTTTTTAAATGTGTACGAATTCCTGTAGCGAAGAAATTATCTCATTAAATTCGTAATTCAAACGTTTCCAGAAACTTGTAATGACTAGATCTGAAAAAGCGGGGTAATTCTTATATTAAACAACTAAAATGATGCTGTTTTAAAAAGGGACTTTTTTTCGTAGGCACCATCGATGTAATAATATATTATAATAAAAATATCTGATCCATTGAAAAATTAAAAAAAAAAAAAAAAGTAAAATTGCTTTTAGTTATGGCACATTATAACGTTTTCCATTTCCGATGTAATTAAATAACGTTGAAAATAATATTGAAAGATTATGAATATGGCCTAAGGATTGAAAAAAAAGAGAGACTCGAATACACCTTTTCCTATATCATCCAAGTTACAAACGATAAGCATATAGTAATAGCAATATGTTTAAATGAATTTGCAGTTTTTTTATGTCTGATGTTATTTAACGTTGTATATTTTTAATACGAATCTGATAAATGCATAATATTTGCAGTTTTTTTATGTCTGATGTTATTTAATATTGTATAAAATATTTATAATATGAATTTAATAAATAAATTTAAAATATGAATTTTCTCCTTTATATTATTTACAAGCACTGCCAGACAAATTGCTATTCGAATTTACGATTTAAACAATCACTCATTCAACATTCATTTCGCTCTTCTTTTTTCCTTTATTTTCTCGTATTTAGTTCAAGTCAATACAATACCAAATATATATATAATTTTTTGAAATAATTGATCTTATAACAACCAATTACTTATTTATTCTGTCAACCTCAAGAGATAGTTAGAATTTAGTCCGAGTCCGGGACTCGAATAACTATAAGAGGTTTTTGTATACTCTTTCTTTCTATCATTTAAAGTATAATAATAATGTATAGTTTGTTAACATGAATAAATTTAAAAAAAAATCTCAAATTATACACATTAATCAATGAAACGTACTCGATCCGATCGATTATACATTTGTTCATATGTTTTTTTTTACGTTTTTTGTTTGCGCCCAATTTCTCCGACGACGACGACGACGACGATCGCTCCACAGACGACATTCTTACACACGAACAGCGCCACAACGATCACACCCACCTCATCGCGCGCTCAGCAGACCAATCGCATGGAAAGCCAGCATATCAATCAGGTGATTTATTCGAACTTATATACTATGTACTCTCATTTCTTTACACGATCTTATTTCATATAAAAAATAATTCTTGGCCCTCTCTCACTCTCTCGCATTCTTTAATTTATTATCAGTTGCATTACGCAGCGCGCGCATTTTTCAAATTTTTCATCTTGTATAATTCGCACGAGACCCCCGCATATAAAATAATAAAAACGAAGAGAGCGAGCGAGACACAAAACGACCATGTCGTCGTCGTCGTCGTCTCGTATATACTCGGATCGATTGTTTTATAGCTCATTCGATGCGAGCTGCAGGCGACGGAACAGATGGCCCGTTACGATATTCGCTCGCTTCACGAGAGCGACACTTCCGTTTAGCGCATCGCAGCACCATCGCGTGCGCGATGCATATATATATACTGCAGCAGCAGGAGCCCCAAAAAATTGTATACGCGTCACACACACACACACACACACGCACACGTGGCGTTGAAAAAATAAGAAGAAAAGTCGCGCGCCGGGCAATTAATTCTGCGGCTGTCTCGCCTATTATATATACGTACACGGTTAAGCAGCGACTAATAACGAGATGACACTTCGGACTGCAACGAGTGTGTGCCTCTTCTTTCTTTCTTTCTTTCTTTCTTTCTTTCACAAATGTGCGCGACATCGTTTCCGATCGGAAGCGCGACGTTGAATGAATAATATGTAAGCGTCGACGCGTCGAGCGGGAGACGAGCCGCGTTTGTCCGCGATATCGATCACCCCCTATATACTACTTGATACTACTTGACGCGTCGTTGACGACAGCAGCAGCAGCAGAACATCGAGACTGAAGATGCGAACGTCCGATAGATGGCGATCGGCTTGTGTAGCGTTGCTTCGCGCGGACGAAGTCGGATGTTTGAATGTATAACTTAACTATCCGAACGGTGTATGTACGTTGCACTGTTTCTCGACCAAGACTTTCTCGATATGACGTTTCTGTAGACATAGTAATATAACAATGAACGTGCGAAAAAAGGGCTAATAAAAAGAATAATATAATTTACGGGTTATCATACCACGCACTAGTCACGGGATAGCTTAGACGAATTCGGGTATTCTTCCAATATCGCCCCACTATAATTCGGGATTCAAAAATTGGTATATAATATAGCGCGCATCTTTGTAATCTCTGGCGCTCGGCTCTCGGCTCTCTCGGTTAGGACGCGCTTACAGCCGAATTACAATCCTATACAAACGTATTTTGACTGCCCTGTTCTCCGTTTTCAGTTTTCAGAGCGGTCTTGAGGTTTTTAGCGTTGCACGGCTCACTACAATCGAAATTCGCTCGTAATTAGTATTAAAAAAATAAATGAAGATCTGCTTTCGATAGGAAATTTCCTCAGCTTTCTCATGGTGCAGTTAGATTTTCCGAAAAATTTCATTTTTACTAGGAAAAATCGAAAATAATCCAAAAAGTACACTTTTTCCGTACTAAATTTTTCGACATATTTAGCCCTCTAAGTTTGATGGCGATTTTCGCGGTGAAAAATGGATATTTTGGAAAATCGAATAGTTCCATCGGAAAGCTGAGGAAATTTCCTATCGAATACAGTAGTCAGTTAACTTTTTTAGATGAGTTTTGATACTTTTTCAACGACTTAGTAATCGAGTAATAAGTCGTATTTGCGTGAAAAGATGACTTTTCGGCGTTTAAAACACAAAAGTGCCCCAAAAAAATTTAACTATTTTCAAATTTCATGTTCACGCGTTTTTTTTCACTTCTGGAGGTCCTATGAACAATTTGCAGGGGTCAGGGCCGCTGGGCACGCAAAAAAAATTTCACCTTTTTTTGTTAACGAAACGGAATTTTATTTTGAGATTTGACCATATTGCAAGGATTGGATATAGAAAATAAGACTATGAAAAAATTCATTCGTTATTGTATCTAAATGATACACTCGTAAGCTAGTTTCGATACAGTAGCTTGACGTTGCGCGGTTTTTCACGATATCGCACTTGTATAAATACATCTACTATCGAACGCATACATCGAAACGAAGGAAGGAGAAAAAAAAAGAAAGAGAGAAAGAGAGAAAGAAAAGTAAAAAAAAAAGAGGTAGAAGCTCTGCGGCTCCGGGAGTGCAGAGTATTATCATCGATTCGGACTCGCTCGCTCGCTCGTCGTCGTCGCTCGTATTATAAACGCTGTGTGGGAATTGGGTCCGGCACGGTCTCAGGTGTGTGTGTCCCCGCGCGCCGCTCGGCGGGCCTCGAATGCCGAGCATACCGCGCGCGACGACGACGACAGTAGAGTACCCGCGCGAGAGCTTATAAGGATCGCTGCGAAGTCGATGCATATACGCACACGGAGAGGAGGTAGTTCGCGAAACCAAAATATGTGTATACGTATAGATCGCATTCGAGGTTTTGCATATCGCTCGAGAGAGAGGTTGATCGACAATCGATACAGATTTTATGCGTGTGTGTACTTGGATCATTGCAGGGCCAGAGCGACCCCCGATCGTTTACGACAGAAAAAAGTTAGAGAGAGAGAGACACACAGACGCAGAAATCGCCGCGTAAATTTGACAAGCGCGCGTAATTTTCCCACAGTTAAGAGGCCTGTCGCGCGATCATCAAAAGCGATCGTGCCGACGACGATCGCAAGGGTATATATATACAGTAGCACCGATGCGCCTCGCGCCGTGTATAAATCATCTCCCTAATGACCTTGACAATCATCGAAATAAATTCTGAAGGACCCCTGAATAGGTATTATATATATATATATAGGTATAGCCCTCGAGTCGAGTCGTTTTTTCCTCCCAACGTGTGCACTCCTCTCGCGCGTTTGTGCGGAGCGTCGTCCATTTCTTGCTGCTGCTGACTTTCGGCGCATTGCAAAACCCACAAGCTATATGTATAGGACTCGGGGAATGTCCGATGCCCGATCTCACCAGCGGCTGTGTATATGTGTATTTATATACATCGATACACGTATAAGTGTATGTAGGTGCGGATCCTGCCCTGAGAATCGAATCTCGAGATTGTATAGTCTCGGCGAAAACTCGAAGAGAGCCATAAATTCGACATTAAAGACATAACGAGAGTCGGAGGTTCGCCTCAGCCTCTCAAATTTTAGTATCTAGGCGCAAATGGGTTTTGAACATCTAAGTATTTTCAGAAAACGATGCTTAATTCATACAATTTCCAAAAGATGTATATGAAAAATTGTCATTACAATTTTTACCGATTGAAATACGCTTGGTATTAATTATGTCTCAGGGATGAAAACGTGATAATTTGCAATGTTTTACAATACATTATCGCATTGATTCGATTTTTAAGCATTTTGTTGCGCTCGTGTTAAAAATATCGAGCGCATTTTAAATGAGCTTAAAATGACAATTTAATCGTTTTCACAAAATTTGAACCAGTTTCCAATCGCTTTGAATACGATAATGCCACTTTGAGCTTTCACCGCTAGGTGACGAGTGGACCGTTATCTGTAAATCTGCAAGTGGTAAAGTCCAAATATTTGTATTTAAGTCCAAGTGCCTCAGGTGTGTGTAAGCTGTGTTTCATCTACTCAGTTTTCGTTAATATACTCTGTTCTATCGGCCTGATTAACTATAGCCACAAAGTGTCGAGCATTTCTACCAGATTCCTAATCTGGAAGTATTTAATTTTTTATTATTGAAAATTAATGACTCGACGCGCTAAACACGAGCGAAAAACATCATTTTCTCGTCGATTGCCCATATATATAAGATACACCGAAGCGACTTTTCATCGCCTCGTCTCCTTCTGTATTATATACACACACAACAACCGAGAGATCAGTCGAGGTGATGTCGTCAATTTTGACTTTGAGAAATTGAGTGTACGCGATGAGTCGCCGCAAAAGGAAAAGCTCACACTTATATGTATATAACATATACGTGCGATCGTCGTCACTGCACATCGGTCGACGAGTAATTTCACGTGTGTGTGTGTGTGTGCGTCTGTGCGCGTTACAGAGAGACGAGGAAAAGATAACAACTATATACAAAAAAAGAAGAAGAAGCTGCGAGCCAACACGAAGACACGGGCAATCGGGGGAATGTGCTCGGACACGCACTACTACTTATTTGTTACATATATATGAAGGCGTGTATATAGGCTGTTTTACAAGATCGTATACGTACACACGTGCGTACGAAGTCCAGTCGTCGCGCGAGTAAAACGTCTCTTCTCAGTCGTGTGGTCTACGACGAAGGTGTGCTGCTGCTGCTGCTGCGACGCTTCGTGGCCTACATATTCGCGCTATGCGTGTAGTACGTGACTCGACACGCATCGAGGCGCTCGCGGGGACAACACACTTCTTCTTCTTTTTTTTACGGTGCGTTTTGTGTTTTGTAAATCGTCTCCGTCCGTTCGTATATACCCGTCCGCATCGGCAATCAACGCGCGTGAAAACTCGATCGGAGTATCAACTACTGCTACATACTGCTTTGAACAATTTGTTCGAAAATAGCTGAAATAACTCGTCTCTCTCTCTCTCTCTAATCGCGGATACGTGCGTGTCGTGTATATCAATCTCACTCCGAACGGGCCCACGAACGCGAGGCGAGCTTTTATCCGCGTGTGAGGTCCCGAGCTCTCTCTGCGGCTCGAATTAGGCGCAAACTCGCGCGTGCCTACTTAATCCCTCTCATGTATAATATACGTGGTACACGAGTGCATTAAGTAAACTAACGTGGAGCATACGTAATCTCCACTTTGGTGTCGGCAACGGAAGAGCTTTAAACTTGCGCCTCTAGCTTACAAATGAACTACGTATCTAGGCTCTAGCCTCGCGCGCGCGCGCGAAACTTACGCGTGACTTGCTCTCTTCTCTCTCTATCTCAACTCCTCTAAACTCGGAGCGCTTTTGTGTTTTGCTATAGAGGCTTCGTGTGCGAGCTCCTATTATATACGGCATTAAGAGGTATTAAGCGTGTTGCTTGACGTACATATCTCTTTGATCGCGAGATGCGTCTTTTTCGAAATATAAAAAACAAAGTCGAGACGTCAAACGCACTTATTATTATTATTATTATTAATCGATCGGGGGGAAATTGGCGCGTGAATCATTGCTTTTGCCGCGCGCAACGAGCGTGTCTGAAAGAGCTAAGTACCTTAAAAAAAAAAAAAAAAGATAAAGAAAAGAAGAGTCGTACGTATAACGAGAAGACGACGCGCGCCAAGTATATAGTACTACTTACTTATACCCAATATCGCGCGTCGCATTATTATTATTATTATTTACGCAGCAGCATCGGCGGCACTATACGCGTATACGCGAGCTTTTATTAATGAGCCAGACATTCTTCGGAAGGAGCCGAGAGACTACTACTACTACTACTACTATTACTGGTCACGGATATATATGTGTGCAGCAGCGGATCCTTGTGGCGCGAATATCTCCGAGGAAAGAGAGAGAGAGAGAAAGAGAATGAAAAACAGATGACGTCGCGCGTGCGACCAAGAGAGCTGCGTCTATACAGCATATAAGTAATACTCGCGCGACACGCTCGACTTGTCTCGAGATTAAGAGCCTATATACGCGGAGCGAGTCGTTTCCATGATAATACGAGCAAATGGAGTTGGGCCCCGTTCGAAGTGCATGGCTGAAAATCATCCTCGCGCGCGGGGCAGATACTGGTGTATAGGGTATATATCGGAGCTTGCGCGCTCGAATACACACACACACTCGCACTCGAGGCGAAAAAATGACGTTACGGTCCTCCTCCTTCTTTTTCCTTGGAGCTGCACGCGCGTGCCGTGAGTATTATAAGCCGAGTGCAGAAGAGCGAGAGAAAAGAAGCTTGTTTGCTTACTCGAGCGCGACGACGATCTTGTTGGGCCGAAAAGAGATGCATTTTTTCCGGCAGCTGCTGCTGCTGCTGCTGCTTTGTCGCGCCATGGCTCCTCTCTCTCTCTCTCTCTCTCGACGATCTGCACCACTGCGGCAGCAAACTGACTTTGATTTAAAATGTATAACCGCGTGAGCTGTGCCCTGTTGGGAGCTTGTATCGACGATTATTTATTATTTTTCAAGCGCTACTATAAGCGAAATTTTGTAGGGATGTTTGGGAGTGTAGTCGAGTTTTCGGGAAAATTCGTGTACCCGAATATGTGCACGGGTACACATGATTTTTTTTAATCGCATAATTTCTTAATTGGGTATTAATAACGATAATGAATACATCATTTATAATTTTTTACTTTTATTTATTCTTATTGTTATTATTTTTCAACCATACTTCCTCTTAAATACACAGATTGCTCGCTTTTCAATGAAAAAGAAATCATTTTTTGAATTTATATTTATTTATCTTAATTCAATAACAATCGGCGAGAGTTTGAGTTTGAGTTTGAAATTTAAATCTATTTGAACCGCGGGGTATACATATATCAATGTTTTAAAAATATTTACAATTAAAAATACAGTAGTGAGCAGAGTGTAGTATAGTTGCAGTTACATAGGTTGTGAATGTACTAAATACAATAGCAAATAACAGTGAACCAGGCTTAGGAGATACAATTGATTCATTGCATGATGGCCGTACAGAGCACTCTCTCTCTCTCTCTCTATGACCAAAGAACTAGCTCGTTCACTAGCGGAGGTGGAATCGGGGCAATGTTCTCGAAGTGTCAGCGAGTAATCCAGTCCGCCTTGTCGAGACAATACAAGTGGTTGTAGAGAAGCGCCCGATAATCAATCGATGTGTTGGTGAGGTTGATTCGAAACGGGAGTGAATTGATAATTCGTGAGGCTGTGATGAAAAATGAGTTGTGAAGCGATGATGTGCGAGGGGTCTTGTAAGATAGTAGCGGTACCTGCCGAGAGAGAGAGAGAGAGAGAGAGAGAGAGAGAGAGAGAGAGAGAGAGAGAGAGACGAACAGAGATACACTATAAGTACCCGAAAAAAAACTCGAGATTTAAGAAGAAACGACCGAGAATCATTTTCATTAACGCGTTTCGAGAATATTTGTAAAAGAATTAGATGTCCATTTATCCATGTATACTTACAACGCTTCAAAGTTCAAGTTCAAAGCTCGAGAGCTAATTTTTAAACAAAAGCCTCTTGTCTCTCTCTCTCCGAATAAAGACTGTATTAATATATTAAATGCGAGTATACAGGTGCGCCCTGTACGCGTCAAAAGCTCGCCTGTATACATCTGAATTCACAGAAGCCATTGTCGTCGTCGTCGTCGTCGTCTTGTCTACCCCACGAGATGATACAGAGAGAAAGAGAGCGGAGAGTATACACAACGTCGCGCGCCGACCGCACAAACTTGCGGAAGCTCGCGCGGCATTATTATGTGCGCCTCTTTCGCGAGGATAATAAATGATTATTAGACTCTCGTCGTCTTAGTCGTCGTGCCTGAGCTATACTCGTTTACGTACACGTAGGCGGCGGTGACGGCGGAGAGGGAGAGGTTAAAGAAGCTCAGCTTTCGCTTCTTCTCTCCGAGCCTCTCTCTCACTCGAGCTCTTTGATGTATCTTGAGCTTAAAATTCAGCGGAGCGCGAGAAATACTTGCGCGCGCTTTGTGCATACTCAATGAACGTTGGCGAAACTCGATGAAAAGCTCATTTTGCCTCGTGTATAGTTTTACACGTGAAGAAAAAATTCGATACGCATAATGGATGTATAGCGTGCAAATTGAGTACCCCCGAAAGCAATGCCAAGATTTGTTCTCCTTTTTTTTCTTTGTACTTGGGAGCTCTCCTTCTCTTCCTCCCTGTATATGCATACGAGTATATGTATCGCTCGGATTTCTGACGGACGGAAGCTACACTCCTCCTCACGCGCGGCGAGTCGTTAATTGTCAGCTGCTTTATATTTATCAGCTATATGCTGCGCTTCCCTGCATTACACGATATTCCTTCTAATGCACAGTTAGAGCTTTGTACGATCGTAAATATAATAAATTACAAAATCCCGAGTCGTAGCTAAAATTACCGATGAAATTTTCGTATATAAAATATACACGTCTCTTTTGTTTCGAGTCGAGCGAAATAAGACTCGTACGTAACATAAATTAAAACATAAACTATATCCGTGCCTGTGCTGTGGTGAGGGCCCTTCGCGAGGCACACACCGGCAGTAAGCACTGCAACAAAAAATGTTGCATCATTATTCGTATACATACGTGTGCGTATGCAACTACACCCTCTCTCGGCGTTAGCATGCATAAGTATAAATACATTATTATAAATACATTATTATTATCATTATCTCAAGTCTCATACCTACTACTACTACTACTACTACTATTATTACTATTTTTTTTCCTGTAAGAATCACTCTTGCGTCGATCCGCATCGTGTACGTATAGGATGCATACGCACATCGTCTGATTATTATCGGAGCTCGAGCCGAGAGCCACGCGCGCGTTTGTCTCTCGACCGGTATATAATGCGATGTAATATATAATGCGAACCGATTCTCCACCCGGTCGTGGCGTACGTGAGTGTAACTATACGGTGAAAATGTCGATGTATGTCTCAATTAAGAGACTCGTTGTCCCTCTCTCTTATAACATAATGTATATATGTGTGTAGAATTTTTTGCTGGAGATCTCGTACACGGCGCGTATATATAAATTTTGTATGTAATATATACGAGGGCCATTCGAGATGGAGCTATAAAGCGGGTGTAGTGGTAGTTCGTTAAAAGTCAAAATGACCATTTGGTTGGTTTTTTTTTTATCGACTGCATTGTATACACACGATTGATGAATCGAATCTTCGAATTGACGAATAAAACTGAGTTATACGCGATAGACGTAGAGAGAATGTCGTCGGATGCTGCATTTGTAATTCTTGGAACTATTAAAACTTACTAGTCTAGTCTCTCTTGAACCCCCACTTGATAAATCTATCATCGTAATATTGCCTCGAGGAGATGATCGTTATCTCGATTATAATAAAGGCTCGACGCGCACTCTACAGTCGCTCCACATTACGTTGTATCAGTGCAGCACTTAAATTGTGTACCTTTACGCACCTCGAGCCGGTGTCTCGAGAGGTTTGTAATACGGTGCGCGCGTGGAAGAACCTGTTTTCAACACGTGCCTCACATATACATTCGCCTAAAATCTCAGACACATGTTTAACAGCTCCGTAATAATAATACTCGATCGGAGCGAGCAAAGAATGTCCTCGGAGTTACGGAGGAGTAATCGCTGTACTCCTTTTTTTTTTTTTTTTTTTTTNCTTTTTTTTTTTTTTTTTTTTGTTGTCGGTATTTTTATTAATAAACTGATGATACGTGTTCGAGCGTATAAACTGTGGATGTACTTGGCGCCGCTGCGCGGCGATTCTTTGTATGAAAACGGAGCTCGTCGCTCTCGAGATACACCATTATATTTACTCGGCGGCTAATGAGTCAAAACTTAAATACGTATACGTACTCGAATATGATTGTACGAGGCGTGTGTAATAAATGTTCGTATACACACACGAGTGAAAAAGATGCAGCAGCACTGGCATAGGGCTTATATAGGATAAAATCGTCGTCAGCCCGACGACGACGACGACTGCGGTCGAGAGCTCGCTTATGGCTCATGAACGACTGGCTGCATTTATCATTGGTCGCACATTCCTCGTTCGCACTCTCTAAGCTGCGTCTCGAGTCTCCGGTCGCAGCTGAAGCAAAAAAAAAATAAAGTAACGAAACGAGAAGAAAAAAGAAGAGGAGAGCGCGAACGAACGAAGCGACAGCGACTGCAACAAAAGTATATATATATACGAGCAGTCTGCGGATAGAGACAAAAAAAATGAGCATACGGAGAGTACCGCGGCGCTCGTTTGCAATACTTATAATAACAGCGCGTTTACATTCGTGTATATTACGCGCTATATGCTCGTGCGTATGAAATAATGAAAGTCGCATTCGCGAGAGAGGCCTATAAGTGCTCCGTAATATATTCGCCCGTGAGGCAAAAATGTATACGTACGTACGTACGGTTGTCCGAGCTGCTCTCCGTGTAGCGTTTGACTTACGCCAGATTAAAGTAAACCGCGAGCGGACTCTATACTGCACCGAGACAGAGAGAGCCCGGCGTGGAAAAGATTTTATCGCGAGAGAGAACGCGCGAGCAGCAGCATATTTTACGTCTATATGTGTGTATGCATGTGTCTCTGTGTATGCATATCCCGAGCGGGGCCAGAGCACAGAGCTCGACCCCTCCGAGACTACCTGCACGTGTGTGTATATGTATACACGCGTGTCTCTCTTTCTTCCTATCTCACGTGCGTTTATATATATTTGTATATTATACGCGTCACATTATTATTAATCGCGGGTTATTAACGTCTTTGAATAAAAAGCTGCGCGGCAAAGAGACCCGCGCGATTTACTCTCCTCCGCCGCGTATGGGATATTATCCTTCGATTAATCAACCTTAATGCGGCACAATTTTGTACATATTTATAATATAACATACAAATGTGTAATATTATAACGCACTCCCAGACGCAATTGAATTATAACGACGCCTCTCTTCCGAGCTGCTCATCGCTCAACAAATGAATTTAATTATTAAAAAAAAAACAACTTGACTCTCTCTCTCTCTCTCTCTCTCGCTCGCGAGCTTGAAATTGATGCTCGTGGGATAGGAGCGCGCGGGCGCGATTAGCATCGGTGCGTCGTCGTTCAGTCCCCATATAGGCATGCGTGTAATATGCCTGCACGTGCGATACCGTACGTTGCGACGCAGCTTTTATGCCGAATCACTATCTCCTCCGAGAGAGAGAGAAAGAAAGAATCACATCGACGATAGCGAGTCTAGACGCCAGCGATACACAGAGTTGGGACCCGCGCGTCTTCTAATTGTTTTTCTTTTCTTTCGCGTCGCGCGCATACAGATGTATCGTCATCGCCGCATCGTCGAGATATATTATATTATATTATAAAGCCTCTCAATCGGACGGAGAGCGGATTTTTCGCATGCGTTATAGACATTTATTCGTACGTATTTATATACGTTCGCACGAGCGAACTCGTGTATAGTTATGGCGCGAGTCGAAAACGGGGTTGACTTTTGGCTCATCGCGCCATCGTGAGAGGGCCTCTCTCGATTCGTCACTGTCACTTCGGGCTGCACTCGTGTCGGGCTCTGCGAAACGTGTACTGTCACGTCGCGTACAAAAGCGTATATAGAGAAATATAAAAGAGCAACAAACTCGGGGCTCTTCTTCAGATGAAACAAAAGATTATCAGAAGTGAATAATGATCCGCGAAAAGTACCATTGCCCGCGCCCGCGCGCGCATTTCTAGTCATCGCGTATGCGACTGTCATTTTTTATTCTTCTCTCTTTCTGCCTCTATATTCTTCTAGCGTGCCTTTGCCTCGGAAATTATCGCGTTTCTAATGCGCTTCTTTATGCGTTATACATTAATAATAAAAAAAAGGCAGTGTCATTCGCGGCGAGATCGACAGTTTCGGAGATGCTCGCGACCGATATACGGATGTGCGTATACGAGTACAAATACACGCACATCCGATTACTCAACGCGCATAGAGCCGCGACATTTGCATAATTAAGCGGCGATCGACGGCAACGATACAAGCAACGATTCAACGACTTATTACCGTTTAATCGAAATCAAAGGAAAAAACAGTACCCCGCGCGCGCAAAGCGATCATGTATACACGAGCTGTATATAATTGTGATCCGATCGATCCTCGCGGTGACTTATAGTTTCGCTCTCGATCGCGCGACGTTTATGAGCCGTATTAAGAGTCGTCCGACTATGTTTTTAACGAGCATCGCCGGCATTCCTGAGGTATGTCGAGAGCGTTTGGGACCATTGTAAACACGATCTCGCTTGTTTGTTTGCTGTTGTTGTGTTTTTTTTTTTACGTGCTTCGGTGACGCGTGAATTCGAACCTCCTTCGAATTAATTTTCCATATTAACCTTGATGAAATGACGTATAATTTTTATAAAATTTTGCTTTGACTTGTACAGTTATTTCGACTATGTCACTTGCAGATTTACAAATCAAGGTACTCGCCATCTAACGGTAGACGCTAGCCTTAATTATTAATGAATTTTCGTACATTTTTTGAGTAACGAACGCTAAAGTTAACAGTATCCAAACATTGATTTTCTATCAAAATATAACAATTTTGAATTGAAAATGTATATGATTGAATATTCCCACTTGTTTTGGCCATAACATTTTATGTAGGAGCACCTTAGTCAAAATTCGATATCGGTTCGCTTTGATTGTAATGTCACGATTTCTGCATCAAATATCTGCATTAAATTTAAGTTTTCTTTTCTTAACGGTGTAGTATGCACATGCCTATATACACAAGCGACGGCGCTGATCGCTCGGTGTACAAATATACGTCCGCGAAACGATTTATTACCTCGCGATGCCGATTCCAATGTCCGATTATAATGTATAACGATTCGATACATCATTGCTGCTGCTGCTGCTGGCGCGAATGTTATACTCGCGCGCGAACGATGGAAATATCAATGATGAATCATCATTATAACCATCGTCTCCGCGCGCGCAAGAGAGAGAGCGCGTATTATATGTACGAATGTATATAAGTGAATTCCGCCTCGTCTTAGATCATCGGCAACGTTTCTTTCTCACTCTCTCTGGTTTTTTTTTCTTCGTCCTTTTATTATTATTCTTTTTTTTTGTCGTTCTCATGCTTCGTCCGAGTGAGCAGTAGTGCAGGTCCTCGACGGCGTCGTCGACAATTTGTTCGATTTTTCCTGGGCTTCGAATTGTTTGGATCGTCGGCGAGGTGTCTCGTCGCAAACACCATAATATTGCTTTCTCGAGATTAAGTTTTCATGCTATTATATCTTCATTCCGAGGTTATTTATATAGAAGTAAAAATTATTCGTAAGTTTCAAGTACTCTTAATGCATAGTTGTACTGGAATATTAAAATGGGCTTAATTACTATTGAAACCAATACATTTCATGAGAAAAATTGAGTAAATAAACTGCAAATTTATTTGTTAAACGTGTGAATTTATGATTAAAAACTTGAACACTGCTGTGATGTAACTGCTCTATGTATGTTAAGTCAGGCCCGCGGTAATTCATAAGTTATCGCTAGATGGCGTACGTTCGAATCCTCGCAAACCCAAACGAGAAAAAGTAATGTTTCAGCATTAAGTCACAAGTGAAGTCTGTAGTGTTTCAGCATCGTCGATTGTTATATGTTGCTCAAATTTTCGACCAGAAAATTTTTACCGTCGATCGGAAAAATCAGGGGAAAAAATTCCCCCCGATATAGATTATAATACAATCGGTATAATACTTTCACCGCGTACACAAGTACACGCTGATCTTTTTCAGCGTATATAATATCTTGTCGATTGCCGGGGCGCGTGCCCGTCGTTATTTATTTACATATATCGGCGATCGCGCGAGCCTCTTAATCAGCATATATACGCGTACAAATGCGCGCGCGTTTTCATCGAGGCCCCATTCTCTTCGCTTTATACTTTTTACTCTTGAAACGGCAGCGTCGATATATACATTTTATAATATATATATAAATGCGCGCACTCGCCGCGGCAGAGATTTGTTTTACACGCATACACACTCAACTCTCGAGGAATTCTCTATAATGCGCCGATAGAAAAAAGACGGGTATATCTGTATATTTCCTGGCTGCGATTTCGCGGAAAAGTGAATGCGTCTGTCAGGAAGCTGCTGCTGCTGCTGCTGCTGCTGCTGCTGCGAGTTATAAAAGAGTCGTTTTAGCGGAAATATTTTCGCTTTATCTGTAATTGACTCGCCAGCCAGCCTGGTGCCAGCGTTAATTTATTTTTGATACATAAAAGTATTATTATTATTATTATTATGCATCGGAGCATTGTTACGTACGCGTGGATCTAATTAACCACGCGCCCGGGACAATATATAAATTAATATACATATACCATGGAACGCGCGAAACAATACCGGCGTGTTTTATCGGGCGCGAAATCTACGCGCGCTTAACTAAATATAGTTATATTATATACTCGGCCCGGGATCTCGACGCTTCTCTATTTTATTTTATGTATACGTAAAATATGTACGTAATAATGAAATATCGGGATAAAGCGATAATGGCACAGGAAGAGGGAAAAACAATGCGTATTCAGCCGCGTTGAGCGAGAGAGAGTTGACTATTATTACGTATAACCTCGCGGTTTTCTAAAATCAATTAGCCCGAAACGATTTTTCGCACGCCTCGAGAGCCCTTTCCTTTTTCGGTATTTGGTATACGGCTGTATATGTATACGTACCACTCGATGATGTAGCTGTGTGCGCGAAAAAAAAAGATAAAGACGAAGAAGAAGCTACCTCTTCTTCGCGCCTCGAATGAATAGCCCTACGAAGTAGCTGCAGGCCTCATTTGCATCGTATACGGAGCATATTAGCCACTACTCCGTGTGTTGTCCACTCTCTCTGTGTGCGTATGTACGTGCGTGTGTGTACACCTCGATCTCCTCTTTGGGAAAGAGAAGAGGAAGAAGAGGGCGAAGAAGGTAGATGAGAAAAAAACCGAAACACGGCATACCGCTGCTTCATTTCACACGATATATTTGTATTGTCTTTCTCTCTCTCTCTGTCTTTTGCGGAATTCACCGATCGGGTCAATGGGACCCGATAATACGTATAAGATCGGTATCCCCGTGTAGAAATTATTACTATTCGACTTCTAATTCAACCAATCGCGATAAGGGATTTTTTGTCGGTATGTAATACTCGATGTACAAATAAGAAAGCTATATATGATAAACTACATTAGTTTCCTTTCGAGCTCTCGATCGACTTTGATTTGATTCATTTTTCCTCTATAAATATAATACACAATGTGAATGCGCGTATAATTAATTAATGCTTGCTCGCGCGCGCGGCATCGATCCATAAAAATGTGGCATCGATCGAACGACAGAAATATATAAATAAATATACACAAACAATAATCGCCCGGAGCGATTGAGATAAAAAAAAACACGCGACCGAGCAGAGATTCCGTTTCCTTCCTTCCTCTTTCTCTTCTCTCAACGCGAGAGCTTGCGCGTACATATACACAACTCGAGGTCGCGCTATGCGTCGCACTGCTCTCTATTGCATTGGCCTCGATGCATCGAATTTAACGTATATAAAATATAAAAGACTCGTTAAGCTAGAGGAAGGATCGCGAGTAGTGCACCGACGATCCTTACATAATTTAGCCGACGGCCGAAGCGAATCGCCGACATTGATCTATATCGTGTGTACTACTGTACGTCGCCGTCGTCGTTGCGCATCCTCGACAATCGTGATGTATATGAATATTAATCAGGGAAAATTCCTCGATTCATTTATCGTAGGCGAAATCTAAATTTCATCGATTAACGAAGCTCGATGTCATTAGAGATGAGAAATAATAATTGAAATTTCGGTCGCAAGAATGCAATGTCTATACCGAGAAGCCGAGAGAGAACCTAATGTCTTGTTCTTGGCCGATCGCGCGAATCACATGATGTATGGAGTGTATACGTATGCAAGGTCACGCAGGGAGCTGCCTCGCGAACTGTCTCTCTGTCTATACTACACACGCGCGCGCGAGCTGCATTTCCCACAATTCCGCAAGCCACGCAGTCCTCTCCGCCGAGCAAAGTGGCAGAAAAAGTTCCGCCTTTGACGTCCATTATCCGACTTTATCCCTTTTCCTCTGCGTCTCCTCCTCCTCCTTTTGATGGTCGTCGAATTTTTCGTCGAGGGCAGCAGTGGTAGTAGTAGCGTAGAAGGCGCATACTTTGCTTCATTTTTTTTTGCTCGGCTCTTTATATAATATACACAATCATTTGAAATATAATAATATTGTATGCTCGTGTCTCTGGTGCAATTATTTATTTATGGCTCTTTAAGTAGATCGAGCTAATTTTATTCAGGTACTTGCGATTCGAATGTAAAAAAATGAAGTCATTCGTCAAATTTTTTCTTTAAATAAGCACATTTTTACATCTATATTATAAAAGTACAATTTTATTCATAAAGTTGAAAAAAAATTCTAAAGAGATTCTAAAAAAAATTTGAACAAACATAAAATCATAGCAAGCTTTTGAAATTAATTCTGGTCGAAAATTCGAATCGGATATTTTCCTCTAGTACCATCTGGTCAGCGGAATTACGTTGAGAAAATCCATGGTTTACCGGTGGATCGACCCTTGGCGTTCGTGGACAATTAGTTAAAAATCCGCGGGACATGGTACATCGATCGATCACTCAGAAAGATCTCCATCACAAGACTCACTGCGAATCGAATCAAAATTTCAAAAGTAAAATCACATATTCAAAGTAAAATAAATTTACTCACATCAATCTAATCACTTCGCTCCTTATGAAGTCCATCTCCTTGGCATCGATCGTGATGCTCCTCAAATACAATCTTATTCTTTGCAAGCAGACCCGATCCTTCAAAAACTTGTCGCAATGGAAGAACGGCAGGATTCGCTGAGCCGCCACTTTTCCGGGTGGAATATCCTCGTCTTGACCCTTCAGCAGGTTGTACATCCTGAGCGCCTGCGGATAATCGCAATTGTAGATCGTTCGATATATATTTTTGATCGTGTCGGGCAGCAGAACGTGCTCGACGCAAGCGACGAGCAGTACGCCGCGATTCACGCGATACAGCCGCAGGTCCTTGGGATCCTCGAAGCCGAAACTGAGTACCGTGCGCACGAGGTCGCTGGCCGAGGCTCCCGAGTTTTTCGCCGTCGCGTTCAGCATGGCCGTCGCGACCACTTTGTCTTGTAAATCGCTGGCGCGAATATTGTAGACGACCAAAAAATTCCACAAATTGAGAACGACGTCCGCGTGAGCTTTTTTGCTGAGGCACTCTTTGGTGAGCTGTAATTTCTCCATTTCTCGATGTATTTGGAAACTTTTGGATGTTCGATGGACGATCACGAATACTACTTACTTCGATCGCGGCTCTGTCGATACTGACGGTTACACGAACGTACTCTCGTCGTATTGCCGCGCTCGCACACGCGTGTATACAAAAGTACAATAACAAATACGAGAGCAAACTTTGAAAATATTTTCAACTGTATAGGGATATTCAAAATTCTCTTGATAAATTTTTTTTCGACTCGTGTCAGTTTTGTCTTTTTATTTATTGGATATAGCTTGCCAAAAAATTTAGATTTGTCTGTATAGCTTCCCCGTGAACAAAAAGCCTCGAAAATAAAAAACATTTTAGCCCATATCGTCCATTTACAAGTTGCTTCGAGAGTCGGACAATTATGAGATTGTATATCCCTCTTCCTCTATCTCCTTCTCGTACGAATTTTTCGTCGAGGGTAAAGCAGTATAGAAGATATTTTCATGTTTGGCACCTTATGCAGGATGAGTTTTTTAACTGAAATAAGGATTTTTCATTCAGCTACTTAATTTCAAATATAAATTCGTGAGATACTCTTAGGTCACGCGCATGTTATCAGCCATTTTTTTGCGCAACGATGATATGTATATATCGAAGAAAATCCAGAACACGTCCGTGATCGCGAGCGACTCTACAGACACTGTGTGTCTGGTGACACTCGCGATTGTCGCGAACTGACGATTTCTTGGCCAGATATATGTGATATGTCAACATCAGACACGCACATACGCACACAAATTTTCAAAATTTTTCAGTAAACAGAGATTTTCTTCGCTCATTATATACGCTCGCGGAGCAATTCATTTTTCAACGGCCGAGATACGGTCTTTGGCACAAGGGGATATAGTAGTAATAGTAGCGCGTTAATGCTACGTAAGTATATATACGCGTCTGAGGCCCCGCGCCTGGATAAATAGCCCGTGTCCGGCAAACAAATTGCCATAGATATATATGCGCGAGTATAGCTCGGAGCCACAAGCTGGAAGCTTGTTACTTCTCTCTCCCTCTCTCTCTCTTTCACTTGCTCAGAGAGAGATTCTGCCAGTCTCTCTCTTTCTCTCTCTCTTTTATACACACACATTCTGCCTTATCCGCGCCGCGAGCCGTGTCGTTCGTTAGTCTTACTCGAATTCTCGCGGGTGCGACGAGCTCTCGGGTGTATATATGGGAAAAAGGCTTCGGCTAAAGGATACTTTTACAAATACATATACGTATCGCGAGTCACGCTCGAGTCGTAGTTCAGTTTTTATTGTCGTTTAACGTTCCTTTAAATATATCACCACGCACTTGTATACTTATCGATAAGGTCTCTCGAACGAGTTATCATTAATTTTTCGGGCGAGTACGCGTACGAGAGGCACTTCCTGTACGTCCCATTGACTCGGAAATCGAAATCATCCCTCGAGTTTTCCACTTCGCGTGGATGATAAAACACCCACAAGAAAGGCATATATCTGTATACATCGAAGCGAGCTTCGGACTTACAGCTTTCTCACGTGTGCGCGAAAGTTCGCGAACACAAAGCGGGGGCACGAAAAAAAAAAAAAAAAAAGAGCAGCGGATGAAATAAAATGAAAATAAATAAACAAGAGGCGAGAGGAGAGGAGAAAAGTCTCGAGAGCGAACGCATGGCTTAAGGGTTGTATATGGGTTCTCGCGAGCAGTGTGTGTGTGTGTGTGTGTGTGCACTTGCGCGCACCTTCTACTCGCACAGGCACACGGATACTCATATATATACACTAGCACACAAGCGAGACGCAGAAAGAGAGAGAAGAACAATCTCCCTACTACTACCTCGCGCGCTTGCTCTTTCGCATCGCGAATGGAATGCTTTGAGATAGGCCGCGCGCTCGCTCGCGAGAGATGTTGCTGCCTCTCTCTCTCTCTCTCTTGCTTGGTTTCGTGAAGCAAAAAGATGAAAAAAAAAACAAAGTCGAAGTTTCTCTCTCTCTCACTCTCTGTCGTGCGTATATACGTATACAGGAATATACGGGAGTGCGCCAATGCGAGCTCCTCGCGTATAGGGAAAAAGAGAGAGAGAGAGAGAGAGATGGACGCTACTTGGATTAATTACCGCATTGTCGCCGAAGCGAAGAGAGAGAGAGAGCGGCTATAGTATAGAGTGCTGTATACACTGCAGGCTGAGGCGGATGGATTTTTTAGTTTTTTTTTTTTTTTAAGGACGAGGAATCGCGAATTACTCGGCAAAGACGCGTTACAGATATACATCTATAAAAGCTCGCTCTCCGCGCAGCGCATCTTTATCGATAAGAGAGAGAGAGTGAGTGAGCTTATATAAAGAGAGAAAAGATCGCTCAATAATACAACAACGACGCGCGAGCTACTCTATACTATGCACACAGCTCCGAGAGCTGTATATACAGCACTGCGAGCAGATCTTATCGATATATAGGATACACACAGAAACGCGCGCCGGGCTTATAAAAGCCGAGCGAGCGCATGAGATCGATGCGACGATCTTCTCTTAGCTATATGTCTCTATATACTATTCTCTGTAAGTGCTGCGTGTGTGGACAGTATCTCGCGCTGGAGATCCGATGCCTCGTGCGGGGACGCGCGCGTGTAATATATTCTTCCTGCGCCGAGCGATTATGCGCGTCCGATAATCGAAGCTCGGCGGATCGATCGTCGCTCGCTGATCGCTACTATCCTCGGCTTGTGTGTATATATCTACAGAGGCACCCCGCGCCGCGTATAGATATTTAATATAATTATCTCGATGTGAAATTGCTTCAGAGAGAGAGGGCTTGTAAAACGCTCGAAAACTGCGTGTGAATGCACGCGATAATTGCAAGTTCGATATATAATTGTGCGTTTAACATCGAGAAAATCGATATCTCAATCGTCGATGCTGCTTCGGTATCGAGCTTTTATATCCAACTTTCAAATCATATAAATACTATATTTAAAACCAAAAAAAATTACCATCTGTTTCGCGCACCGCAAGTATACAATCGTGTTTCACGTACTTAAACTACCGTTGCCGTTACTAATACATACGTCGTCGATGCGGGCGAAGCCGAAGTTGAAACATCGCCGCGGTCGTCATGCGAGTCGTCGCTCGAAACGGACCGTGCACGATTCAACGGTTGTATCAGACAGAGAGTTGGCCCTCGTATATAATACGCATGGAATGGCTGACCCGTCACGGTATTCGTTGCGCGGCGTGCATCGCTCTCGTTGCGCTATTTGCAGCTGCGTACGTACTTACGCACACACACACACACACACACACAGCAGCAGCAGCACAACAGTTCGGAGTCGTCGAGAGAGTATACATCGGAGAGGCGAATGCGCTAATATAACGTACGGAGAGACGAACACGATATGTATAGGCATGGACAGGAGAAAGAGAGAGAGAGAGAGGCAGCACTATACACTATAGAGCCAAAACGCGAGGGAGGTGGTTTCGTTCCATACGGACGGCGAACGATGCGGGGGCGTTGCTGGGAGCGCTCGGGGATTCCTCGCTGCCTGCCTATATATACCTATATATGCTCTGTATATAATACCGGGGGGAGAGTCCCCCGCTCCTCGCGCGTATATATATATATAATAAACGTTGGCTGTAGTAGTATATATGGCAGAAACGGGCGCCGGGCACCACACCACACCCCCTTCGCAGCCATCCCGTACGCGCAGCTTTCGAGTCCGCAGCTTTCGATCGTATATACATAGCATTTCGTTATAACGTGCGACAGTATATTGAGCTTTGGTGTTGAAATAATATGGAGTCTGTGCATGATATCTGTTTTCAAGCGCCGAGTTGTTTCTATTTTTTTTTTTTTTTTATTTATTCGCGTTAGAAAAGTAAATCAAGAGTTCGTCAATTTTTGTCTTTAAGATATTATGTGACCATCAACCACCAAGCCTCTATCGACTATATAATAATGTGAAAAAATAGGCGCAACGAGGCGCAATAATAGAAAAGCAATTACCTGCAAGTGCGATTATATTATACAGTAAGGGCGTGCAGTGCGCAAGCTCGTGCCGCTGCTGCTGCGTTCTATAAACTTCTTCTCCGTCCGAGGCGTATGCCGCGAGAGATTCTCTCCGTATAGCCTCGCGCTTATATATCTATATACACGAAAACGAGAGAGAGAAAGAGCAAATTAAGTCACGAGAAGGAATCTCAACTATCTTAACCCGGACGTTGTATTATATACGTGTGTGTGTGTGCGATACGTACGCAGACGCCAGGCTTAAACTTTTATTCTTCATTTTTTTTTTGTTTTTTGACGTGAAACTTCTATATATACGAGCGTTGCGTATGGGAGATAAAGCCAAAATTTTATTAAAGAATTGTTAATTTACATCGTTACACGAATTTGAACTTCGCGCTCACATCTGCTGCTGATCGCTTTGTGTCGGTCACTGATGAGCGACAAAAGTGAAAGCTGAAAAAACGACACATTCTCTCTCTAGCTCTCTAGTCTCGACTAGCTAACGCCATTCTGTACATATAGCTCGTTGAGCCAAAGTAAACGCATCTGAAAAATAAGGTTTCTCGGTTGATTCAATTTTCTCGTCTCTGTGCGTCTCTGTAGCTTCTTTTTCGTTTGCAGGGGTGAAAAGATATTCACTTTCTGTAATTATCATCTAAGCCAAGGTGTCATCCAATCGCTACTTTTTGGCCAGTCTACTTTTTGATACTCGCCGCAGCTACCCGTCTACCCGCCACGCGCGCGCAGTGTGAATAAAAGAAACTAAAAATCTTGAATTGTACGCGTCTGTGTGTTCGTGAGTGAATTTGAACTGTGAGTGTGTAAAACCATGTGCGCGTCCAACAACGAAATCGAAGTCATTGACATTGACGAAAACCATGTGTCGCAGGTTGTGAAAAATTTCATTCGCTCGCTAAAAAATGTCGATTGGCATGAAAGATATGATCGATATAAGGTTTCCTGTCGACTGCATGGTTTCATGAGCAAATGGAAAGGCAACTTTTCAGACTTACCGGTCATCTTTCAAATCGAAAAAATTGAATATATTCTAGCAGAGGTCATGGACTATAATCCCTCAACAGACGGGAAACGTTTATCAGACAACGAATGGAAAGTACAATTTATCAAGGTAATCGCCGAGAGCGGCTACAAAGACAAGCCGCGGCTCGATAAAGACGGCAAGCCAATTTTGCGTCGCACAACACCAGTGCATCGTTTATTAAAATATCGGCACTTAGATCCTTATGGAGTATCTTATGAGCTTTTAAAAATTTACAACAGATACGACCTGAATTACGTGGACGAAACTGGATTAACGCATTTCCACGTGGCCTGCAGGTACGGATGTTACGATGTCGTCGAGAAATTTCTCGATCTCGGACAGGATCCCAACTGTGTCTGGACGGAAACGGGCGATTCGCCGCTACACCTGGCTCTGGAATGGAACAAGAATGTGGCTCTCTTACTGCTGAGCAGAGGCGCTGATCCGAAATCGATCAACAAGAACGGTCAGACGACTCTGCACGCTATTTTACAGAAACATGTTTACTCTGATAGGGATGATGACTCTATGAGAATATTTTTGGAGACCTGCGAAGCGAATCATCACCTCGTGCCGATCGACGTTCGAGACAATTTCGGTAATACGCCATTGCACTTGGCTCTTGGCAAAGGAATGATTAGCAGACCCAAGACGGTCGAATCGCTGCTGAGAAGAGGCGCCGATCCGAATTCGGCCAATGCGGAGGGATCGACTTCACTGCACCTACTTTCCAAGAGAAACCTGAATAACAAGGAAGACTTTGCTAGGCCATATTTCACGATCAACGACGAGTTGAATCAGACGCTGCAGGTCGACGCCAAGGACAATTTGGGTCGGACACCACTCCAATGGGCCGTGGCGAACTTCTATCCGGAGATGGTCGAGAGTCTGTTGGATCACGGGGCCGACTTATCCAGCTTCGTTTTTCCCACCGAGGATTATTTTGGCAAGGTTAACTCCATTTATAATAGATTCTTCCACGTATCCAACCTTTTAGTCATCGTAGAATGTCTCGAGAAAAGAGGATACCAATTGGAACGAAGCGAAGCTCTGCTCATAATGAAACATTTTGCCCGTTGGAGATATTTCGAGAAGTCGGCGGATTTTGAAAAATGTTGGCGCGACGACGAGGAGCTCATACGATACGAGGAAAGGTTCAAGTTGATAGGTCCGAGTCTGTCGCTCGGCGACCTGATTCAGTTGCGACCCGAGGAGGTTCAAGAACAAATCAGATGCACCGGTTACTTTCAGTTCCTGCCCGGGTGGGTCGACTATACTGTCCCTGGAGCATGTGTAGTGCACCTGTGCGAGATAACGTGGAGAAGATTTTTCAGACGTCAGGCAATCTATCCTTTCTGGGAATTGATTCACTATCGGCTGCCACTTGAAATGTGTGAAATGATCATCGATGGGTTGATGAATCAAGATCTATATAATATTTGCTTGGCGGCTACCGTCGAAAACAACAAAAAGGACAGTAAAGAAAATGTAGTGACTATAGAACAATGTAATACAAAAAGACCTGTCAGGGTTAAAAAATACCCCAAGAAGTTATGTAAATGTCCATGACATTCAAATAAATAAAGTGAAAAAAATTAACAATATTGACCTTCTTAGTTTATTGTTTTTATGTTTAATCGAATACATAACGTTTTCTCCTCAGCTCAGGGGGCAAAGTTTAACGATATTCTTGCTTCGTGGCATTAGGCACTTGATAAATGTTGTTTATATGCTTTTATTAACTGCAAGCAAGGTGAAAAAAAAGCTTGTCGTGACAAACGAATAGCAGTTTGAAATATTTTATTTGTTATATACTTAAGTAAAGGATATTCAAGTGATAGATTTTTCAAAAGTACACAGCTTATTCGTGTGATTGCAGAAGTCTTCATTATTTCCAAAAGTTTTCGAAAAAATCTTGCGCTCCTCATTTTCTGCAATTGTGTATTGTCCTAATATGCCTTTTGAGATTACTTTTTAATCCATATAATTTGTGACAAATTTCACACTCGAATGCTTTGCTGCGATCGTGCTTGTGATTCATGTGAGAATTTAGGTTACCTTTTTCTCCAAATGATTTGAGACAAAACTCACATTTAAAGGATTTATTCCGATCATGTACTGTATTCGTGTGAAATTTAAGATGACCCTTTTGTCCAAATGATTTGTGGCAAATCTCACATTCAAAGGGCTTATTACGATCATGTACTGCAATGATATGATTTTTGAGGTTACTGCTATATCCAAATGATTTATGACAAATGTCACATTTGAAGGGCTTATTACGATCATGTACTACACTTATGTGTCTATTAAGGGTACCATTATCTCCAAATGACTTTTGACAAATTTCACATTCAAAGGGTTTGCTACGATCATGTACTGCTGTTGTGTGTCTATCGAGGGTACTTTTTAGTCCAAATGATTTTTGACAAATCTCACATTTGAAGGGTTTGATCCGGTTATGTACTGTATTTACGTGTCTATTGAGTTTACCCTTTTGTCCGAATAATTTGTGACAAATTTCACACTTGAAGGGTTTGATACGATCATGCACTACTTTTATGTGATTAGTGAGATTACCCTTGGATAGAAATGATTTATTACAAATCTCAAATTCATGTGGTCTAATGCTCTTATGAGTCTTATTGATGTGTCTTTTTAAACTCATTTTTTCTTTATAAGTTTTTTTCACTTCACAATCATTAGATGATTGGGTTTGAGAGGTTTTTCTGAATATTTTCACATCTTTGCATTTCTCGGAATCTTTAGTTTTTACAGTGTTTGTTGACAAAGGCTTAATTTCAAGTTTAACGTCTTTGCACTCAAAATCAATCAATATTTTTTCTTCCATATCGTTGGTCTGATTTACCTTTTCTATTTTTACGATTGGTGGATAACTTCGATTCTCAGTTTTACAGACGGTAGCTAATATAGACGGCACTTCGTCTTTAACATCTTTGCACTCAAAATCGACGGATATATTTTCGTCCAACTTTCTCTGCGACGCCATAAACTCATTCGTGTTATTTGCCTAAAATTAAAATTTGGCTATAGTTTTTCGATGTATGGAAAATTAGAGATAAATCAAATCATTGAACTTACCGCCAATTCATGAAACGGCAATGTTTTAAATGGTTTGACTTCGCAAAAATCCACAGAATCAAACTCATCATCGTTCGGCTCTTTCTTTACCCTAAAAAAAATGAAGTAATTGCTCAAAAAAATATCATCGCCTGATAAAGAAAATGTAATACCTGATTATGCCCTCTCTGCTTTCCATTTCTCTGGCTTTATTATACGTATATTCACTTTGAATTTGCAAGACGTATACTAAGAAAAAATATTTGAGTTTATATGCCTCGAGTAGCAGATAATAACACTGTATACCTCGAATTCGGAAATTCGTAAACACTCGCTTACTGCACAGCGCACGATCTCAGTTCCTTACTCACAAGCGATCGAACTTACTCACTAGTTTGTATTTATTTTACTTTAGTTTTAGCGAGGTGAATCAGCGAGGTGATTTCGTGTTCGCGATACTGCTCCTTGGACGATACATTCAGCGTTGGTTTGAGGCAAACTCTACGCTTGCACTCTATGGCGAAAAGTACTGGTGGCGCCGAACGTCAGAGTTCCGAAACTTACGTCTGGCGATCCCCGTTCATAATGCGCGAAAGTAATTTTAACATTTCTTGATATAATTGCGTTGTAAAATGGGCCCTTTTATGTTACACATGCTTATTAAATTTTTACCTCTAAATTAAATTTTTAAATACAAATGTAACTGTCTATTTATTTTTTCTCATATGAAAAGAAGTGAATGGTCGATAATTGGGTCTTTGAATTTGAAATAATATAAAGTTTTAATCGGTTTCTGGATTGACGTAGATGGCGCGAGCGATTCGATTAGGCACCGTTCAAAAGGTGCTAATAATAGTGATTAGCGATGTATACATTACTTTATAGATGGACCTCGAACCTTATCGCGCATATCGGATACTATAGGCATATCATCTCTCACGATCTTCTTTCACGGACAAGTGCGAGACGCGACGCTTCCGATTGCTTTGGCAGATCGCTCATATTATATGCGTGCTCAAAAATTGCGTGTATATACGTACATTAATACACGATATACATATAACGTGACGCAAAGGCAAAATAAAACAATCGAATCGATCTAATCACAGATGATGATAATCTATAACATCGAATTTATAAAGCACAATATAATGTAATATTGCGAGAAAGCCAGAATATGTGCGTGGCCGCACACGAGCAATTTACTATACTTTATTATATTATAAATTTATCGCTTGGTGAATTTTTTTTCTGTTGTACGAATTTACTCGACGATATAACGGCATAATCGACGCGTTCGAGGATTAAAAGCTCGACCCACGACGACGATTGTTTCGCATTCATAAAGGTCGACAAGAGAGCGAGAGAGTCAAGAGAGAAAACAATTCATTTTGTCAATTTTCTCGCGCGAGAGACGAGAGGTTGATGACAACGACAACGATGATGATTTTGCGTACTCTCGGACAAAGAAAAGTTGGGGTTGAGAAAGAGAGAGATAAAGAAAGAGAGAGAAAATTGCGGAATCTCCTTTGTGCCTATGGTATATACGTCTTGACAACGTCGTCGTCGTCGTCTACAACCCCTCGAGGTGAAATTCGTCTTTCATTTTCTCTCTCTCTCTTACTCGCCTATCTCTTTTGCTTCCCTGCCATGTTCGCGCACAGTCGAGAGATAGATGGATATATGGACTCGGCTTCCGCACAGTTTGTGCCGCCGCCCTATACAGGCCGAGGGACGTACAGCGCAGTACACAGAGTGAAATTCTCTCCGTCTCTCTCTCGCGTGGCACGCGGCGCACGAAAGCGGCATATCGAAGCGGCAACAATGAGCGAGGCGCGGAGGGATATGGAGGGAGGCTTTATATTGCGAGCATTGAGCGCGTTAATTCTTTCGTTTATTTCCCGGGTCCCCGTGTATTACGGTAAAATAATGAAAAAATAAAATAAAATAAAAGAAATATATCGCTGGCTTTGATGTAGAGGGGAAAAAATTACGGAGAAAAAAAGGGCAAAGAGAAAGGTCGAGAGAATATAGGTATGGATATGCAGTGGAATCCGCTTATTGCGTCCATGGATAATATGGCCAGCCGTTTAATATGTACGTTCACGTAAAATAAGTCGATTATGATGGACACTCTGCCGGTTAATTAGGCCAAACATATAGTTTGGAAATCATATACAAATATTCATTAACGTAAACATTTACATCAGATTTGAGTTCGGCATCGATCTTTAAACATCGTAGCAGACAAGAAACTTTCACCATGCGTAAAAGAAATAATTTATCCATCGAAGACAAGCTCAATTTATTGAAAAAGTACGATAGCGAGTTTTCATCTTTCAGTAAACGTCGAGCGGCTGTGAAACTTAATATTCCGTATTCAACCCTTCATAAAATGCTATCAGAAAGAAGCGATATAACAACAGTCTGCTATTTTTAATTGCAAATCGAGGTGTAAAAAAGAGAAGAAATGGAGATCAAGTTTTTAAAAAAATGGTTAGTAAGCTTTGGTGATAAAGACGCAAGAGTTAGTTTACAGTTTTATGCAGATGATTTTGCAATTCGTTACTCTTATAAAAATTATATTAACGCGGCTGCTAAAAAATTAACGTTTATTTCGGTTAGCCGATGTCCGAAGTTCCAAAAGCCTTAGTCCCAGTATACGATAAGAGGGAGGGTCGGAAGCGTAGAAATAAGATGAATCTCGCAAGATTTTCACCGTCTCGTCGACGTTATTTATGTTTTTATGCATGCGCCAATGTGCCGACGAGAGTCCCGTATATTACAATTTCGATGCTTTATCGTTTGAAAAAAAAGCCACGTATCGACGCGGTGAAAGTTATGCTTGCGCTTTATAGGATGAACTTGGGGTATAAAGTAGCAGCATCAGCACACCTTGTTTATTTACATTCGATAGAAAATATGTATACTTCGATCGCTTGAAAAGCCCAAATGTTTTTTAAACGAGATTTTCCTGGAGATGTTAAAAAATCCATCAAGTCAACTACTTCGTACTGCAATTTTTAACGAATATCGTCGAGATATGTCAATCCTCAACTATAATTCATTAAATATATTGTCAGAGTTTTATTATTGAAGCTTGTCCGATAACTTTCACGATGTACATATAAATTACTCGCACACACGTGTAAAAGCTCACATAATCGAATCTTTTTTTTTCTCCAATCCATCTCACAGCTGAACGTGAACCAAAGATCGCTGGAGAGCGCAAGCCTGGAACTGGCCTCGGCAGCGGCAGCGGCAGCGGCGGCGGCAGCCTCGGCCGTGCAGCAGCAGCAACAACAGTCCAGCAGCGCAGGAGGCGGTAGTTCGAGCGCCGTGCCCCAGGGCCAGTCGAGCAGCAACGCCGGCTCCCTCAGCTCGGCGCCGAGTCCCGCCTCGCCCAGACAAACCTCCCAACAGCAGCAGCAGCAGCAACAGCAACAACAACAGCAACAGCAGCAGCATCGGCCGTCGCTGTCATCGTCGGCCCAGACGCCGCGGAGCCTCGACGACGACAGGTCGACCGATGGTAAGCTCACGATGATGATGACGATGGCCGGCCCGCGGGACGCGAATCACAACTACCACCCCTATTACCGATACCATGACCGACAACGACGTCGATCCACACAATCGTCTCTATCCTCCTGTCACTCCTCCTGGCAATCGTCGTTATCTTCGTCGTCCCCCGAGCTCGATGTA
Source organism: Trichogramma pretiosum (assembly GCF_000599845.2). Classification (NCBI taxonomy): domain Eukaryota; kingdom Metazoa; phylum Arthropoda; class Insecta; order Hymenoptera; family Trichogrammatidae; genus Trichogramma; species Trichogramma pretiosum. The sequence continues at coordinate 605,966 of NW_019641708.1, read as the reverse complement.
ACCTGCATGCATGACCAAGACGATAACGCGCTAACGACGACGACGCCTACGGATGCGACCATGTTGTATAATAATTTCTGTCCGACGGGTCACGCAGTCGGCGCCAACACGGACGACTCGAGCGACCATCATCAGCATCACCAACAGCATCAGCAGCATCAGCAGCAACATCATCATCAGCAACAGCAGCAGCAACAGCAGCAACAGCAGGGCGAGTCGTCGCAGGGCCGCGCCCAGTACGTCAACGCCAATTGCGTCGTGTTCACGCATTACCGGGGCGACGCCGCCAGCGAGGTCGACGAGCACTTCCAGCGCGCCCTGGCCCAGGACAAGCTCAAAGGTCCGTTAGGTATAATATTATTATTTTTTTTTATTATTATCGGTTGTTATTTTTTTGTTTTTTATCGTTGTTGTTTTTTGTTTTCAACCGTGGCCGTGGGGTGCGGACGAATAATCGCAATGGAAGAATTTCATTTTGCAGACAACAACAATCCGATGATCGCGAGGAATTTCCCGGCCTCGTTCTGGAAGAGCCACCACGACGTCTACGAGTACACGGCCGACCCCTGGCATCCGCACTACACCCAGTATCATCCCCGGTAAGTGGGTTTTATTATTATCATCGACGTAGCGTACTCGTGAGTAATTCCTCTGCACTTTCAAAATTTGGTAATTTTCGGCGCGTGACTTTTTTCATCGAAACACAATTCAAGCTAGGTCTTCTTGGTATGGTATGATTGAAAATCGAAAATAACATTTATCATTGTTTGTAAACAAAAAGACGATCGCCGTGTGGACTTGAAATCTCCACAGGCTCATCCTTTTTTTATTCACTTTTAGATTAGAACATTTTTAGTTTATAATAGAGTATAATTATTATTTGGAACTTTTCTGGGATATTTTCCAAACAAACTCGATATTTTCAACAACGAAAATTTCTCACTTACTTTACATAGTTGACGTAGACAGAATGTCCTTGCGATAATGAAAATAATGAACCCAACCAGAAAAACTTGCCCATAATTTAACATTTGTTGACTCACCTGAACTCCGGGTCTTGAATTCACTAAGCAGATTGCAATGAAAAATTTACGTTTTTTACACATAAAAAATGAAAAAATTGAAATTTAGGCTTTTTTTCTATCAATATTTTTGATAATTTACAAAAATTATCTATTCCAAATAGCGTGTTGGAAGTCTTATTTTGTAAGTATAGAGGAATTACTCTGATACAAAACTGCAACTCGGGTGACATTTATTTGTATAAATAAAAAAAACACAATTATTGAAAACAATCTTTACATTTACATTTATCCAGTCAAATTTATTGAAATAATCAATACTTGAGAAATAAAATCATTTGTGCTCGAGAAGATAAACATGTATCTACGAAACGTCCCACTAATTATTATTTTGTCCAGCGTATCGCTTATTTTAATAAATTTGACTGGATAAATCTAAAAATTTTGCGACACCTATACTCATTCGCCATCCAATTTTCATCCTCAGATCCGTGCACGACTACCATCACCACCATCATCACAACATGGCAGCGGCGGCGAGCTACAACAGCCTCCTGCTGAATCGCAGCCTCGGCCACCCGAGCGCCGGCGCCCACCATCCGGGCGTCAACGTCAACGTCGCCGCGGCGGCCGCTGCTGCGCATCATCACGCCGCTGCGAGCTACAAGGACTGGACGACCGCAGCGGCGGCCGCGGCCGTCCAGACGCCGACGGCACAGTCGCTGGTGGACGCGTCCTCGGCGCCGCCCTATCCGCACGGACCCTACGCGCCGCTTTCGAGCGACTACTGGACGTAAACGGGAGAGGGAGAAGGAGATACGAGTTTTTTCAACTTTTCATTTTTTTTTGTTTTATTTCGTTGTCGACGATTCGATACTTTGTTTATTTTTTTCTCTTATCCGACCCCCTTTTTATTACGAAGTAATAATTTGACTGTACAAATGGCGACGATCGCGAAACTGCTTCACTATAGATCATATTAATGCAAAATGAATACAATATAACGTAACTAGTGTAGATTGTAATTTGTAAATTTCGTTGTATTATTGTATTAAATTATCTAAACGAATATTAAGTATACACGATAGCATAATACGAACAATCGTCGAGTGTCCTTTTCTCTCTCCCCCGACACGAAAAAAAAAAAATCGGCAAACACGATTTTCCACTCGATCGCGCGCGATGACGCGTAAAATTGTTTTTATTCCCTGTATACCCGGCGCGAGTCGAGGGTGAGAGACACATAGAGAGAGACAGGATAGACGCGTAACTAATGTGTTTATATATACGCGCGATGGACACCGAGGACGATTATCTCTTGCACCACACTCGATGCATGAGTGCATGATTTTCCCCGCGCGATTATCGCGCGTTATATAGAAGATACACATTCGAGTGTGGCGTATAATCGTGACGATACGAGCCATAAAAACTCGTCGTAAGATTATTTTATGTGGCATTGACGCCCACGCCCACACGCACACACACAGTTTTACGCTTCAATTACACGTATACAGTACACACTTACACACACACACAGACATGATATATAAGCCCCCATTTATATAATACACCTATACAGACACAAGCTTATACCAAATTGCACGCGAAATATGGAGACGAGTATTGCGGATCATCCGACTAGGTAATGATAGTTTGTAATTGAGAATACAAGTAGCTTAATTCATTACGATGATATACAGCTTTGAAAAATGAGCGACATAATTATTGTAATAATTTAAATTTAAAAAAAAAACAAGAGAATTAAAAATTAACGAATCTCGCGCGCTTCTACCCCCGTGTATATTACGACGCTATTAAAATATAATTGTACTCGATGAAATAATTAAGAATTTACAAATTATACGATATATTATCATTATTATTGTTTATAATTCGACGCCAAAAGGGTCTGCAAGTAATACGTTATACGTAAGCGACGTTACATTATTATAATTATCATCATTGTTTATTATTATGATAATGTCAACGATCGCGTCTTTTTTTTCGTGTATCTGTAAATATATCGCAATTGCCAAGATTGCGAGGGACAATTGATGCGAAAAAAAATTGAGGCGTGCACAAAGTTGATAAACAACAACGAAAAAAAAAATCATCACTTCTAATAACGGCATTATATAGAGAAAAATAAATAACTTCGATCGTTATCTTCTCTATCTACTAGCAATAAAGTTGTGACGTTATCTTAAAATGATCGTTGTGGTGATTCTTTTTTTTTCTAATCCACGTTAAAATCACGAAACGAGCCATTCTTCGATTGTTTGTTTGTTTGTGTTTTTTTTTTTTTTTTGGTAAGATATAAGTTTGCAAATTATTGATTCGAGATCGGTAGTACTACACACCCGAGTAATCCGCAATCGAACATCAATAATTAACGAATTAATAATATTCATTGTGTTTTATTTGTACAGTCACTAGAGCGAAATAAACTATATAGTTCGAATTTTAGCCTAAGGATACGTCTACGATATAATTAAGGAACATCAATGGATAATAATATAAAACAATGAGATATTATCATCTTGCGCTTAATTGTACTTAAAAGGTTAATATTTCTTTAGTTGTATAACTGTATAACTTGTAAATATCATTTGTATTAAATTGTGCTTTTGTTAACCTATTTCATCATTAATAAAAAGAAAAAAACGACAAAAAAAAACTACCCAGAAAGTGATGTATGTTTATTATATTATACTCCAGTACCCTCTACTTAAAAACACATTTGGAAAATACTTTAATTATTTATTGAATCAACATACACATCGAGTAACAAAAACATATCCATTTACGCAATTTCGGTCGTTACAAAAATAAAATCGTATACAATCTCATATAAGAGCACTCAGGGGGGGGTTCCTTGTGAGATTACCCGAGTTTGTTTATAATTTCTGTCCAAGTGGTGCCCTGGACCAGCTTGTTGCCCTCCTCCATCAGCAATTCGTTGACCAGAGCGACGGTCTCGGCCTGGTACTCGTCGATCGTCTCGGGCAGTACGTCCGACACGGCCTCGCTCACCAGCCCCGACAGCTCGTCGTCGTTGAACAGTCCGGTCAGGTTCAGCTGAGCTCGGCGAAGAATTGAAAGATAAATGTTGGATTGGAGTAATTCGTTGCGTCGAGTCGATAACGAATGACAATGATATGTATATTATACGATACCTTGAGAGCTCCCAATTTGACGCGAGTTTTGACTAGGCCTATAATTTTGACGTCCTTGGCTTTTTGGAACTGGATTTGCGAGTAGAATTCCAAGTCGCGGATATCGAATCTTTGAAAAACATACGAAAAAAATATGATGTCTTTGTTGTTAATTTTTTTTTCATCTCTCTCTCTCTCTCACTCGACTTACGAAACATCACCCGTGCCGTAGATGGACACCTTCTCGGAGTACGAGGCGTCGACGGAGTACTTGGTCGTGCCGTGGATCCTCGGCCACTTCATGCCTATGGTGAGGTTCTTCTGGCCGATCTTGAAATCGACGTCGAACACTTTGTAGTCGGACAGTCCCTCGACGTGGACCTCGCTGACGTTGCCCTTGAGCACCAAGTCGTGTTTCTTGAGGTCGATCTTCTGGAACTTGGTCTCGAACGGATCCATCTTGGGGATTCCCAGTTTGTCGTTGCCTGTCTTCATGTAACCCTTGAGGTCTTCGAGGAAGTTTCGGAGCCTCGACGTCATGGTCCTCAAGACGGCGTAACGCTCGACATCGGCTGCGATAACGAATTAATTATATTCATTTTTATTTATTTATTTATTTATTTTTTTTTCGAGGAGATCGAACGCGTTATGTCGTTCAAGCCAGAAAGTTTAGCTGCTCGAGAAAATAAGACGCGTACGAGCCACGCTGCGCTATTTTAAAGTGCGACGGCTAATTCGGTGCCAGTGTGGCCAGTGCGGTACGGTCACGATTTTTTTCTTACTTTTTTTTATTTACGAAGAAAGAAGAAGCACACATCGAGTTGACTCTTTCTTCAGCGTGAAGTATTTTAGAATTTCGAACAATTCAAAGACGATAAAACTCACCTCGTATGTCGTAGATGCTGGCTTCGGAAAGATGAGCAACGGCCACTAACAACAGCAAACACGAAACAGCCCTCATGGTGTCTGAATTTTCACACGAATACGAAAAGAAATTTACTACGATAATTTATTTTTTTTTTTCGTTAGTGGCGAGTTGTGCCTGCGTCGTGACGAGGCAACACTTAAACTGACCGCAGCCGAGATATCGCGACGCGTTGTCTTTTGCAGCCGCGTCGACTCGCTCACGATCGAATAAAAAGGCGAGAAAAAAATTCGACTCGTGGCCGATTTTTCAAATAGATTAATTGATAAATTAACGCCACAGTATCGTTTTCGCGCTCTCGATAGATTTAAATCTGCGTCCGACTTATCTCGGCTTACAGTATATTGTGATAAAAAAGGGAGAGAGAGAGAGAAAAAACAATCGAATTCCTGCATGTTATAAAAGAGTGAATTGTTCTATTGTTAATTAGCGGTGGTGATCGTGTCAACACTTCTTATCGATTTGCATTGTTGTCTATGCGTGGGCGAGTAATAATAACCGAAAATTTCGGTAGGTGTCGAGAAAAAATAACAAATGAAACGATGCGCGCGAGATACCGATCTGCCTAAAAAAAATGTCAACTTTCATTTAAACCAATTATATTCAAACTGGCAATAGATTAAAAACAATGAAAGAATTATTTCTTCAATAATCTTTTATCGTATGTATGTATCGACGGAACGGACGCGAAAATTCATTTCTCGCGACTGAGCGACGAGGAATTCATGCAGTGCAAATGTGGCTCTAATTTACATTATTATTCAGTTTTACTGGTGCAACGGTGATATACAGTAAGTCCTGAGAAGATGATTGGATTTGTCCGACTTGTATTTTCCAAGATATCGTTTTGATGAAAAAAAAATTTTGTTCAACACAAACTTTAACTTAACTTATTAAATTTTATTATTTTACAATATATTTATAAAAAACTGTACATTTCAATTTTTGCTATTGAAATTAGTCCATTATTAATAATTTAACAATACTAAACTAAAGGTTGGTGAACAACGTCTTTTAAAGAAATTTTCACTCCAGCTTTTTGCAATTTTTCTTCCAACTTGGAAAGCTGTGACATTTTTTTCTTCATACTCTTTTTGTATAGCTTCTCTGTTTGGGGAGACTCTTGACTTTGTAAAGCCTTTAATCTGTTGGTCAACTTGGGGTAGAATGTTTCTGACCAGGCTTTACCACAGAAAAAGCCTTTGTGGACTTTCTCGCTAGGAATATAGGTCGCTGGAATTATAAAAACAGGCATTAGCAAATTATTAAAAGATTTATTGTTTTATATTTCTTTGTATTTACCTTTCAAATTCCTATTGCATATTACATGAGATTTCATTGTATCTGCAACAATTTCTGCTACTTTTGGTTCCAAAAACTCAATATATCCGTATCCTTTTGATTTCCCAGTCTATAAAACAAAGAGTATCATGTAAGTGGTTTGATTCTCATATTAATAAATATTAATAATCATGTTAATAAATAATAAATAATGAATTTTTTATACCTTTTTGGATCTAGCGACTCGCACTCTTGTGACTACTCCAAATTGTTTGAAGTATTCTCTCATTTCTTCTTCGAAGAATCCATGTGGAATGTGACCTAAGTACACCAAACCTCTAGTATAAGGTTTTTCTGATGTTTCCGTTTTCTTTACCAACTCTTCTTTTTCACTATTTTTTACTCGCTTTCCTTTTTTCTGCAAAAAAACGAAAACAAATTTTCAATTTTAGGTGTCAGGTAAACAAAAATTAGCATAGAAATAAAAACGTTATTTATATCAGCATCATTGTGACAACATATTAAATTTATACACAAATGAAACATAATAATTTGACAAGCATTGCAATTGCAGGTTATAATTTGAATTATAATTTGATTTACATACCATTATCATTTTGGATACTGTTTTGAGCACAGTTGATTGTGCTTTCTCTCCGCTCTTTTTGACCTTCATTGTTTCAAGTTTTATTGAACAAAATATTCAAAATTCACAAGATTAATAATTTTAAAATTTAGAATGTATACAATTTCTCACTGCACGATAAGCTTATGCTATACCATGCGGCCTTCCAGACGTGCCGTTTAAAACATAGGTTAGAGATTGAGCAAAGATCCGATGCGCATGCGCGCGCCCTCTACGAGAGTTTCATAATTCATTCGACATTCATTCAAAACTCAAAAGTCGTAATCGTATACTTTGATTCTCTTCTCAAAATGAATGTGAACTTTTTAGGAAATAAAGTTTTTGAAATCAATCGTATTGAAATTTGAACTGTGTGTGGATTTATTCATTGGCAGCCTATCTACAAATTTCTCCAGAAATTTTATTTACATTTAGTACATTTACAAAACTCGTTTTATTGTTCTTTTTCTTTTTTTTTATTACTTTATAACATACAAAAAATGTAACAAGTTTTTTAAATACTTGAAGCATCACAAATTCAATTTCAGTTATTTACTAATGGTAAATTTTAAAAATTTAATTTGCTATAAAACTTGTTTTCTTTGATAACGTACAAATTGTATTGCTATGTAATAGAACTAAATAAATTAGTCAAACAAATTCATGATTAAAATGAAATTTTCATCAAGTTTTCAAACTTCATAAAGAAACATTTTTACAAGCAAAGTGGTAAATTACCAATAACAAAAAACAAGCTGGTTGCTTACACAAATATTAATATCATGCAGTGTCCTTATGTATCGCTGCTTCGTTTAAAAGGAGTATAACTTATTTGCTTCAGAGAATACAAGCTTTTTACACTTTTTCATGAATTGATATCAAATATATAATTCACACATTGACTGTGTTACTCGATTGCTTGTTCATCTGTGTCGGCAAATCATATGAATTTTTAAGACATGGCTTTTAACAATGGATTGGCATAAGCCATTGGTCTGACGTTGGGATGTGGCTAAAAAATATCGTTTTTGATAAGTACAATGTGTAAAAAGAATCAAAATATAATTAATATTTTTATAATTAATACATACCACTGCTTCATAAACAGTGAAATTTGGTATCATATCCTTTCCATTTAGAGTGATAAAGGCACCTTTGTTGCCAATTTGATCACTGAAAATAAAAATGTAACATGAAATGACAAAGAAAATTAACAATTTTTAAATATCTTACCAATAGTTTGGAGCTGAAAATACTGTTATGCATTTTCCATCATGTGCTATTTCATATCCATTTTGTTTAACCTCATGACTTCTAACAAGATATTCTAAATTATTCAATTCTAAAAACTTGGAGGTAACATCAGGACCAAATTGAACACCTATTCCACGCTTACTTGGAGCTCTTCCGTCTTGAGGCTGTGGATCGGACCAGAGTAATTCACACATAAGGCCATCTTCTGGAGGTTGTCTGTTTCTATCAATTTTACGAATTTCATCTAACGTTACATCATCTCTGGAAAATAGTCCTCCATGTGTCACCTACAAAAATAGTATTTTTAAATAAATGTTCACTTATCAATTGTACACATAAAATTTACATACCATGACTCTATTATTAAGGCAGTGAGCCAATGGCAACCAATTATAAACTTCAGTAAACAAATCAGCCATTTGAGCTGTATATTTAGCTTTAACTTCACCTTCAAATCCATATATTTGGTTCATTGTTATAGATTCATGATTTCCTAAAAAATAAAAAAATAAAAGATGACTCCAAATTGTATTAAACTTTGATGAATTAAATGGTAAATTAGACAATCCATACCTCTTGACATGAAGAAATGATTAGGATATAATAATTTGAATCCAAATAATGTGAATACACATTCAACAGAAAAGGATCCTCTGTCAACAAAGTCTCCATTAAACAACTATAATAAACATTAAGGAAAACACTACATGATTTATATGGAACTTAATACTATTATAATCAAGATATTCTTAATTTTCCATGAATAAAAGGATACGTAAGGATTTGTTTCAGATGGCAGTCCATTTTTTTCAAAGATATTAATTAAATCATAGTATTGACCATGAATATCACCACAAACTGTGAATTTGTCTGTATCTCCAATTGTAATATCAACCAAGCTGGGAAGCGTCATTAATAATGCTTTGACATCTATTAGAATTTTGTAAGCATACTTTCGGTGTAATTTCTTTTGATCTTTGTACCATTCTAAAAGATCCTTCATAAATTTCAGAGTAACTTTATCATCTTCTAGTTTTGGTCCTGTGTATTCATCTTCAATTGCTGCCACCGACAAGAAGTGTGTCATTAATAAAATTAAACAAGACAATTGATAGTATCAAGATTTGAAAATACTTACACATGATATCCAAATTAATGGTATCCGCTATGCTCTTTTTATTCTCTTCAACAGCAATAGCCTTTTCGAATGCAATTTTTTTAACAATTTTATTGCACTCTGTATACTTCATTTTGGCATCTTGATCTTTTGGGCGGACTTTCATAACAGTTTCATAATCTTTTAAGGCAATTTTGAATTTCCCAAGAGACATATTTGCAGCCGCTCTTCGATAGTATCCCTTGATATAATTCCTATCCAGTTCAATGGCTTTGGTGGCGTCTGACAATGCGTAACCAAAGCATTCTGTCCTGAGGTACGCAAAACTCCTATTGCCATAATATATTGCAACATTGGGATTCAACTCGATGGCTTTGGTGTACAGTGATATTGCGTCGTCATAGTTTTGAGCTGAAAATCATTATTGGCTTTTTAATTGATTGATCATGTCCAAAACACAAGCAATTGTACAACTTGATGTGGAGCAAAAGTTACTCAAAATGACGAGGCATATTTTTCTCGACCCACGAGACAATCGTTCGATATACAAGAGCACCAGGACAATCGGCTTTGCAATAATTGCACGTCATAAAGTAAAAGATTTATAGCCACGCTTTTGTGCATCTCTCATCCATGAGTTTTGGTTATAAGCGAATTCGCCAAATGCAAACTCTCGGCCACACACGTGATCGGACCGCGGGACACGCGCTCGCGTCCTGTTTGAAAAGCCCATCCATCCACCACCGAAATCGCCGAGGCACGGCAAATTTTCGGCGAAAAGAAAACTCAACATCGCGTCAACCACGCATTCAAAAACGAGAGAGAGAGAGGCAAAAAAAGCAAAAGAGAAGCAGCGAATCGTCCCCGTTCGTCGGGTTGACGTAACCTTATTACATTATTCACACACATTATATATACCTTTAAAAAACTCGTTGGCCTTTTCTTTGAATTTCTCGGCAGCTTGGACGTCCTCGTCGGACGGCACTCTAGGCGATTCCTCGGCATTGTCGTTCATCTTCTATGTTTATGTTTGTTTATTTATTTATTTATTTTTTTTTTCTTTTTGGTAAAAAAGTAGGTAATAAATATAAGGCAGCGAACGCGAGAGAATTACACGCACTCCGTGTTGCAAACCGACGAGACCCAAGAATCAATCACAAAACGTCGTCGTCGTCTCCCGGTGGCGCGAGGCGTACAACTACTGCTTTACTATTACTATGAATGTGTTGCAGTATATATATATAAACGTTGAGGTTCTCTCTCGTCTCTGTATATATATACACGCGCAGATGCAACTTATCGTTTGAACAACACACTTGACTGTGTATATAGCACTCTATACGGGGGCATTAAAAAATTGTACGTGCGGCAAAGAAACAGCACATACACTCGGACATGCGAGGCGGAGGCGCGCGCGCGGGCAGAAAGCGTGGCGATGATACGTTGTATATAATGTATCGAGAGAGGTTCGTTGGCTCGAACGATCGTCTGTGTCTGTGCGCGCGCGTGTGTGTGTGTGCAGCTTCACGCAAATTTAATAGAACATCTACTGCTAGAGAGCTTGTGACCAGCAGCGCGTGTTGTTACAGATATATATATATAAATTTTCCGCATCCAAATGTGGGCTAACTCGGAGATTCGCGCCGCACATGCTCGCGCGTGATGCGATGCAGCGGCTCGTCTCGCTTTTGCAAAATCAGCCGCATGCGTCGAGGAAGACGCGTCGCCGCCGCCGCTGCCTATATGCTTAACCGCAACTGTCAAAAACGTGCTCCGAACTAAATATACGATCGATTCACTCGGACTTTCTCTTCGAGACCTGTCAAAACTGAATCATAGAAATCGGAGGATTTTATGCTTGTATAATATACTAGGAGTCTCGAAGTCGAGAAACGACATCCGACTTTTTTTAAGCGCGTCTTGTTTATGTTTATGTGCAGCGGCGGAGCAGCAGCAGCAGCTGCAGACGCCGCACGCAAGCCGTGTACACATACGGAAGGGGATTTAAACGTCGTTTCTGCGAGTTGTGACTTGCACGCATACACTATCTCGACATCATCATGCTTATCGCGACTGGCTTTAAACGTCATGCGATGACTCCTTCTCGCGCACGGATTACGTGCAGTTGACGCGATACACGTACATATACATTTCGGAGCTCCTGCTGTATATGTGTACAAACTTTGAAAGAAAAGCTCGCCGATCATCATGGAAATGACAAGCTGCCGAACGAACGTCGCCGTCGACGCCACCGCATCGATGGAAGACGCGTACGTTTGCTGCAAGTTCCACGAAAAATCTATGGAGATTTTGGTGATACTAGGCGACGACACGTCGGCTTTCAGAGGAGAGGTAAAGATGAAATGATGCAAGCCTTTTTCTGCCTTGTTCTGCCGATTTCGTGAGATTAATTGCATACTTTTTGTGCTTTCAGGTTTTGTATAAAAATTTGGAAAGGTATGCCAATTCGCTCAACGTACAGCTTGATGAATACGTGTCCGAGTGTAAAAATATATTTAGTGGCCAAAGAACTGATACACAATTTTTATTAAGAAAAAGTGAATTTATATGGAAGAAGAAAGTTATATTAGGAAAAATTTTAATTACAAAAGAAGAAAATTATAAAGATTTAATGCAAAGCTTTACTTTGTGCCTAGTGAATAGTTATTCTGTGATAAACCAAAAATTTAAAAATTTAGAAGAGTCGTCAAAAGCTCTCAGCATTAATAACGAAAAATTAAGAATGCAATTGGAGTGCTTGACCAAAATAAAAAATGATATGGAACTAGACATTTACAAAAAAACGATAGCATTGATAAATAAAAAGAAAAAATATAGTGTAATTAAAGAAACTTTGAAAGAAGAAATTTACAATCAAGAAACTGATAGTGATTCTGAAGAAAAAGTGGTACAAGTTAATCCAAAAAGAAGTTTAAGTAGAACTGAAGAACCGCTGCAAAAGAAGAAATTCAAAACTGAAATTTCCTCACACTGGTTGAGAAGTGACAACAATAGTATTAGAGAAATACAAGTTCTAAGTCAAGAGAGTGAGTTGGAGATGGAATTAAAGCTAGAAGAAGATGACAGTGCAATACCATCTCCAACTTCACAAAATGAGTCAGAAGAAATTATATTTTAAGTAACTAGAGTAAAACTCATAAATTAATTAAATTAATTTATTCTTCATCATTTATAAAACTAAAGTTTAGTTGTAAATAAATAGTTTATAAGTAAAAATTAATTTGAGAAAATAAAAATCTATATATTTACATTTATGTACACAAACAATTTTAAGTTTACATTATTTACTCAACACTACTAGTATCAAATGTTCGAATAAGCCACCGGTCTCCAGTTAATCATTAAATACAATGATCAGATATTTAATACATTCAGGTGTTTGATGCAACAATAATCTTGCAATTTTTAATCTTTCTCAAACCAATTTCTTTATGCATCCTAAAGATGATACTACTTGTTGAATTAATTATTGATTACTATATTGGAAGTTCTTAAGTAGTGGAACTAATTCATAAATAAATTTGAGTAGTAAAAACGCTGAAATGATATATGTTAGATTTGTCTTTAATTTATTCTTATTCAGTATAAACTTTCATAAGAGTCAAAATATTTCTTAGTAGGTAATTTAAAAGTAATTTATTTTACAATTATGTTTTTCAACAAGTTATCAAAGACAATAACAGAATTAAAAACATTATAATCTTAATACATTTAGCTATCAAGTCTAAGACCTGACTAACTTGGATACAATTGATTTATAACATTTAACTGTTTTATAAAACATTTTTTGCATTATATACTTCAAAAATATTATTTGTATTATCTTTTAATATATTTACATAAAACTATTCATTTCTTAATGCTTGAGTAATAACTAGAACAATACTAAACTATAGGGGTTTATGAACCACAACATTTTTTAATGAAATTTTTACACCTGCTTTTTTTAGTTTCTCTTCGATTGCAGACAACTGTCCCATTTTCCTTTTCATATTTTTTTTATATTTTTCCTCTGATTGAGGTAAGTCTTGTTTCTTCAAGGCTTTCACCCTATGATTTATTTTAGGGTGAAATGTTTCTGACCATGCTTTGCCACTAAAAAAGCCTTTGTGAACATTCTCACTCGGAATATATCTGGCTGGAAATATTAAAACAAACATTGATGAGTTACTGTACAATAAATGATTTATCGTTTCATATTTTTTCACATTTACCTTTTAAATTCCGGCCACACATATAATAACCATTCATTGTTTTAGCAGTAACTTCTGCCACTGCTGGATCTTGAAATTCAATATAGCCATATCCTTTCGACTTCCCAGTCTATAAAACAACGAGTATCATTCAATTAGTTCCATTTTCATAATAAAAATACAGCATAAGTATTGTTAATAAGTAATAAATAATGATCTTTTATACCTTCTTAGATCTAGCGATTCGCACTCTTGTGACAATTCCAAACTGACTAAAATAATCCCTCATTTCTTCCTCGAAGAACCCATGAGGTAAGTGGCCAATATAAATGAGACCCCTAGTATATGGTTTTACTTCTGTCTCTTCAGTTTTTTCAACTAACTCTTCTTCGTCATTGTTTTTTACTGCCTTATTTTTTTTCTGAAAAGTCAAAAAAACAAAACGAATTAAAACAATCCCAGATTTTAAAATAAAGTAGATTATACCATAAAAATAAAAACATTATTTATATTAGCACCAATGTTAAAACAAATCAAATTATTTACAAACAAAACATCAGTTGACAAGCATTAAAACTTAATTGGTTTCAACTCTCTGAGTTACATACCTTTATTATGATCCTAGACACCGTTTTGAGCACAGCGGATTTGCTCTTCTCTCCGCTCTTCTTGACTTTCATCCTTGCAGTAAACAAATTATTCAACACAGTTCGCACAAGTACTGATTTTGAAATGCTTGACAACGCACAGTTTCACACCCACGCTATCACTATTTTATGTGTACACGAATCATATACGCGGCCGGCTACACAGCATGAACGGGCGAGTAGCGAGTCGTGACGTGATGCCTTTTGAAAAGTTTATAACGACGAATGGGCAAGGATCCGATGCGCACGCTCACTACGGAGTTTCATTCAAATTTCAACAGTCAGTTATACAGCGCGAGCGATGAGCTGGAATACGAATTTCCTGTTAACAAATGTTATTGTGCATTTAATGTAGTTTAGAATGAATCGTAAAAATGTACCATTAATGAATTAACATAAATTATTTATCAGATAATATGAAATTTGCATAAAGTTTGAAAAGTCGTCATTTAACAAGTACTGATGGTACAGCAAATTATAGACACATCTTGAAGCTGCGATGCTTATTCAACTTTCTTTAAATTTGTATTAAATAAATAATCCATACACTGATAATGTTACTTGAATACTTATTTATAAACAATGGATTGGCATATGTCCCCTTAGTCTGGCGTTGGGTACGTGACTAAAAATTATAGTTTTTTTTTGAAGTACAATGGATTCGAAGTAAAATCATCATTTCTGTGATCAAAACATACCAGTGCCTCATGAGAAGTAAATGATGACTGTACTCTGTTCGTTGAAAGATGATGAAGGAACCTCCATTGCCAATTGTAGCGCTGAAAGTAATAAAATCCTATTAAATCTATGAAAACATTATGAACATGTATTAAAATGTTGTAAGCATAGGTAACTTTGTTATATTTTGTTTTGTTTTTTTGAACCATTGCAAAATGTTTCTGCCTAAAATGCAGCAGTAATTTCTAACATCTTTCAACTTTCATTACCCAGATAAAATTAAAAAGAATAATCTCTTACTTGTGTTATTTTGACTTATGATATCAACATTGTAAGTATTATTTTGACATATGATGTCAAAAGTATTTATTTTAAAAATAATAATAATGCAGCAGCAGACACCGGTGTGTGTGTGCGTCAAACAGTTGCCACGGCATCCCAGAGATGTCACTGCTCGCCGCACGCGTACGCCGCTCGGCACCCAGCAAAGCTATATATTGTATACTGTAAATATACAGCACGAACTGACACATTCACACAAGTGCACATACACGCACACACATGTGTGTATTGACAGGTGCCCCTCGACAGGCAAACAGCAGCAACAGAGGCTCGGCTGCTGCGTGCACGCGAGAGCTGGAGTCGCGAGTTTGTGCTCTGCTTTGACTGCTGCTGCTGCTTACGGTATATATAAGGCAGCATGGCGCCCGCAGTGTTTACGACGACCGACTGAATCGCAAGATCGACGTATTATAAAAAAAGCGACCCACGAGATCGAGCATTTACATGTACGATTCTCTAATACCAAATCGAAAATTCTAATACCAGCAGTAGCGGCACCGACGACCGCAAAGGAGCTCGGGCCACAGTGTGTTGTTACATCAAACTTCACCGGGCGTTCGTGTACGCGCGAGTGTGTGCGTGTGTACGTGTGTAAACACACACAGAGCCCGTGTACAGTGGGTCTATCGATTATGTACCGCGCTCAGACCGCTCTAGCTCGACGTTATCCTCGTCCTGCAAATCCAACTGTGCATGCGTCTCCGCGTGTGTATGTGTACGTAAAAGTATTATAATACACTTATTACCCGGTGCTCCGATCCTGTATCGCGCACGAATCGCACTCGGCACATAAGTCTTGACTGCTGTATACAGCCTACATATATAGCAGATTATACCACTACTCCAGTACAGTTGACACTTTGGAGAGCAAGAGAGAGAGAGAGAGAGAGCGAGAAAGATATAAGTTTGCAATAGAGAGCTCTCGGATAATAATATTATATCGACAGCAGCGGTAATTGCGACATTATCTGCCAGCAGCGCTCGCAAGACCTTTACAAGTGTGTCTGTGTTGCTGGTGGTGGTGGTGGTGGTGCGCGCAAAAATTACATTCGCATTTCGTAATTTATATTATTGTGTATCGTTGAGTGCTGTGTTGTGTTTCTCGTATACGATATTAAAAACGTGTGTACGTCGGTGCATATATAGTTCGGTGCGATCGTATAGTAGTGTTTCGTGCATGCGAGTGTGTTGCTCCGATTGACTCTTCGTCGAAGCAGAAGCTACTACCGCGTATATTATTCACATAAATATAATTGAAAAAACTTGAGCCTTCGTCTGTGTCTGTGTGTATCATAATACACGTTAAATAGCGTCGTGTGCGTGTGTGTTCAATTGGGTGCGGATCACATCAGGCCGTGCGCTGCACTGTCAGCGATCTCAGCGTTGCGACAACGTGAGTACAAAACATTACTGTTTTTTGTTAATTTCCTGCATATATGATTTTTAAAGCACGTCTGCACATAAACGTATAGCCACTCACGTGTAGAGGTATATAATACGTAAAAATACATCCACACATGCGTCTATTTACACGCAAACTGATCGCTTGTATACAAGCTATTGAATCCCGAGCTATTGAATAAACATGTTTAAGAGAAGCTAACAAAATACAACAGCAACAGCAAAATCAATGACGATTATCGGACGAGCAAATTATAACACAAGTGCCATATTTAAAAGCTCACAAGTGGCGTATAAGTTCGTTAAGCGTAGGTATGAAAATTTGCGCGCCGTGCGCAAGTTGTCATAATGCAGAGCAACAGCAGACCGAGCTGTGCCGGTGCCGAGCTTCGACAAAGTCACATGATATTTTCGAAGCTTTCGAGCGAACGTATATTATGTACGTACAATTAAAAGTCTATAGGTTCATATTTATTGTCTTTTGTAGAAGTATAGGATCGATATAGTATAGCTGGCGTATTATATACGTGTGTCGGCGCTTAATGAGCCGCAAAATGCCATCATCAGCTATAACCGTAATAAAGTAGTTTCGTATTACGAATGAGATGGAAACGAAACGAAAAAAAAAGCCGCGGAAAGCTGTATTACATAGGCAGTTAATAGAGAGAGAGAGATATACAGATGATGTGTATGGGGAAGTGAGCAAAGCAGCCTAATCGCGCAGTTTTCGACTCGCTGTACGGAGTGATTCTTCTAGAAATGAATATATTGATAAGTAATTTCGACGTGTTTTTTCCTCACCTTTGTAGTGGTTAGGAAAAATGAAAAACTACCTCCACAATCTCAAAAAACGGACTTGAAGGTAAAACACGCTTTATCTTTTTTGCCTCCAAGTTTGGAGCTTTTCTGAGGATCGAAATCGAAAGAACTTGCGATTTGACTGCGGGGGTCAAAGAGGGCTTAAAATCGAAAAAAATTTTACTATTCTGCTGACTTGCGCGCGTCACTGGGGCTCATATCGCGATTCTCCCCATATACCAGCTCGAGCTCTCGTGATAGTTCTTCGTCAATCTCCGTCTCTCAAAGTTTCTCGGTTATATAGCCATACCGATTATATCATGCGCCGTGCGCGTTCGCTGCAGCTCTACACACACACATGTACACGCGCGCACAAGCTATATATCGAGATAATGAGTCGTGCTCTATATGCATATATGCTGTGTGTGTCTGTGACCGAGTCGCTGCTGCTGCCGCTGCCATGCATCTCATCCTAAATGTATAGGTAGAGTGCGGTTGAATGCAGCTCGCACACAGACACACACATACACGAGTGAGTGTGCACTATGCAGCCGGTTAGTGCAATCTAAGCAGCAGAACGCGACTCTTTCTTTCCTACTTTACACTCTCTCTTTCTCTTTTTAACTCCAGCATACGTAATGATGCTTGGCGATGGAGGCAACTGCACTACATCTCGTCCAAGTCTCGTCTGTATGAGCGCACTTGCTCCATTTAGGCAGCACTTTTCAGCTTTTCACCGTGGATCTCTTGTCCATAGAGGAAAAAAATAGAGTATTTTGGGAGCTCTTGGACAACTCTCTACGACTTTTTTTGTCGTCGTGAAAATTTTCATGCGCTTTCTTGGACCAAAAACCAAGCGAGCACCATGATCATCATGAAGGAGTTAAATATCTCTGTCTCTCTGGATCAAATTATATCGAGGATCGAGGAGCGCGTGTCGCGCTCCGAATGGCAAGTGTGGCAGACGAGAGCAGCGTTGTTCCACACTCCTCCTCATATCGAGAATCGCGATTTAGGGACCCGGCATGCACTTATTGCACTTACTTTATTTACTGATAGATAAGCTTACAAATTACAAATTGTTGGTAAAAAATACACGTATAAAAATGATTGTCTTACTTAAAATGGTGTCAACACCTTTTGCGTGCAGACTTGGTCTTGGTCTAACATCTTTTTCGGTACTTTTTTTATTATTTGCTGGACCGCGAGCAAGTGAAAAACTACTGAGAGCTTCATCGGTAAAAACACAGTCCATTAAACTTCTTGCCAGTATCGTATGTCGTACAACGCTTCCTTTTATATCGGCCAGCTGATACAAACTCACGAAAATATTATCGCCATTTACAAGTTCATCAATCTGTGGATAATAATGAAAATTTTATATTATAAGAGTACTGTACGATTCCCGTTTCTGTGTGAAAAATTTCAGCTTAGGGTCACTGTCCGTATTTTCGCTCAATAATTGATATTAACGATACAGTTTTACACGAAAAAAATCGCAAAAAATTGGTTGAATCAACCACGCGCTTGTAACAAAACTATATCGTTGCAATACTCATATTACATAAGTTTTGATCTCATCTAAAAAATTCATTCAAAGTTGAGCGAAAATAGAAACGATGATCTTACATGATTCTTCTCATCAGCATTTTTATGCTTCGATGTCCATAAGCCCTCTGCATCGCGACCATCATCTTGATCGTTATTTTTGTGTTAATCATCGCTTTTCTTTGGTCTCTATTAATTTATTGTCAAAATTAATGAAAATTTTTATGGAGAAGTATTTTTTAAAATGATAGAAGTATAAGTTAATTATTTGAATTGAGTATGAGACACCTTAGCTATAGAAAATGCTGTCTTTTTCTCGCCTGAATCAGAATCACTAGTCGAGTCCATTCGGTTGTGCTTAACAATAGACGCCTTAGCTATAGGCAATCCTGATTTTTCCTTATCTGAATCAGAATCGCGGATTGAGTCTGTACGGTTGCGCCCAGCAATATGATTCGAAGATGAACCTGCTTTGTTTTGGTCAAGATCGTTTTCTTTTTTATTCAATTTCGGCCGTTTATCAATCGGAGCAGAATTATCAGTCGAAGTTTTGAAATTATTTTTGAGTTGAATCTTCTTGAATATTATATTAGATAAAAAGATTTTTTAATTAATTGCAAAAGTTAAATTAAGAC
The DNA here is from genome assembly GCF_000599845.2 of Trichogramma pretiosum. Classification (NCBI taxonomy): domain Eukaryota; kingdom Metazoa; phylum Arthropoda; class Insecta; order Hymenoptera; family Trichogrammatidae; genus Trichogramma; species Trichogramma pretiosum. The sequence goes on along the minus strand of NW_019641708.1, from coordinate 586,321 downwards.
GGGCTCGACCTGCTTATTACTTGTGCCGCAGTGGCGTGTTGTTGGGTCGACGAATCTTCGGATGTCTCTTGTAAATTTTTACTTTTTATCAACGTCTCGCTCCGAGTAAAAACAGAGGAATTAACCTCGGGAAATACGCCACAATATTGTAAATTACTCTCGGATGAAATTATGCTTTGCATCAATTATTTGCGTTTGAATCGATAAAATAACAAATTATCTTCGAAATGATTAGCGAATAATTACCTAAAGTGGATTGCTAAATCGTGATGATAATGTGTAACAAATCAATTAATATATGCCTTTATTTCTTTTTATTTCTATAGTGCGTTAATCTTAAATGCTTAAATACGATCATGGCACTATAAATAAAAAAAAATTTATACAAAAAATCAACTTGCTCGTGCGATACAACGCTCTAGGGGTGCTGGACTCTGGAACCACCTTGAACATACGATGATATCGCTTCAAGCGGCCACCGCTAGATGGCGTGTTCCTTTATTCGCAAATCTGCAAGTCGTAAAGTCGAAAAAATTGTATAAGTCAGAGCACAGTTTTGCGCCGTGCAGATGTTGTCATTATTTTAACTAAAACAGAGGAAGGTCGCATCTACGCAGAAAGTGAATTCTCGCGAAAGAAACAAAACACACCTTCGAAATACAAGTGACTGTGCGTCTATAGTTGGTGCGCGAATTGTCGTTCGAGTGCGCCGACAACCGCGATTCCATCCGAAACAAATTGAAAGCATTGTCGAGCCTGAAAGAACAGGTCGATTGGAGCAACGAGGAGGAGCGTTATCGTCTGCTCTATAACCTCTATCCCGTGATCAGCGATTGGAACGAACAGCTTCCCGAGCTCCGAGACATCTTTAGCCCGCGCGAAATCGAGCAACTTCTCTCCGACTCGGTTGATTTTATGAGCGGCTTCCAACACCACCACCGAGGACAGCGATTTCTTAAGTTTGCGCTCGCGACCGGCTACAAGGACACGCCCGCGATGGACGGAGAAAACGGCAACGAGCCAGTGCAGCGTCGCACCACGGCGATACATCGCGCGGCCAGATACCACAGCCCGATGAATCACACGGCGATCGCCGAGCTCTTCAAAGCGTACGACAGGTACGACGTCGATTACGTCGACGAGTGGGGTTATACGCATTTTCACGCGGCCTGCGAGTACGGCTTCGCCGAAGTCGTCGAGAAATTCCTCGACGCCGGCCACGATCCCGATTGCCGCCTGGCTACGAAATCGATCGTCGATCCGCCGCTGCATCTGGCGCTGGCCTGGGGATACGAGGACGTGATGGCATCGCTGCTGAGACGAGGCGCCGACGCGAACTCGCTCAATCAGGACGGACTGACGGCTCTGCAGATGATTTGCCAGGGATATCGCCATCTTCATTTGCTGAAGATATTCACGATCGATCCGAATAAATATCAGCCGTTGCCCGTGGGCCCGCTGGACATGATAGGCCGGGCGCCTTATCACGTGGCTCTGAGCTACCGCGAAAAAGAAACAATGATACAATTGCTGCTGAAACACGGCGCCGATGTTAATCAAGCCGACGCGGACGGATTGACTTCGCTGCATATGATCTGCAAGAGAGGACAAGATGTCGCTCGCGAATTGATGCATATGGTGATCGAGAGCATCGACGAGCTCGGACTGAGCGTGCGACTCGACGCCCGAGACAAGTCGGGCAACACGCCGTTGCACTTGGCCCTGGAACACACCAACAACGAGGCGGCCGAGCTGCTGCTGAGACGTGGCGCCGATCCGAACGTGGCCAACGCGGAGGGATCGACTCCGCTGCACGTCGTCTGCAAGAATCTCCGGAGCGATTACAACGCGGCCGAGATGTTGTGCCGGGTGAGGCGCGACAACGAGGATCGTCCGTTGCGGATCGACGCACGCGACAATTTGGGCAGGACACCGCTTCAATGGGCCGTGGCGAATCTCAAGCTGGGCGTGATCAAGTCTCTGCTGCACTTTGGCGCGGACGCGGCCAAAAACTTGGTTTTTCCCGACGCGAGCTACTTCGGCCAGCAGTTCGACCCGAAGGACGACGAGGATCGGGGCGATATCGTGCTGGGACTGGCCGCTCGAGCTCTGGCCGTGGTCGAGTGCCTCGAGAAAAGCGGATCGTACGAGCTGGACCGTGGCGGCGTCCTGGCTATGGCGACGTTTTTCGTCAAACACCAACTGTTCGAGAAGACGTCGGATTTCAAAAGACGTTGGTACGACGACGACCAGAAGTTTGCCGAAAAAGCCAAGAAAAAGATGGTCACTCCGAGTCTGACTCTGTACGACTTGATCCGCCTGCGAGCCGAGGATGCGGCCAAACTGCTCACCTACGAGGACTACCTGAAGTTCGGACGCTCGAACAAGTTTTGGAAACTGGCCGAGGGACCACGCGAGACCTGCGCGCGGCATCTGTGCGAGAAGCTGGCTAGAGGATTTTTCCGGCGACGGGGCCTGGACTCTTTCTTGCGGCTGACGCGCCACCAACTGCCCGTGCTCTGCTGCGAGATAATCGTCGATCGACTGGGCAACGAAGATCTGTGTAACGTTTGCTTGGCGACCAGCAACGTCGTGGGTGAACGTATTTGATTAATTTCCTTTGATATCTATACTAATAATGTTATTGAGACTTGCTAATTATTCATGTAATTCAAGTAAATAAAAATGAAAAAATTAAAATTTTTTATTTTCAAAATTTATTTACAAAAACGTTATCAAGTTTAAAATAATAAAATAATAATGAACTTCTTCAAATCGATCCAACGTAAATAAAAAAAAAAAATATCTCCGCTCTTCAATCTGTTTGCTAAATCTGTCGTACACTTGCGTTGCCATGGATACCGGAATAGATAATAGTTCGAGCGCAGGATACATAATATAACATGAATATTAAAAAAATCGCGCATACTCGCGTAAGAATGCATGAACGTGCACGACGTCGTGCTTTACACGCATCGTCCTTGGTGATGGTTTCCGTGCATACGTGTATATGTGTGTGTGTGTGTACGAGCGTATTTCCTATCCAACACTCTCTTTGCGTTATATATATGTAAAGCTTCTGCTGGCTGCTGCAGGCTGCCTCTTCCGGTCACGCGATCGCATTAATTAAGCGGCTGCTGTCGTCGTTCGCCGCCGTCGTCGTCGTCGTCGTCATTGCCGCTCTGCTGCCGTTTTGTTTTTGTTTTTTTTTCGTACATTACCGAGAGGGTATAATACATATACAAATAAGGATGCGCGACACACGCGTGGAGAGAATAAACTGCATCGTGCGCGGCTGCGTTGCAAGTGTCGAGGACAAAACGCTCGAATTACGGAGGAGCTCGCGCACGATGCACAAAAAAAAAGAGAAAGAGACAGAGAGAGAGAGAGGCAGCTCTTTGTTGACACATTTTGCAGATGCACTGGCGCAGCTGACGGACAACCTGCTGACTTACAACGCAGGTTCTCGCACCTTTTTTCACGTAACAAGCTATTTTTAATGGGAAATGAAATCGAGTAGTTGATGATTATAAGTATGATATTAATGTAATTGATGACATTCGCAGCGGAGTAAAACCATAAATGTTTTGCATGTACGTAAATCATTAATTTATAATTTAAATGTCTACTTTATGAGAGTGAGCGTAATGAATAATGCTGTATTTTTTATAATTTTTTTTTTGTTTTCATTTTATGAATTATAAAATTATCTTTAAGAATCTATACTTCTGCCCGAAAAATGCAAAAGAAGGATGTGTATCCTTCTTAATTTTGATTTTTTTATAGATTTTTTGATCGAATTTTCAGCCGTATCGGAATTCAGCGCGTCCACGTGACAGTTACCACGTATAAGTGAAGCTGATAAGGCGACGTGACTCTGAGATAGATGGTCGAATCGTAGCTTTGATAGTACTACCAGTTGACAATAGATGGCGTGACGAATTTGGGAGGTGATGGTGAAAAGCTTATGGCAATGTATACCAACTATGATGCCAATAAAAACTTACTAAACTAAAAAACTGGGGAAAAGCTAGTCAAGTGAAACATAATCACAGAAAGAGAAAGAAGGCGTATATAACTACAAAAACTAGCTGAAATAAATGCGCATCTGGCGGTAGAGTAGTCTAAAGCACCCGCCTCTGACAGGTTCGAAGCCCGACTTTACCATTCCAATTACCCATCGAAAATTCAAATTTTCAAACAGGTTTTCTAATACTTTTACTAACTATTTCTTGTTGAATTGTCTCGTGATAATTCGGTAGTTAACTGATATTTGGACGTGTTATAATAAATTTGTTTCAGGAAACATGTCTGATAATTTGAATTTTTAGAAATATAACCAGCTTCTGTAGTCATACGTATGTAATCATTTAAAAGTTAATGTTCTATTTCCATCAAAATTCCTATCAAAAGGTACTTTAATAAAAATATTCAAAATTTCATGAACGATTTTTATAAGTGTTCGAAGTATGATAAGTTTACCTTAAATTAAATCCAAGTTTCAATATTAATTCACACTCATTAAAACCCGAGGGTATTCCGCGCTCGAGGCTGAGCATGAAATGTGAACGACTCAGAGCGCGAATGTATCTCTATGCATTCGAGCGTGAAACACGATCAAAAGTTTTGCCGTGTAGCAAGAAACCACGATAATCCCAAATCTTTTCCAAGTATACGAAAGGTGAAATGCGCCTGGTGCATATCCCTTGTGATATTTTAATAGTTTACATATCGAGAACGGCAGATTCGACGATTCGCTTCCATCCCCATAAACCCGTAATCGTGTATTACAGCGTAACTCGATGATGATTTTTCCTCTACAGCCCGCGACCGCGTATATGGAATATAACGAGCCTTCTTTTTCTCGTATGCTTATGCTCCGGAGCGCCTCTCGCTCGCTCGCATACACCGCACGAGCTACAAGTACAGCGGGGTCTATTATACTTTAAGCACATTTTTCTTATTACATAAGTAACAGTAATAATAAGCATCGCTCGTTTAACTGGCACAGTGTACTCGTATGCGAAAGAATGGCACGGAGCAGACGCATCGGGGCGACCGTATACAATATAATACACACGTATATGTATAGTGAAAAACGCGGCGCGCAACAGTTGCTCAGCAGCGGCAGCAGCATCGATGCCTTCTTCTTTTTTGCTACACTCTAATGCCCGCAATAATAACAATCATAATAATAATGACGACACTAAACTCGAAGCTGTTTATCAGCCGTTAGAGGTGAGGCGAGCGATGAGCTGCTGCTGCTGCTACCTATTTACTATAGAGAAAATAGGCTGAAACGATCTTTTCATCTATTCTCTCTCTTTCTCGACGTATAGAGAGAGAGAGACGCGCACAGGAGGAGAAATAAGAGACAAATGAGATTATCGCGGACAAAAAGCTTCTTCGTATAATTTCTCTCCTGTTGTATTGTATAATAAAGACTAGAAGAATATATTACGAGCGTTTCTTCTCGCAGACTTATACCAAAACAATGGGACACTCGAGTCTCTTCTCGACATTTGTCACGAGCGGGCGTATCGAGACTCGGACTAATTTTATCGATTTAATTCCACAGCAGTGGTACGATTTCGTTACATATTATAATTTCTACTAATAGTTATATTAGTCAACTCGTTGCAACGTGCAGTTGTATCGAACGACTTTTCATACTACAAGCTACACATTTGTTCCATATTATTCTATATAGTGTACGGCAACGATGTCATACATGCCATTGTTATCGCAAATCTGCTGTGCGCACGAGGAATGCGTCGTTGTAACTACATAATACGTCCTTTGAAATTTTCGCGACTCTTTTTCTCGTTTTACGCGTATATATGACGTGTATATTATCGACGTCAACATATAGTTCAAAATATAAGATATCGTTTTAAACTCAAGCGACAAAAGAGTAGGACCTTCGTTCTGCTCTTGAATAAGATCGGATTAAAATACTCTTCTATACTTGTAAGTGGATAAAACGATATCCTTTGGCGTTGTGTACGAAGGACACGCTAGAAAAGTCAAATCCACAGAAGGAATAACAATGCAGTGCAGGACTGTCTGGATATCGATCGTTGCAGAGCTCTCCGACGAGCTATATTTACGCCTTCGCATACTCGAAGAAATTTGGCACCGATCTAGTTTGTTGTTTTGTTTTCGTTCAGCGATGAATTCATAAAATTATCACTGCATATAAGTGTAGCATACGTTACGAAGCTTACGAAGCTTTTGTCTCTCGGCCGACTTTGTAATAAGCTATCGCGTGTAATCCCACGTGTCCACACGCGTTACCTGCAGCTGAGCGCGTATGCGCGGCTTACATTATGTGTAACACGTACCGAAGTGAGACTTTTTTCAGCCGTAAGTTGTGACCGGAGCATAACATTTATTATACATACTTTGCTCTCGCGTCAGAGAGAAAGAAAAAAAACAGAGCCGCGCGTCGAGGGACAGCTCATGGATAATTTTCAAATCTGTGTATTATGCACGAGCGAGTGTGGCGCGCGAGTCGCATGGATATTCTTTCTTTCTACTTCTTTTTTTTTAACTTTGCACCGAAACAATAGCGAAATTAACTGTCGAAGCTTTTCTTCAGATTTCGTGTCCAATGCGATACAGTTCGATTGACGCAGCTGTATCATAGATGATATCATAATGTGAAAAAAATTACAAGATACTAGAAATATAGGTATCGAGTGTCACATACGAAAGAAAATTACTCATCGGCCGCGTGTCCCGTTACGTTCGATCGGTATTATAGATATACATCGTCTCGCGCGGAGGTTCGGCCCACATACTTAGTACACCGATGTATTAGCAACAACAAAAAAAAAAGAGAGAGAAAGAAAATACCTATGACGCATCGTCCTTCTTATATGTTTGACGTTATATGTCCGGCGATCTCAAACGTACGCTGTGTGCTCTCATCAAAAGAATGAATTTCGTTCGTTTCTCATTTTTCTGCTAAAAATGTGTATCATTGATAAAAAAAAATATTCCAATTTTTTTAGACATAAGATACGCGATGTAATTGTTCCAATGACATAATTACAATGACGTATAGTTTTGCTTCGTTTACGATGATAACTTGGGAATTTCGCGACGAGACTCGTAAGTACACGATTGAATCAAAATACGGCATATATACGCTGTATTTTGAAAAACTGCGTCGTACGCGCAGCCCTCAGTGCTACGCAAGATGCCAGATAATACGCGTACGACGTGTAAACAATAGAACGAGCGCCGAACTGTTGCGCTTCTGGCCAGTTATCTCGCGTAATTCGTTCGATCGTCACAGGAAAATTAGTCGTTAACGAAATTCCAATCGAGACGCGTAGAATCCAGTGGTTTAATTAATCGTCGCTCGGTGAAAATGTTTTTGTGAAAATTCTTTCGCCGCTTCGATTTTTCTATAGACCGATTACGTGACGAGAATGACGAAAGTGAACTCGATGTCAAAATGGAAATAGCCGATAATTCAATAGCATCTAAAAATATAACGGATAGCGACGGTTACAAAATTCAAAACGCAATCGAAGTGGTCGCGGACGAAGTGAAACTTGAATTTTTTCGCGATCTCGAGCGTCAACTCGCCGAACGAAATAAAAGAAGAAGACTCGATACGACTGTCAACGCGTGCGAACTGTGCGGCAAGAGATACTCGAGCACGGGCAATCTGATCAGGCACCTCGAGTCGTTTCACTGCCGTTTCGGCCACCTGTGCGACAAGTGCGGCAAGACGTTCTCGCAGAAGGTTACCCTCAACACTCACATCGCTACGCTGCACAAAGACGCGAGCGACGACGTTACGACCAGCTACGCGTGCGCGATATGCGTCAAGAGATTTTCGAGCAAGAGCAGTCTCGATAGGCACGTGGGCTCGTTGCATCGGGGTGTCGGCCACTCGTGCGACTCGTGCCAAAAGACGTTCACGAGGAGGCAGTATCTCCGGCACCACGTCGATAAGGTGCACCGACACGGCGGCGCGAGACACCCGTGCGACGCCTGCGGAAGGACGTTCGCGCGCGAGGGTAATCTCAAGAATCACGTGGTCACGGTGCACGAGGGGATCGGCCACTCGTGCGTCCCGTGCGGGAAAAAGTTCACGAGAAGCACCTATCTTCGAGACCACGTGGACGCTGTGCACAATGGAGTCAGACACTTGTGCGACAGATGTGGCAAGAAATTTTCCAGCAGAGAGTATCTGAGCTGTCACATCGAGGGCGAACACGGCGAGGGTGTCGCCAACACTACCTGCGACGAGTGCGGAAAGACGTTCGCCACGAGGAAGAGTCTCAAGGTCCACGTGGACGCGAATACCTGCGCGAGGGAGTTCAAGGGCAAGGGACACCTGAAACGACACGCGGACGCGGTGCACAGAGGTGGCACGCGGTCGCGCGTGCGTAGATCAGCGAGGAAAGAAGTACCCGATGCATCGCTCGAGAATTAAAGCTTAATCGATTGAAAATGTACATTGTTAATGATATCGTAAGTTTTGCCAATGTTATCTCGTTATTACAGAAATGATGTTAAACAATAAATTTTTAGAGCAAAATGAAGCACATTGTTGATTGTAAAGCTAAATAATATATGTTAAACCTCTCGCGTTTGTGTCGATTTCGTAATGCTATATGGTCGCAGTTCTTACGCTTCGAAACTTTTTATCCTCCATGTGGGCGCGTCACTTTTCAAAAGAGAATCGTAATACGATGCGTCAATATATGGGGAAAAGCAATTTTGCAATTATCGCGACGAGCTTGCAATGTGTGCGTGAAAGCTGCTCATCGTATTTACTAAGTATCTTGGTAATTTAACTTATTTTCAAAATTGCAGTTGTAACGTGAACCTTACAGGATCCACCACCAATGAGCGGTTTCAAAAATAGACATACGTTGCAGCACATGCCGTGAAGTTACGAAGCTGCCACTCGCACCACCACGTAGTGTGTCTTGTATATTACGTCGCGCGTTCGATATATACGTGTACGACGCGCCAATTCAACACAGAATCGGGAGGATATTAATGATTTTCTGTCTTCGTTGTTACAAAAGCGACGTTTCCGGGGGGTAACCCCCTTTTTTGTTATCGTTTATTCTCGCGGCCGCGCGAGTAGGAAAACGAGCGAATCGTTGCAAGGAAGTATCGATGTCGAGGGATTTATATTGTTATTAATATAAATTGTGCCAACTCGTTCTCTCTCTCTCTCACTCGGAAACTGCAACTCGATTCGCAGGGTCACACACATTTACATTGGTACAAGAATATCGATTCGTTTCTCTATATTAAATGAACTTGGCTCCAGCTATATGCTCGATTTCCTCGGCCAGAGACAATAACTCGATCGCCGCACGCGTTACTACCAACTTTGAAACACATCAAAAATTTCCTTCGGTTTCTCTCGCGTTGTAACGCGTGAGAAAATTGTCAACGACGATGGAAATGGAGAATATTATCACACATAGATATATGAAAATTCCGCGTCCAGTTTTATGACCGACGGACGCGTGATATGCTCGCTGATTTCTTAGCACCCCACGCGCGAATGTCGTAACTTCGTGCGTGTATTATAAATGGCACAAGCGTGTCACTACTCGATAGAATATTTATTATTAATTTTTCTGAATATGTATTTTTATTGCTCGCAAAAAAACTAGTCGCTTTACGTTCATTGTGACAGGTGTGGAATTCCACGTAAAAAACAGAAGGACTTTGACACTCGTATACGTGCGTGGCTTCGAGTTAAAACTATATAAATAATTTATAAAAACGTACGAGTTAAAGATGATAATCGAGCGCATATGTATACAGAATTAGAGCTCGAGTTGCACACATTTATGCGCACACACACAAACGCGCGAAGGCTTCACTTTATAAAAGTTCATTTTACAATTACTTCGAGGAATTAACATTCCCGCGTGTGAAATAAACGAGCTTTTACCCGCACACATACAAGATCACGAAATAAAGTGCAGAAAATAATGAACGCACATGCAGCAGCGGCAGTAGCGTATCTTGACGCGGCGCGTGAGAGTCTTTATAGAGTCGTGAGCCGCGCCGCGCGCGGGAGAAAAAAAGGCCTACTGCAGAAAATCAACTCGAGTATACGCAAAGACACAGCTACGCTACTCTCTCTCTCGCTCTCTTTTTCGACGCGAGGACGAAAATATCGTACAATGATGAAAAAAGGGCAATTGCGCGCGCAATATCATACATACGTTTGTGAGTATACGCAAAAACCAAAAATGAAAGGGAAAAAAAAATTTGTAAAAAAAAAGAAAAAATTACGCGGGAGCTGCAGTAAATTATGCCTCGCGCACAGTACGTACGGTTCCCACACAAATCATCTTTGTTCGTGTGTATACAGCTACTGTATGTACATACCGCGTGCGGAAAGATTTATAACGGCCCTCCGTATATACCCGCCGTGTACTTATACACACGTAATAACGCGAAATCGATTAAGTAATAATACGCAGGCGCGAGGGCCCCGTTTATTATTATTATCGCGCGACCTTTTACGTATATACACGGGGAGGATCGGAGTTCACCGCGTTTAACGCAAACCAAGTCTCGTCATCGTCGCTACGATTAATCTCCCATATTAATAACGTACATCTAAAGTTGCCGACATGTATATTGCCACTGGATGGTGTGGACTCGCGGGGTCAGTCACGATAAACAACGATCACATATCTCTTACTCCCGCGTCGCGTACAAATACTCGGCCAATTTTCCTCCGATGTCAAAATGAGAAGTAGGAAACGAGAATATTGTAATGGTACGATAAGAAATTTTACGAGTGTGTGTATAGCTGGTCATTAGCCCCGACGCGCTTTGTTGTCTTTCTCTCTCTCGTGACTACTATAAGCGGCAAGTGCGAATAATAATCGGCAAGCTGCGGGCGAGCGCAAAAAACGAGGCAAGGAAAATGTACGGAGCTTATCGACTTGGCATAAATTACATTAATGCGCAGCTTTTGTAATACTTCCTTCGTGATTCTGTATTATACTTGTCTTTTTTTTTTTTTTTTTAAGCTCTCGACTATGGATATCGACGCTCGTATAGATGTGTATAAGTAAGTCCCTCGCGATGACTTTTGTCGTGCGTCAACGCTTGTACGCATGCTATGCAAGGCTTATATTACATAGCTCGCAGATGTATATCTGTATGCTAGACGAGACACAATGGGTCGTCGACTATACACATCGGAAATCGTCCTCCCGTGAGTAATTGCCTGCAGCCACATCGGTTGGGTGACCTATAAGCTGATTAAACCGAAAGCTCCACCTTTGTTGCCGCTGTCCAGTGTCCATATACCTGACACTAAAGTGTATGATATCTGTTTCTTCGTTGCGCCCCGATAAAGCCGCTTTTCTCGCCTAATATTGAACTACTATTTTACGTTTTCTTTTATAAAGCACATTTTTTACCAATTTATATATCCTATGTACGTACATCGCGCTTATCAAAATTTTGTACATATACGCAGATAGCCCCCGTTAACTGTACAAGGCGCAGATACGTATAATAACGAGGAGAAGCCTCCCAAAAAAAGCAACGAAACGCGACGACGCAGCAGAGAGAAACGATTGATATGTATATCATAACGTTATAATATACGAGTTTGATAGGAGGAGGCAGAAAAAGACGCGCAGCGGGCTCGCTGCAATGCACAAGCTCCGAAGTCGAGACTCGCGTGAGCATGCCTCGTCTATATACAAAATACGCACACAGACATACTGACAGAGAACGAGAGACTACAACTATAGATATACTTATATATTATATATATTTTGCGCGCAGTTTATGCGGCAGCCGCGTCGGGCAGAGAGCTTCGCTCGCTCCAACCGATCAGTCGCCGACTCGCGTGCCAACGAGACGGACAATGTTGTCTGTCTGTCCCCCGTCTGTCTGTCTGTCTATATATGTTGGCTGTGTTCGTGTGTTACAGTGTAGTGTAGTGCTGCGGTGCACCTCCGTTTCAAGCTCGCATCTAAATAATACGCGATAATTTGTCGCAGAAAAAAAAAGGAAGAAGAAGTGAAAGAAGAAAGTCCGTGTGTATACAGTTTCCGTTTGTGTGAGTAGTCGTGTGCGTGGTTTATACATATATTGGAATCGATGATCGGCAGTGTGTGCGATCGGCGATGGCCGCATCGAGAGGAGACGCGGATATATAATACATATAAGAGAATTGCACACACGCACGCGAATCGACTATCTCATTATATTATAGCGCACGCCTATATGGTTAATCCAATTACGTGCGTTGCTGCAGGTACTATACTTGCATGTATATAAACACACATTTTATAGTACATATAGTTACTTTTCACGACTCCCTCGCGAGCGCGAACCCGCGCCGGTTTTCAGCTATTACCGTCCAGTGACTGCGCCTTTTTTTTTTAATTTAATTTTTCGTTTTATGGAAAAAATTAAGTATTAATTTATCAATATAAGGCTAATGCCGCGAGTAATTGGTTTTTGATTAACCATCGTGATTCCGATGCATATTACACTTACGCGAAAAACGATACTGTAATTATATGAAAGCTCGTGCGGGCCGCGCGCGCACGTATATAATTGCGTTTTATTGCTCGTAATAAATGCAATCTTTATCCACGAATATTATTATTATATTATTATGTTGTATACGTTAATATAATGTACGCGAGAGCGATATTAATCTCGCGCGGCGTGACTAGATCCCGACGGTTGAGGTTGAAAATATTTATAATTTTCATTAATACACGAGTATAGAGGGGACGCGCCACGATGGTGCACGTAATCCGAAACGCGTTGCGGTGCACACACGCGTTGGAAAAGCTTCGGCATAATTAGAGTGTATGGATATACACGGAGAAAAATCGTTATGTTACGAATATTATAATACATTTACTGTTTGTCTCTCGATGCTGTGGAATTCTTGAAGTGCGTTTTCGCGTGCGTGCGAGCTTTTTCCGCCGCCGCTGCACTTGGGTATTATTATATTATTGTCGCGCGCGCCGTTACACGTACAATGCATACATAGAGCCGCAGCACACGAGATGAGCTTATATACTCTCGCTCTCTCTCTCTCGGACTCTCTCTTTCTCTGCGCGCAAAGCGTCTATATCCAAAAATATCGCGTTGATATTTTTGGATACCCGCGCACGCATACATCCAGAAACACGATGTGCAGCGACGGTATACTATATAGTAATATTGTGGATGTGCTGCTGCTGCTGTTGCTGCTGTTGCGGCGACGCGTGTGCGCCCCGCGTGCAGAGAGCGAATGAGCCGGTCTCTTATATATATTATTTCGCTGCTTTAATTGAGAAAAAGCCCGTGAAGCTGCAGAACGAAAGTAATATTGTACAGAAGCTTATTCGAATTCGAATTTTTAAAAGAAATTAATTGCGATGTTTTCAGATTCGGATATGAATGTAGGCGGAGCTTTAAAGCTCGAACTCAAATTATCGGTAATATCCATTGGTAAACGATTGATCAACGTATTAACATATTTTGTAGGTCCATAGTAATTTCACGGTCATCAATGGAATGCACCTTGTTTCATTAAAACTGTGTGCTTACATTTTTATATATACTTTTGTCCGTCGAGCTCGGCTCAACTTCTCTCAACATTTTTTGACGTCAATTTTCGATACGTGACCGTATCGAAAATTGACACTTCGAATTTGAATACGAAATTAATGAAGGCATTGACAGTTTTTTCAGTACACGCAAGTCAAAAACACGTGTAGAATTTTCATGGGAATCTATCTCTCAAATTGCTTTTGGTGCTATACGTACACGATATGTAATAGAGATTGTTGCAGACTCCGTACGTAACAATTATACCGTCCGCGCAATCGATTGTGTCTCGATCCTCCACGCGTAAAACAATCGACTCGAGAGAACGCAAAACTCGTCGCTGTTTTTGTTTTTCATCCGCTGCCTCGTAGATAAAGAAAAACTATGAGAGACGGAGAACACCTCTACGCCCACGCCAATGTGGGATGTGTATATTGCGCGCGAGAGAAAAACGCGAGGAAAGATATAATGTATTCGTGTTGATATACATGTATGCATACGAGAGAGAAAATCTCGTGCGTTGGTCGTCGATACTCTACCACTACCTCTCTACTATACGTGCAGTTATGGAAATGTCGCGCATTCGTGTGTATATGCGGGCGCTGCTGCGTGGTTGTACCTACGCATCGTGCAGCAGCATTAGCACATACGCAGGCATATAATAGGCGTGTGTGCGTGTAGCAAGCAGGCACATATTGCGCAGATAAAGACGTCGTCGTCGTTGCTCGAGAGAGACTCGGGTAGTGCAGAGGAGGTGATATTGAGCGCGACGACGTACGAAACGTTGGTTTTTTGTTCGAGTTAACAAATCGGTTGTGCTTTATATCGGATGCAGCTTCTTTCTGAATGAAAAGGCTCTATATTGAGCCTTCTTTAGAGAATGATACGCGTACACTCGGTCTGTATATAGTTGTTATTATTCTTCGCCCGGGAAATACATTATATATAATCGAATCTACAAGTTTGATTCTCAATAAAATTTGGTCTTGTATGATTTATTACGAAACGAAGTTGACGGAAGGATTAATTTTGAAAAAATAACTCGAATCGTCACTCGATACAAAATATTATATATGGCGCAATTACGCAGCCGTGTAAATGTTAATATTATGGAAAAGGTTCCGAGTTATCGCTCGCTTATCGCTCTTCGTGTATACGACATTACGTTACACACTGACTCGGACCATCGCAATTATATTATCATTTGCAACACGCGTACTAACATGCGCGCGAAAATAAGAAGCGAGACGACCAGCAGAGACAGAGACATCGCGAAAGACCCTGTAATAACTGGGACAGCTGCGCACAAAAAAAAAAAAAAGACGAGGCAAAGGAAGCATAAAACATGCTCGGCTCCGTAGCGCAGCGATCGGAGCTGCGCGACGCGCCACGTGCTTGTTTCCGCAAAGTTGCGGCGATAACGCCCGAGAGCGAGAGAACTTCCTATACGGGCGTGCGCGCGTGTCATGTATGCGCATCGAGTGTGTGTGTGTGTGTGTGTGTGTGTGTGTGTCTTTTTTTTTATACATAAATGCACGTACGCGCGAGCATCGCACGCGTTCGTGTAATATCCGCCCGCAAGATATTTTTCTTTTTTTTTTAGGTAAAGCTTCGATCGAAAATGAAGCTTGCGATTATATCGGTATATATAGGCATTATATTGTGACAACAACACGATACTCGCGCGATCGCTCGACGATATAACGAGTTTTTGCGATCAATATGATATCAATAAAAATAATTTATGCACAAACGCCTACTCGCGTCCGACATGTTTTTTTTTCTCGTAACGAGTGAACGAGATTGAACTTAGTAAATATAGTCTATAGTCAAAGGATCGTCATTGTCCCCAATCGTTCACGAGTACGTATTGGCCTCGATCGTCGACTCCTCGCACTGTACATACATACACGCGTGTGCAAGTCAACAGAGAGACGAGCAAAATCGACTCCGGTCGATCGCGCATTAAAAACGTCACGCACTGTATATACCAATACCTCGCGCGACAGGTCCAGAAAAAGCCACTTGCATCTCTTACCTCTCTTTCTCTCTCACTGGGGTTACATCGAGAGTAAGTCGCTGCTCGTCTCGCGCGGCAATATACTTGACGTGTCTTTTCACCTGTATGTGTATAATATATGGGTCAGATTCAGAATTTTTCAAATAAACCTGCGGGCGAGGTTCACGGATTTTCCTGAAATTTTGGTATGTTATAGTACATGATAAAAAAGTGCCAAAACCAAAATTTTGGACCTCCTCCCCCCTCCTACCCCCCACTTCCGGTATAAACGTCCATTTTCGATCTATATTTTTTCTGAAGGCCTGAAGCTATTAAAAAATCTGAAAAAATTCATGAAGGTACTATTTAACAATCCAAACAATCTTGAATTTTTTCAGATTTTTCGAGTGCTTCAGGCCTTCAGAAAAAATCATTGAAAATTTAAATTATTTTATTTTCGGTGAAATGGTTCGATGTACCAGACCGGAGTATTTTTTTCTGAATTCTGACGTCAAAAAACGATTCCTTGAATTTTTTCAGAATTTTTCATTCATGTCCATTCAGCCTAGAGCTGAAAAACCGCTTTTTTTCACGAAAATAATTTTTTTAAGGCGCTACGGAGCCTCAAAAAATCTGGAAAAATTTTTTTCTCATTTTGTTCATCAAAATACATAATCTCAAATTTTTTCAGATTTTTTAATTGAAGGCGATAGCGTCTGGAGCCGAAAAACGTTATTTTTAACAAAAAAGGTTCCTGGAACCCGATGGTTCCGGTAAAAAAATTTGAAAAAATTTTTTTTGAATTCCTTGTCAAATTTTAATAAATTTTGACCGTCGCAAAATTTCGATTGGAGCTTCCTAGCTCATTCTAGAGCATAACAAAGATTAATGCGAAATTCTGAAGACATTCATCATATTTAAATTTTTTTCAGATGTCTTCAGAATTTCGCATTAATCTTTGTTATGCTCTAGAATGAGCTAGGAAGCTCCAATCGAAATTTTGCGACGGTCAAAATTTATTAAAATTTGACAAGGAATTCAAAAAAAATTTTTTCAAATTTTTTTACCGGAACCATCGGGTTCCAGGAACCTTTTTTGTTAAAAATAACGTTTTTCGGCTCCAGACGCTATCGCCTTCAATTAAAAAATCTGAAAAAATTTGAGATTATGTATTTTGATGAACAAAATGAGAAAAAAATTTTTCCAGATTTTTTGAGGCTCCGTAGCGCCTTAAAAAAATTATTTTCGTGAAAAAAAGCGGTTTTTCAGCTCTAGGCTGAATGGACATGAATGAAAAATTCTGAAAAAATTCAAGGAATCGTTTTTTGACGTCAGAATTCAGAAAAAAATACTCCGGTCTGGTACATCGAACCATTTCACCGAAAATAAAATAATTTAAATTTTCAATGATTTTTTCTGAAGGCCTGAAGCACTCGAAAAATCTGAAAAAATTCAAGATTGTTTGGATTGTTAAAAAGTACCTTCATGAATTTTTTCAGATTTTTTAATAGCTTCCGGCCTTCAGAAAAAATATAGATCGAAAATGGACGTTTATACCGGAAGTGGGGGGTAGGAGGGGGGAGGGGGTCCAAAATTTTGGTTTTGGCACTTTTTTATCATGTACTATAACATACCAAAATTTCAGGAAAATCCGTGAACCTCGCCCGCAGGTTTATTTGAAAAATTCTGAATCTGACCCATATATATAGCACGTGCTGCTGTGCATGATCGTGCTCGTGTATATTAGACTGACAATAAAAAAAAAATTTTTTTTGTCAATCTAATAGTCATATATCTATCGAATCGTCGAGCTTCGGTAGCAAAGTAGGAAAAAAAAAGAGAGGAAAGCTCCACATCGCTGCTATACCGTAGTGAGACACACGCGCGAACTCGTTCGGGTGTGCGACCCGTCGACGATATCTACCTACAGACGAGCCTATAATATACTCCGCCGATACGTCGTCGAAGTCGAGTGTTATACACGTCGCAGAAAGTCGAGAGGTAGTGGCACATCATTACATATACGTATACACCGAATTTTTTTCTTTACTTTTTTACATTTGATTTTTCTCTTTTCTCTCGTTATAAATCATGTGCACGTTATATTACTATATACGATATCGAGTGAAAATCTTGGTCCCATAGATATCGCGTGTACGTTTCTAGCTGCATTATATTGTAACATATCGACGCGTACTCAGTATTTAACTTATGAATATCGATAATTAGTAATAATTTAAAGTGTGTATACCCCCTTTTTGCGGGGGAGATGAGGTAACCCACGCGTAAACTAACACGCGAATTACACGCGTTACAATGGATGCTATTACAGCTTTGAGACGTGATTTTATAATTAATAATGTTAATTTTGCAATTGTGGTAATGTTAATTTTGAGGTCAAAACTGAAATACTTGAAGAAATATTGACTTCAAAGTTCAAGTCAAGTTTCGACTATGGAAAAAATTTTTGGGAATTTTTTCAACAACGCCATCAGAAAGAGAAAGAAAAAAATCTATCGATTCATTTGTTAACATTATTTTTCCAACATTTTTTGAGCGAGTCGAAAAGACAAAGACACGGCGCCGCGTGCGGTGTGCCGCCGCTGGCGCGCGGAAACAGGTCCGCGCGCGCTGACCCTCGCTATTCATCTCGATATTTGTAAAATCATCATTCATCATTTCCCCATCCTGGAAATCATCGTTTTCAATAGATTTTTGCCTTCTCTTTCGATTGGTGCAGTTTAAATTGCAATCGGAGGATATATTTTTTGGATAAATCGACTTAAACACTCAAGTCGAGTTTTAACCTCAAACTCAATTTTTAGGAATTTTTTAAGTTACACCACTAGAAAGAGGAGGAAAAAATCTATCGATTCATGGGTTTGGATTTTTTTTTGACACTTTCGGCCAAAAATGCCGTAATCGCGCGGGGTGGCCGACTCATGTTGAACGCGCTCATAATATGTATAACATCAGGAGCGTGGAGTGTCGCTGCTTTCGTCCGCCATATACTTTCCATTCCGAGCGCGCCACGCGCTTCTCGATTCCCGCTTGCCGAACCAGCTTTTATGTATAATTAACACGAGTAAGTGTAACGACGTCGAGTCGAGCTTCGTCAAAAAATTAGTATATTATTTTTGTTCGTTATCGTTCATTCGGGCCTGTATTGTTCGGCTACATACTATAACATGTAGTTTCTTCTGCGGCCTTATAGAATCGTTGACTATACATAATTTATGTCATTTTCGTTTGACAAATGAGTTTTTATAGCGCATCGATACATTGTCTCAGCCAATACGCGTGTTTGATAAAATATATGTTATTTTTGCAACGCATTGATTTTCGTATTGTTTGCGCGGAGCAGACGGGTGCGCGAGAAGTTCCAAATGCGCTCCAATCTCGCGCTGCTGCTGCTGCTGCACACACATACATAAATACATAAAAGTGTCCACCCGGCGCGTTTATGGAAACGAGCTATATGCGAGCTCTTCTATTATATGTGTACCGCTACTGCTTCCTCGAGTTATTTCCGGAAAGCGAAGCTCTATATGAGCAATTCTCCAAATGAAACGCATTTTTTGAGGTAGAATCGCGACAAATTTTTTTTTCAACCTACGCGGATACGGACCCCCGGGAAATGTTTTTGGGGGTCCTAGGAACATGTAACCACGTAGGAACCATTGAAATTTCAATAGTGCTTATTTTTATAGCTACTTTTGTGATTTAGAGGACGAAAAATCATGTTTTCTCGTAAATGCGGCTAATTACTCAATTTCTAAGTCGCTGAAAAAGTATCAAAACTCATCTAAAAAAAATAACTGGCTACTGTGTTCGATAGGAAATTTTCTCAGCTTTCCACTGGTGGTATCAGATATTCCGATAAGTCGCACATTCGCCGAGAAAATCGCCATCAAAAGTGCCAAGCTAAATATCTCGAAAAACTCGGTAAGGAAAAAGTGATCTTTGAGGTTTAATTTCGATTTTTCCTCGTGAAAATGAAATTTATCGAAAAATCTGACTACACCATAAGAAAGCTGAGGAAATTTCCTATCGAAAGCATATCTTTATTTATTTTTTCGGTGGAATTACGAGCTAGTTTTGATTGTAGCGAGCCGAAAACCTCGCGACCGCGCTGAATCAGCTCGGAAACAGAAAACAGCGAACAACGTGAAAGAAATTCCCATGTATAACATTGTAATTCCACCGAAAAAATAAATAAAGATATGCTTTCGATAGGAAATTTCTTTGGCTTTCTCATGGTGTAGTCAGATTTTTCGATAAATTTCATTTTCACAAGGAAAAATCAACAATTATCCAAAAAGTTCACTTTTTCCGTACTGAATTTTTCGACATATTTAGCCCTCAATGTGTGATGGTGATTTTCTCGGTGAATGTGCAATTTATCGGAAAATCTGATACCACCATTGGAAAGCTGAGAAAATTTCCTATCGAACACAGTAGTCAGTTATTTTTTTTAGATGAGTTTTGATACTTTTTCAGCGACTTAGAAATTGAGTAATTAGCCGTATTTACGAGAAAACATGATTTTTCGTCCTCTAAATCACAAAAGTAGCTATAAAAATAAGCACTATCGAAATTTCAATGGTTCCTACGTGGTTACAGGTTCCTAGGACCCCCAAAAACATTTCCCGGGGGTCTGTATCCACGTAGGTTGAAAAAAAAATTTGTCGCGATTCTACCTCAAAAAATGCGTTTCATTTGGAGAATTGCTCATATACGCATGTATATCGTATATGCACACGACATAATGGATGGTATAACGATCCTACATAATGATATAATAAAATTTGAGAGGAAGACGGTATATATCACGATACGTAAATTATAATATTGTACTTGATTCGACGTCCGATACATAATTACACCTTCGTATGTGTACGGGGACAAGTTCGACGTCGAACTGCACATAATCGTCGCGGCTGATTGACACGCAGTGTACAGAGTAGAGGAGCATTCCTATGTAAATATCATAAATGATACACCGAGCTCGCACGTACTTAACGGTACACACACACAACCATAATGCACAGTGATGTGCCGCTCATCGCGCGACTAAAGAGCGCCAATGTATACACAGTATATATACCGACGCATTATATATATTCGTCAGTATATGGCTCGTCGTCGTCTCGTTTACGTGACGGAATGAAAATCGTAACGGAAATAGCGACTTTTGAGCAGAGAGCACGCGATTAACTTTCGTGTAATGTAGTTAGTATAATGATATACATATATCGCGGCGAGGCGCGCGACATTGCCAAATTGCATTTATCGAACCACAAATATCCGTCTCTCTCGATTCTCGCGTAAATTTGCCGCTGTTTCTTTTTTGGCCAGAGGCAATTAATCATACCCGAAAATAAAATTACGAGACGCTCGGAGATATCGATAAAAATGGACTAGTTTTATCGTTAGATTGTAATATATTCGAGAGTTGAAAAAAAATTAACTCAAACGACCAGTAGCGGCCATTCGGTGGTTCGCGGCGATTATATTCGAGGTTGAAACGTCCGACATATATCATATTATTTTATATATTATAATGTATCGCAGAGAGACTTTCGCGGCAAAAGATCTATTATATACACATAAGCACAATCGCTCGTCCAAGGCCGAACGGCTTAAGACTCAGCTGACTCGTTTTTTTTCTCGTATAACAATAATGATAATAATAGTAAGAACGAGCGTCACAAAAGAGACTGCGGAACGTAGCGCGGTCGCAAATTTGTTTAAAAGTGTTAATTCCAATTTCGGGGTTTTTTTTTATCTCGGCGCATTAAGCTCGCGCGCGCCCGCAGATGTTAAGCGGAGCCATAAAAGTTGCGCATTGTTCGTCGGAGAGGCGCAATGATTGATCGATCCGCGCTTTATTACGTGTTTACGATTATGTAGAATGCATTATTGAGAGCGTCGGAGTGACGTTCTTTAAGAACGTATTATTATGTATCAACGATTTTTTTTTTATTCGACGCCGCTGATGTTCCGCAGTTAAAATGTGTCTGGTGCTTGATTATAAAATTTAAAAATATAGCTGAAACATAACTCTTGTTTATCATGAACATCTATTCTAGGCTATTCGTAACGTATTTTAATACCTGAAAAACTTCATTTTCCAAGAAAACGTCGTTATATTCGACCAATATTCTCTCAAAGACTAACTAATCTACAAAACACATCTGATCGAAATTTCCTGCGCGTGCATAAAATTATACAATTATAATTGAGAGTATACTCTCTCTCTCTTGTTCGCTCATGCTCTCACTAAGTTTTTCCAAATACTTTCTATTCTGCGTCTCTAATTTCAATTTCGCCTGGCGACTTACATACTTCTTGGTGATGCACGGCGGCATGTATATACATACACTGGTTAGTCGTGCGCTGGAGTCACTGCTAAATTCGGTAGGCCAGCCGGCAACGATCACTAAAACAACACGCTGCGACTCATAAACCTTCATCCGCATTCTCGTTCAGCTCGATGATCATTTTTCGCATTGACAAATTTCGTTAACTCGATCATTCATTCCGTACATAAAAAAAAAAACCGCTGCCAATGTATTGGCAAGTAGCTTCCTCATACTTTTTTTTTAACTTAAAAATAATTTGAAAATATTAATATCATCTTTCTAATTACGAAAGCGAAACGAAAGGGCCTCTCAGCTTTATCGGGTATCTCAAACAAACAATGCAAAAAAAAATTTTTTTCTTAAATAGAAAAAAAAACGTTACGTTTATCGATAAATCAATTTTTCTGGCTTCGTCCCTATGTCATAACGAAAAAAATAAGCCCTCCCCCGTCACGATACGTGCTACCGTTATCAAGGAATCACTCTACACAGCCATACAGCCGCATACACCCACATACATTCCAAAATGTGTCAAAAATTCGATCTAGTATATAGAAATATCATTAAATATATCCTACGATAATTATATACGAAAGCCTAAATGTATCCCATCACAAAACTTCCTATATGAGGGAGCAAAAGGAAGAAAACGACAATTTCCCGCAAAAAAAATTTTTCCCGTAAAAAAAAATTTTTAAAAATCGAAAAAAAAATTTTTTTTCTTCGTTTATCGCTAAATACAATTTTCTGGCTTCATCCTTACATCATAACGAACAAAAAAAGCCCTCCCCCGTCACGATACGTGCTACCGTTATCGAGGAATCACTCTACACAGACATAAAAAAATTTCCAAAAATTTTTAAAAATCGAAAAAAAATTTTTTTTTCTTCCTTTATCGCTAAATACAATTTTCTGGCTTCATCCTTACATAATAACGAACAAAATAAGCCAAACCCCGTCACGATACGTGCTACCGTTATCGAGGAATCACTCTACACAGACATACAGCCGCACACACACACACACACACACACACACACACACACACACACACACATACCAACATGTGTCAGAAATTCGATCTAGTATATAGAAATATCATTAAATATACCCTACGATTACTCTATAAAAAAGCCGAAATGGAGCCCATCACAAAGCTTCCTCTATGAGGAAGCAATATATATATATATTAACTCGGTCGTTTTCCTGCGGACGCGATGATTTTCGCCGCGAGTTAAACGTGACAAAAGTGAAAAATATTCACTTTCAGCTCGTTAAATAATTAGCGCTCGTTCTAAACTGGATTTACGGGTCAATTCTCGCTCGCGCGCGCCTCCTGTTATCTCACACACGCGCATAATAGGCATATTTTCTTCCATCAGCGCGTTCTGGACTTTAAACTTCCGAGTCATTCAACTCTCGGGGGCACTTGTGTGTCACTTATGCTGTAGACAGCGCTCACGCATCGCGTATTTAACGCGCGCTTAGTATGGCTGTCGAGCGATATAACTTCATTTTGTCAGCGCGCGAGAGCGAAGATATATGGCGAGTTTGTACAATTTCTATGATCTATCGTCGCGATCGTTCATACATGCGGTAATCGAATGAAATACGGGAAAAAAGTCAAAATTTCTTTCGATACAGATAATTTTTTTCGCTTCCTAAGCTCGGTGTGTGTCGAGGAGTCCTTTCTTTTTATGGCTTTGGTTCGAGTCCGGTCGAGGGTATGTAACTCTCGCTTTATATTATAGTCGAGGAGAGAGAGAGAGAGAGGTACGAAACCCTGCCGGTGCACAAAGCTCCGCTGCGCGCAAACTTTTATGTTTTTCTGTTTTTGCCTGTTTCTCTCCTTCTCTTTTTTTCATATATATACGCATACATATATACACGATCCCGACACTCACTGCGGTTTATTCTCTGCCTCTCTCTCTCTCTCTCTCTCTCTCTCTCTCTCTCTCCAACGCTGCGTTGTTTCCGCTTTTCTTATAAAATAATTAACTCTCGCATTCAGCGGAGAGTACGGATGCGCTTTATACACTTTACACAGACACACACAACGAAGAGTGTCGAGAGAGAGCCCAGAGAGAGAGAGAGAGAGAGAGAGAGAGAGCGGATGTTTGCGTTAGAGAAGAAGCGGAGAAGGAGGAAAAAAATTGAGAATACTCGACGTATAGAACGGGGCCCACCGATGCACCTGCGCCGCAGCGAGAGTCTCGTTGTTACATATAAAAAAGTTTTTTACTCACTTTTCCTTCGCGCCGAGGGCATCGTGAAACGAGCTGTGAATTTTCCACGGCGAACTATATAGGAAACAAGCTCGAATTTAATATTTATATCGGAGACGATCGTTCGCGAGTTAAATCGATTCGAAGGATGAACTCGTCAAAATTATATCATGCTGTAATTATATCTCTCTTTGTAATTGGGCCCGATACTTTGAATTCGAAAATATCATGCGAATCGAGCGTAACAGTTCGGTGGTTTACCATTCTCAATCGGTAGCCAAAATGCCTCTGTTCATAATTATGATTAATTTCTCTTGATTCCTCAATTTGACACTCCTGGAAAAAGGCGCGTATATTAATAAAAATTATTAATTGGTCGTATCATATCTGCCTACATTAACGCAATACTTATTAATATACACGAAGTAAGAAAATGATTTGCTATGAGAAGATAAAAATAATTGACGATTATTTTCATTTTCCTTTGGTTTTAAGGGATAGTTGTCAATAAATCGATGCTTCCTGCAACAACAACAACGCTACAACTAATTCGATCAAAAAAATTATTGTGACATGTGTGTTATTATAAACGGTAATTTAGAAGTTTTTACCAAAGAAAACTATGATTGCTTATATATTATGTTCCTTGAAAAAAATTAATTTTTGATTATTACCAACGAAAAAAACTACTCTTAAATATATTTACATTTATATTTATATATTTTTCCATAATACAACAAATTCAGTTGTAATAGTTTTCGTGGACACTGCTGTTGGAAATATAGTTTATGTTGGAAAAATTTCAAGACCAATTTTTCTTCTCTGAAGCAGTTGTGACGCTTTTTTTATTCGTAGGTGTAAATGAAGAATTCTAAAGTCTTGCCCGAATTTTCAAACGTCATTGTTTTCGCTGCAAATTATTGAGTATTCGTTTTCGTATAGTAGGCAGCGGTGAAATACATCCTTTCGAGTATTCGCGCAAGATCATGGAACAATCTTCTGCGTATATCTCTGCTGACAAAGGCGTGCGAATACTCAACTTTTTTCCAACTTTGATACTTTCCTTCATCATACCTATTTAAAATTATTCACCACCTAATGGCTAACATCTTCGAAAAAATTTTAATCAATCTTAGGTATACCCATTAGATGCTAAAAGCGAGGTTCGATTCGGAGTGTGAACAACCTATGACGTATTCCACGCTCGACCAGACAGTGGGCTCGCGCGGGTCATTTTTTAAAAAATATTGCGCGCGAGCTACGCGAGCGAGAGGGTCTGAAAAAATATTGCGCATATGCATTCCGATAGATTTTTGTCTGTTCTTTCCAATGGTGGTATCAGTTTTTCGAAAAAAGTTAATTTCCATGGAGAAAATTGACTTCAAAGTTAACTCAATTTTTCGGCCAGTATGCCCCCTTCGATTTTATTCGTAGATGTCTCAATCGGTAGGTAATCTAATAACGAAGGTCTGTGTAAAATTTCAAGTTGGAGACTCAAACGGTTCAAAAGTTATAAACAAATAAGTAGCTAAAAACGTAGTTTTCGGACGAATTCCGGCCGCACGCATCTTATATTCTCGTTGACTCCTGTTACCCCCTCTCCTACCGGCTGAGCGGACAGCAGCCGCGCGCGGACAGAATCCGTCCGAAAACTACGTTTTTAGCTACTTATTTGTTTATAACTTTTGAACCGTTTGTGTCTCCAACTTGAAATTTTACACAGACCTTCGTTATTAGATTACCTACCGATTGAGACATCTACGAATAAAATCGAAGGGGGCATACTTGCCGAAAAATTGAGTTAACTTTGAAGTCAATTTTCTCCATGGAAATCAACTTTTTTCTTTTTGAAGATACAAGTCTCTCTTTATCTTGCAGCCGCGACAGATCAGAAAGTTACCAAAATTGAACAGATGTGCATGTAGCTTTAATCTCTACTTTCTAAGTGTATACAAAGACAAATTCTGGCTGCACGAGGCTGCGCTCCGCTCAGTCACTGGGAGAGAGGGTAACGGGAGCCGACGAGAAGAGAAGGCATGCACGGCCGTTAAACTACGATTTTTTGCTTCTTAATTGTTCATAACTTTTTAACCGTTTGAGTTTCGAACTTGAATTTTTTTTTAAAATCTTCGTTATTAAATTACCTATCGATTGAGATATCTACGGATAAAATCGAAGGGGGAATACTTGCCGAAAAATTGAATTAACTTCCGAGTCAATTTTCTCGGTAAAAATGAATTTTTTTCGGAAAAATGACGCCGCAATTAGAAAGTGTCCGGGGCAAGAAACGACGCAGTGGGCTAGAGCGAGCTCAGTCCGGCCCACGCATATAGAAGATGGTCAGTAGCCGTTGTAGCTTAGTAGCGTGAACACCAAAAAAAATTTCGTGTCTGTAGCATCATCGGTCGTCGCATCAGTGAATGTAATAAAGCAATTGCGTGCGTGTGATCGTGCGTCGTGTGCGTGCCCAAGTGCAAGCGTTCAGAAAGATGTCCTCGCGCGTCTACAGCAGCTTGCACCTCGCCTGCCAGTACGGCGACGAGGCCAGCGTCGAGAGATTACTCGATGCCGGCCACGATCCCAGTCTTGTCAACGCCAACGGTGAGACGTGCCTGCACGGCTTGAGCCGTGCGATATGCGGCGCCGGCGAAATGGCGGAATTGCTGTGCCGAGACGGAACGTTGCCGATCGACGCGCGCAACAATCAGGGCCGGACCGCGCTGCACTTGGCTCTGGCCAACAACAAGACTCGGCTGGGCGATTTTCTGCTGAGGCGAGGCGCCGACCCGAACGCGCTCGATCACGAGGGCCGCACACCTCTGCACGCGATGTTCGAAAAGTTCAATCGGGTCGAAATAATGAGGATGTTCTTCAAGGTCAATGACGAGATGCAGAGGGAGGTCCTGATCGATGTCCAGGACGACAAGGGCGTTACCCCGCTGCAAGTGGCTCTTACAAAGAACTTCCAGGCCGCGGTAAAATTACTGCTCAAACGAGGAGCAGATCCGAACGTGGCCAATGAAAAAGGATTGACTCCTCTGCACATCATTTGCCAGGGAAAACCCATTACTTATGAAGGTTCAACCGACGTTGAGCCTTACAAGGGGGATAAATTCTTCAGGCTCATCTACGGAAGCCGGCATCACATCGTACGGACGGTCGATGCTCAGGACGAGTCGGGCAACACGCCGCTACACTACGCTGTAAAGATAAGCGGCGACAGAGTTCTGATAAGGCTGCTGCTGAAAAGCGGCGGCGCGAACTTGAACGCGACCAACGCCGAGGGACTCACACCCGTGGAGACCATCTACGGGAATCACAGCCAAGACGGCCTGGTGGATATGCTCTACAAGATGAGCTGCGAGTTCAAGCAGCCGCTGCGCATGCGGCTGGACGCGCCTTACGACGGGACTCGCTCGCTGCTGCAGTGGGCCGTGGCGAGTCTCCGGCCTAAGCTCGTCGACGTTTATTTGCGCAGCACCAGCGATCCGGCGAGCTTCAAATTTCCCAGCGTCCAGGACTTCGACGAGCTGTACGTTAACACGCACGTACTTCAAGAGCGAATGACTCGCGAGCAGGAGCGCAGTCCGCGTCTTCGGAAAGAATTCGAGCACCAAAAGAACGCGCACAGATTGGCTGTGATATTGGACGCCACGAGCATCGTGCGACGTCTGCAGCACAAGGGATACGAGCTGAAGCGGTCCGACGCCTTGACCCTCATGAAGGTGTTCCACAAGCTCGGATTCGCCTTCGGCGACCCGGTGGAATCGTTCAACCAGGACAAATTCACCGACAGCTCGAAGCGCATAATGATCGGTAAATCGGTGTCGCTGCACGACTTCATGCACCTGCCGCTCGAGAGGACGTTCAAGCTGGTTACCTTCGGCCAGCTGGCGATTGCGCAAAAACGAGTGTTGAAGGCTTTGGCCGACGACGATGCTCGAGACGCAGTTCGGCGCAAGATGACCTCGACGCTGCTGAGGCAGTTCACCCGAGCCTGGGCCTGGCATTCTTTCCCGCAGCCATTGCCGGATCTCTGCTTGAACATGGTCTTCGAGCATCTGTCGAGCAAAGATTTTTGGAGTATGACGGCCTCGGCCGAGCTCCGCGAAGCTGCTGCTCGCGACGATGCGCGAAACCGAAAACGAAAACGATCGTGAACATTTTTTTTTTGTTATTTATTTCTAATTTTTGTATTCATTTTTTTGTTATTCATTTTATTATATAATTAATTTTCATTTTATTATATTCATTTTATTATTTTCATTTTATTATATTCATTTTTTTGTTATTCATTTTATTATATAATTTCGTTTCGATGTTATTCGATGCTGTATATTTTATACATAGTTATTAGATGAATTGTTATTTGTGACAAGCAGAGTCTCGTTAGTAAACTTGACAACGAGACAACGAGTTTGTTATGTATTTCATTTCGATGTTATTTTATGCTGTCTACATTATACATATTGTTATTAAATAAATTGTTATTTGTTACAAGAACACTCTCATCTTTACCTATCCTCACTTATATGAAATAAAAAAAAATTTATAAATATACCAAGAAATAAATTATGTGCTACAGCGCGAATACAAACTCGGGCAAACGAAAAAATTCTGATACTCGAATTTTCCTTACTCGGTATATTATCTTCTTGACGAGTCATGTATCTCGAAAAATCGGCTACTCCCGTGAGGAGTTTTATATATTATGTACGCAGCAAAGCCGCACGCGGCTGATTGAATTACGAGAACACACGAATACGAGAAATGACATTGAATATCGCCACCAGGAAGTCTCTTTATTTCAGCAGATGTCGTGCTTTGCCTCGCGACGCCCAAGCGTATAGCAACCACGACCGATGCTTCTTACTCTGTATACCTTCTTGTTTATTATCTCATTGAAGAAGAAAAAAAAATTTTCACTTCGTTTTCATCTTCTTACTCCGTCGAGGTTCGTGATAAATAAAAGTAACGTTGCACGGAGCCTCTCGGCCAGGAGAAATCGACGATACAATTTTCTCTCCGCATTTATCATCCGAGAAACATCAACAGAAATCTTAAGTAAATGAGCTAGACGAGATTGTGTTTTTACAGCCACGCGCGCAAAGCATAGCTCGTTGCACAAATCGGTTATTATACAATGCTTCTGCAGTTGACATTGATCGATACGCTTATAATACGCACCGCTCCGTAGAGATCCGTGGTATTTATGAAAAATAGAGGAAAAATACATTGGGTCTCGAGAAAAGTTTTTCGCCTCGCGCGCGCGCGCATCGATTTACATTTTTGTACGTATACATATCAGAAGCTCTCTAAAGTCGTGTGCTGGGGGCATATTATATACCGGCGTGCGCGCGCGCAAGTTGAATGAACTTCGGCGCAGCTATCATTTTATTAATGCCCGTCATGCTCTTCTTATTCTTATTCTTCTTATATTCTTTGACTGTGGATGGACGGCGCATAAATAATGTATAATTCAGAGTGCCGAGTAGCAGCAGCAGCGACGATGCAGCAGTGTTTAAAGTTACGTTGCTATATTATGCATTACGTCCGATTAACATTGCTCTGAAGACTAAATGACTTCTGGCGTTTGGCTTCCGAAATTTTTCTATTACATTGTAGTCGGCACCTACGCGATGGGTGGCTGAAATTTATTGTCGTGAATAATGAGCGAGTCGCCATTGAATTTGATTCATTGTGCTTTTGTAGCAATAATAGGGTATAATTTAGCGGTATATATTTGTATGTACTTATATGTACGACGATTCATTGTTACGACGCGTTGTTAGTCATTTCACACTACTCGTAAAAAAAAACTATGTAATCTTGAAAATGGGAAGGATTGATCAATGATCACAAAGAGAGACTCGATTCCCAATTAAGTGTTGTTGTTGTTATTTTTTTTTTCAATTAAAAAACGCACTGCATTCTCCTGGTACATTGACACGAACGATTGTCTCGCGGGGGTCTGGCGCTGCTTGCGACACGACTACTGTATTTTTCTTTCTCTGTCTTAGCAACTCGATCTCGAAGAAAAGGAACAGATGTGCCAATGTCATTTATCAATTGAAATGTCTCTCTCTCTCGACGCGATACGCGACGATCGATTTCTATTATACATACGAATCGCGCATCGTGTCTGTGTGTATAATAATATTGTATTATTCGGCTTCGTCGTCGACGCGCAACAATCGCCGATACACAAAGCTTTGAGCGCTCAATTTTATTTTGTTTATTTTTTTTCTCTCTCTCTCTCTTTCGCGCTCGACAATGGCGCGTGTAGTCACTATTCGCATTGCGTATCACGCACCGGGACAGTAGCAGCGCAAAATGCGCACCAAAAACGTGTACAGGAAGGAGATATACGTATGTATATTGTATACGCGCGTGCCAACGACGTTCCGTTGCACTGAATATTCATCTATTGTATTTCTCGGTTATACTTATGATGACTCGTGCTAACAGAGTGGATATGTATGGCGGTATACATTGAGAATCGATAATCGGTCGTGCCGATTCGAGATCGGTTTAATTTTATTATTATTCCCTATCGGGAAGACATACACATTAGATAAAGTGTTGTATTTTTGACTGATTCGCGCGCACGTGTGCTGTGCGCGGCTCTTTAACTTTTATGTCGCTCGTCGTGCGGTTAAATCATTTTGACGAGTTTCCAATGAAAGTCCTGACGAGCTCGTGCGCTCGCTAGTTTATCATCGGGTGCGGTGAGTTAATTTGTCTCTCTGCGGAGAGCAAAGAGAGAGAGAGAGAGAGAGACAGAGAGTCGTAAATTATTCTCGCTGTAAAACTTTTTATAGGTCTATACGTGTGTATATGCGAATCGGCGGGGGTGGCTTGGTGGTGCTTACATGAATTCATATTGTTACGCGTTTTTTTAGAATATTTAAGGGGCCAAGGCCGATAATAGTAATAATTCGCGAGGCACAAAAATTGAACGTTGTAGACAGAGAAATTTAATATTACCGCGTCTATCTCGAACGTGCCATTTCGCAGTCGCAGGGAGAGAGAGAGGCTCTTGTTTGCTCTCTTGTATACGTTACTCTTCGCAATTAATTTCTATGATTCACTTCGAGTTTCAAAACTCACAAGTATCGTTATACAAACGAATAGTATCTCTATATCGAGGTATCGATTTCCTTAGGTTTCTTTTGTTGGAAAATTAAGAATTGCAATTATTCTCGACGAGTCAAAAAAAAAAAAAAAAAACAAAGAAATCCCAGAATCTGTGGAGAGCCATTATTAATCTCAACTGCAGCTACGTAGCTCCGGTGCCGTGAACACCGGATTATATGACGAATCCAATTGGTGTTTACGATATAAATGTTCGACCCGATTACTCACAGCCTCGTTCGGAGCTTTACACGCGCATAGGGTTCGTTCGCGTATATTATATACCCTCTCGTCCGCACCCGAGTATCATCATCATCGTTGTTGCCATTCTCGGCATTACTCGGCATCCACCACCGCACCAGCAACCCATCTGTCACGTTCGTGACTTCATTATCAGGCGCGGCAGAATTTTATTTTTTGCGCGCGCTTTGCCACACGGCAGTATTTTCCATATTAAATTGTGTATAAGGTGTACAAACACTCTTTGCGCTCTTTTTCCTCTCTCCCTCTTTATTTCTCTTTTCTCCCTTTCTCGGGAGGCGGAATAATTGTTTACAGCGGCATCCGCGCCATACACAGCCTGGCAGCAGCAGCAGCAGCGCGTCGTCTGTGTATACAGTTTTTCCATTAAATTCAGGCAGCTCGGCCGGGAGCTATTATGTATACCTACTACCCCCTTCGAGTCTCGCTCAGAGAGAGAGAGAGAGAGAGAGAGAGAGAGAGAGAGAGAGAGAGAGAGACAATCGACAATCGTGGAGCTTTTGCGAGTACAATTTGTATTCAGAATATATATATTATATAATATTATAAATATGCCCGAGCTTTATATTGTCTGGGATGCTTCGAGAGGTACGCTGGAATAAAGCATTTAGTCGAATTACTCGAGAACAATATCGTAGGAAATATCATCCGAATGTCGGAACGAAAAATAAAATTGATAACGATTCGAGTTCTTTTATTCGTTCTCTTTATTAATTAAAAGTACAATTAACCATGCGACGACGACTCGTCGAAGAAAATTGAGAGGAAAAAATTGCCGCGTATGTACACATCGATCGATCGCAGTATGGCTACAGCTTTATAACGCAGAGAGTAAAGCAGGAGCGAAACATCATGGTTGCTTCGAAGGCAGAGTTGCGTGCAAAAACCCCCATGGACTGCTCTTTCTCTCCGTCTCGCGCACATCACAGGGCGCAGCAGCAGCAGAAAAGCATTCCCATGCTGGGTGCACGCACACACACACACACACACACACACACACACACATGTATACGTATATTCCATGGGTGTACTTCGTATAGTCGCACGAGAGGGAGAGAGACGCAGCGGTCGGGGCTGCGGCGTCACGGGGGGTAAATCGAAGTCTGCAGCACGAAACGCGTACGTGTGTGTATATATAGAGATACGTATGGGGTAACATAGGCAAGTAGGGTTGTTGTTGAGCGTCACCGTCGTCGGTGTACTTATACTATATATATACCACCGCGACGTCGACGAGACTAAGGCATAGCGCAGGCGCTCCTACATTATAACAATTCCCGACGTTGCCAGGTATAAGATAGAGAGAGAGAGGAAGAATTTCAGCCACGCCGGCGGCTGCTGCCGCAGTATCTGCTGTACTATCAGTCCGTCCATGTCACCTCGTGTATACTAGTACTAGTACTAGTACCAACCCCCCCCGGCGAGTCAACCTTGTCCTTAGAACGAGGTATTATATATAAAAATATATGCGATAGAGTAGAGCCGAGATTTCGCCTGCGTCGTTGTGTGTGCTGTTTTCTTATTAAGTAATTATCGCGACAAATCGTATTCCAGAAGTGAATTTGATGTGATATTTTTTGTTTATTTTTACAACTGATCGGTGTGCGATAAAAAAATTGAATATCAGCTATTTTTTCTATAAAATTTATAAATTTAATACAGATAATCGTAAGGATCTTCGACTTCGACGATTAATTTTCCTGCTTGAGAGAACACTTAAATAAACTTCGATTCCTGAATTGAGTGAACAACCGCGACTAGACGACAGTGACCAGCGATCGATTTCTTCTCTTGTCGCACACGTATACTTTTGTACATACGTATCTACGTATGGGTGTGCGTTATATACGTACCGTCGTCTCTCCTCGATATATATAATATACTCAAGTCGCTGCTACTGGGGTGTCGCATGCGGTGTAATCCTTGGGGTCTGAAGTTTTTACGACTTAATTTTAGTGTACTGTTCGCAAGCTCCAGAGCTTCAGCAATAAGCAGTGTTTATTTTTGTGCTTCGAGTGCGTGCAACAAAAGAAAAAGGAGCTTTTTTTTGTTTTTTGGTTCTTCGCTATTAAAAAGTTGCCCTAATGAAGTGCAAGTGCGCGAGACCAGTAGTCGCTCGCTGTACCGGCTCCCGAGCCGGCGAATGAGGCGGTCTCGAGGATGATGGTAGAGCGCGTCGACGGTCACTTCTTCATGTATCGACGACCCGTTTACAGGGCGCTGCAGTTCATCGAGAGCGAGTAAGTAACTCATGTACGTAAGATCGAACTACGCGTATTGTTGCCCCCCTTCTCCCCCATGCCGCATACGTAGAGTTTTTCGTTCAGGATGGTGTCAAAAAAGCTCCTATTAATCGAATTCGATTGCTACGTGTTTCCGAAATCTATTATTATTATGGAAATCGAACACGCAAAAAGGAAATGAAGAAAATGCAAATAAATATAATGTATATTTTATTATAAAAAATGCCCTTTGATCGTGTCACAATTCCTCGCGTTCAATCCCACTTGATGTCCAATTCGGCCAACCACGCGGCGTTGTCGTTTATATTGGTGTATCTCAAAGGGATGTTGGGCAATTCCTCCTCGCAGGTGGAGCTCACGAGGGCGATCTGAAAACGCGCGCGTCATCGCGTGAGATTAACGTCGATGATTTCTCTCTCACACACACACAGACACGCGTGTCTACATAATTACCAATACGTCGTCCTTGATGACCGGCGTGCCGGTGGGCGGGCAGGGTCCTCGCTCGACCTTGGCCCCGGGCCGGCAGTTGGACATCTCGCTGAAGCCCATCTCCATGAGCCTCGTCACCGAGCCCATCAGCTCGGCTGCGGGATCGGTGATGGGCGCCGGACAGGTCGGGCATACCTCGCAGGTCGGACAGGTCGGGCAGACCGTCGGGGGCGGTGGCGGTGGACAGACCGGGGGCGGTGGACACGGCGGCGGTGGTGGCGGACACTGGGGACCCGGCGGCGGACACACCGGGCACAGCGGGCACCGGACCGGGGGCGGACAGTACGGGCACTGGACGGGCGGCGGGCAGCGCGGGCACGGCGGCGGCCGCGGACAGTTGCACGGCCTGCAGTGGCACGGACTGCAGCAGCTGTAGCACTTGGAGCACGTCGGGCAGTAATCGTCCTTGTTCTGTGAAAAAAAGTTTCGAGAGAGAATTACGATGTTTATAAATGTCAAGGTATTTAAGTATACACAACGACGATACCAACCCTGCGGCACCACTTTCTACAAAAATTCGGAAACATGTACTCGCACGACTCGGCGAACATTCTCTTGCCGAGCTGTCGCTTGAACTCCTTGGGATTCTCCATGACGTTCTTGTCCTCCTTGGCCATCTGCTGGACCTGCTTGGCGAGCTTCTCCTTGTCTGTAATCATGCCGACCATGTTGCGCATTGCGTCCGTCATCGCCTCGCTCATCGAGCTCCTGGCCTGCTTCATGAGCTTCTTCGAGTCCGTGTCCGACAGCGAGTTGCTCATGGCCCTCGTTCTCATCTTCTTCAAGTCGTCCCCGCTCAAGGGGCTTACCGCTGGTACTTTCGACGACGCCTTTACCGGCGGCGGCTTCTTGCCGGGCGTCGGCGCCGCTGCGCGAATAATGCAATATAACATCGTAAACGAATAAATAAATTATGCGATTACGTTCGTTTATAGAAATAAAATGGAATACCCCTGCGAACTCGTGCGGCGAAGAGTCGGGGATCCTCGTGGACTTTCATTCTGTACTTGTGCCTCGGACTTCCGATGTCTCTCGCCTGAATCTCCTTGAGCGTGAACAATTTCTGCAACGAAACGCAATCGTCGCGCGTGAATTCGTTACCTCTTTTATCGAAGCGAAACTTCCATACATACGTGACGATCCACGTCCATCATCACCATCGTGCAAGACTCTCGACAGCAAAAGTGCTCGATGTCGTCGAAGTGACCCCTCGGTAAAATCGGATATCTCCCGTACTTGCGCGGCACGCTTGAACACACGGTTTTCATCTGTTCAAAATTTGCCACATATAGATGAACAATTTTTTTCTCTCTACTCACGGACACAGCAGTCGCAGCAGACAGACGTCGTGCTTGACGAAGTCCTTCATCTCGGGATCGTGGTCGAAATTGGGGTGGCCGTACCAGAGTGGATCGACCTTCGTGGCGAATATGTCCTGGCCCAGTACGTTGCCCACCACGCCTATGTCCTCCTCTATGTTGAAGCTAAAAATCAAAAGCAGCGAGGAGATGGCAGATCAAACCGCAACGGATATTTACGTATTGTAATTACGAGTACTTGCTTTTTGAATTCGGCTATGACTATGCACGTGACGGTGGTCAGGACCCAATGGCGCGTCAGAAATGCCCCGCTGCACATGAAATGTCGGTCGACTCTGTGTGTGTGCGTGCAATCGAAACGATAGGTCATCGTCCTTTCTCGACAGGCAGAGAGAGAGATAGACAGACTTACTTTTTCTTGGGCGCCACCTCGCCGCACGCCGGTAAATTCGCCTCTTTCACGATGAACGCCAGCATCCTCATCTCGACGCTCAAGTCGTCGGGATCGCCCTGGGCCCAAAAGTTCTCGAGCTTCTCGATTCCGTACTCGTCGTCCGCGTCCTCGCCCGATTCGTCTTCTTCGTCGCTGCCGCTACCGTCGTCGTCTTCCTCGTCTCCTCCCTCGGCCTCTCTTGGATGTCTTCTTGGCTCGACGAGCAACGACGGCCATTCGACCGAGTGATAATAATCCAGCGGCGTGGTGCGATTGGTGTATCTGTGGATCGCCTCGATGGTGTGCAGCTTCGGCTGGGGCCCCCACGAGAATGGATCGCTGCCCGCCTGTTCCAGCCGCCTGCTCGAGTCCGCCGTGCGAATGACGACGACGACGACGACGAGCAGAAGCGGATTTAAGACCAGCAGACCCATTGGCTTTGTTTATTTATCTATTTTCCAAGGGATATCAACGAAGAGCCAGCGATAATAGCATTATTGCGTTGCTGCAACGTAGCTCGAACGAGGCACGAATGAGAATGAAAATCGTCCGATCGCGTACTTGCGCACGAGAACGAAGAGAAAAATAAAGGAGAGAAAGAAACAACCTTGATGGTATAGTACATGGGCCTCTGCATATAGTTTTTTTTTCTCTATAAGTCGAGCGCAATTGTTTTATCCACAACTTACGATAAATCTCACTATCGGTGAATAAGCGCGTTGAAAAATTTGCAACGAATAAAAGGTAATTCTATAGGAAAGTAGGCCAACGACAAAAGTGGATAACCCGATAAGATGCGGAGAATATATGGGATAAAGAAAAGGCAGCAAAATCTACGAGACGAAAGTTTTTTTTTGTTTCGAATAATTTTTATTGATCGGATTATAATTGATCAGTTTTGTTGATTCTTCTCGCGCAAATATTGCTGATATAGAGACTTGTACTTGTCCGGTATTCCGATGTCCTTGTACTTCTTGTCCTCGAACAGCTCCTTCAGGTTCATGTTCTTCAATGGCTCCTTCAAGTTCGTGTTGGCCGGTGACCCCCCGCCTCCGGCCATCGTGCGTTGAGTCTTTCCACCACCTCCCCCGGAGGGTTGTTTCCTCAAACCGAAGTTACCCGTCGACGATGACTTTTCGTTCTTTCCACCGTTTTGGGGAAACGTGGCGTCTATCGTTACCTTAATTTTATCCTTCTTATCGTTATTGCTCGTATCCTCTTTTTGCTGCTGTTTGGGCGAGGACATTTTGCGCTCCGATTTGCCGCCGACGCCACCGCCACCCCTCGTCGGGTTAGCGTTGCCCCTCGACCTGCCGATGCTCTTGCCGCGCCTCACGGAAAACACCGACAGCTTGTCGATGTGAGGCCTGAGCATTCTCATCGTGATCTTGCGAATGTCTCGTATGGAGGTGGCTCTCCTGGGCAATATTCTCATGTTCTTGCGCGGGTCCTTCTTGCGGCCTTTGCCCTGTGGCGGCGGTCTGCGGGCACGCGATTTAGCTTTGGCGCGTCCTTTATTGGCGGCACCGGTGCGACGTCTGTTGGAGGCGGAGCAGGGATCCCCCACGACTGCACCACCAGCAGCACCAGCAGCACCCTGAGCCGGAAGAAACAGATGCTTGAGGTCGGCCCAGCAGCGCATCGACTCGGTATTGTTGCAGAGGCTCTTCCAGTCGTTGCCGAAGAAGAAGAAGTTGTTGTTGATGTTGGTGTTGCTGGTGTGGCTGACGCCGGCGCCGCCGTCGAGTCCGATGCTGATGCCGACGTCGCCGTCGCCACCGTCGTCCCCGATACCGATGCCGCCGGGTTGACCAGCACCAGCACCAACAGAAACACCGCCGTTGCCGGCAGCAGTACCAAGGCCGCTCGCGCCAGCAGTGCCATCGCAGTTCTTCTGTGGCGGGCACTCGGGGCACTTTCCGGTCCCCGACGACGACGACGACGCAAGCTCCGGAATCTCGTCGTCGGCCGTTAAGGGGGGATAGGCGTCGTCGGGATAGGGCTCGGCGTCGGCGGCGGGCTCTCGCCACGTGGCGAACGCGTAGATGAAGTTGAGATTGTCGGCCGCGTTGATGTACCACCAGTTGACGTCGGGCTTGATGTAGGTGCAGGAGTCGGATATCAGGGCCACCAGAGTGTGTCCCTTGATCACCGGTGACCCGGTCAAGGGACAGAAGAATTCGGTCGAGTTGCCGTCCGTGATCTCGTTCTCGTTGATCTCTTGCTCATTCGCAGCGTTCGCATCGGCGGCGGGGGCAGCTGCGGGGGCTGCTGTGGAGGCTGCGGCGAGAGATCTGGGGGCTGCTCCGGCGGCCGCTGTGGAGGTTGCTGCAGGTGGCGCTGCTGTGGAGGCTGCTGCAGGGGCTGCAGAGGTGGCCTGGCGACGGGCCCGTCTCGCTTTAATGTCGTCGAGGTCGTCGTCGCCATAGTTCGGCCTCCAGTCCTCGTCCGCGTAATTCGGCAAGTGCTCCTGCTTCGGCTTGCTGTACGAGTTGTGTCCCTTCATGTTGGGCTTGATCTCTTGCATCCTTATGCCCGAGGCGCGCTTCTCGTTGAAGGCCGTGGTGACGCACTCGCCGTCGTTGCAGAGCTCGCCGATCGGCTCCAGCGCCAGATCCAGCTCCATGTAGTTCTCCGGCAGTATCTTGCAAGCCAGCTCGAGCACGTAGATGTTGTGGGTGGGGAAGCCCGGCTCCTCCGGCGAGACCGTGTACTCCGGATGGGGATAGTACTCCTTGACGGCTACGAGCTGGGCCGAGGCCGAGAGCGGCGTCACGAGGACGCCCAGGTCCGCCTCGATGTTGTGTCTATTGTGATAAATATAATATCGATGACAACGTGCGCGTGTGTGTGCGTGCTTCGATTATACTTACTTGCCGTAGAAGAACTGATGTAGGCAGGCGCTCGATGTCATCACGTGCATCTCGTTGATGACCACGCCGGCGCAGACGAGATAGCGCAGGTCCTTGGTGAAGCGCAGATCCTTGCCCCTGTGCGCCTCGCAGTTGCGCGTCACGTTGGCCTCCTTCACGATCAGCACCAGATGGTCGATGATCGAGTGGCTGATGGTACCCTCGCCCGCCAGCCAAAGCTCGCGCGCACCACCGTATCCAACGAATCCAACGAGCGTGAGCAGCAGCAGTAGCGGCGGCGGCGCGGATGCCGATAGCTGCATCGTTTACAGAGCTCTTTTACCCCTACTACTCTCCGTACTCTCCCCCAAGGCCCAAACGATTATTGTTGTGCCGTGTGTATCCTTTGATTTTGCGCTCCCTCTTTTTACGTCCGAAGTTACGTATATCGATGTAGGTAAAAGACTGACGATCATCACATCCGATCGGCTGTGCGAGACGACGTAAAGAAAAGAAAAAAAAATAAAGCGGAGAGCTTTTCACCTCTGCAATAGGACGGAATTTTATCGTTAGACCTTCGAAATGCGATTACGTCGAGGCTCGCGTATTTTTTTCTCTCTCTCCCTCCCCGTTTCTCTTGTTTCAAAAGTGCGCGGACTGCGCTGCGAATTGGCTGCGCGTAGTTTCGCGCGATCGCCAACAAGTGGCATTGTGCTCCTGTTATTATCATTGTTTTTTTTTACAAGAAAAAGCGCTGAAAAATAGGTTTGTATATACGTGCGGTTGGATTAATTTCACGGAATAAGCTATAATTAAATATTGAAAAAGGATTTATTTTACGCGCGCGCGATAAACGTCAATCTGAAAAAGATTGCGAAAATCAGGATGGTAATTAAGAATCTTATAGGCCTCGAGCCTGGCGCTGTTTGTGCCTTTTATAAATGGTGTTTATTTCGTTTCATTGATCCGTGCGCGTGTGCCTATTGAGAATTTATAAATAACCTCTTTATTAATCCTGTACAATGCGCTCGCGTAACGATCTCGAATCGATTGAAAGATCGTTCGAAATATGATATCGGTACGTCATTCGATCGTATATGCTCTGTGCTGCGTATAGGGCGTCTCTTATCGAGAAGAATAACGAAAATCGGTATCTCGATTCGAGCGATTTCGATTGGATTAAGAATGATTTATTTAAATTTATTTCCAGAATCAAATTAAGCATCGCTCGAAATCACTGCACGCATGAGCTACCATCGATTCTCCGTTTTCTGCGCCTTTTGTCAAAAGGTTCGCGTTAAAAAAAAATAAAGATATTCATAAATACAAGGATAATGGCAAAAATCGGTGGAAAAAAAAAGTGTATCATCCCACGCCCGTGTTTGACACACTTTTTTCGTTTGCCTCCACTTTACACCCATATAATACCGGGACTCCGTATAAACAACGGCCGCAGCAAAATCATTCAAGACGGGTAAGCGGCACACATATACATAGTATACACACAGAGCCTCTTACATACACATGTGTGTGTATACTCAGCCCGCCCGCGCGAGAATCGGAGAGAGCAAAAGGAGAGAGAGAGCAAGCAAGAGCTGCTACAAGGGAGCAGAGTAGCAGGTTGTCTGCGGCGCTCGCCTTATATATACCGATCAGTTTAGTCCCGACAGTCGTTGGTTGCGCACGCCACAAGCACAACAACGTGCTATATATCGTACACACGAACACACATAGGACCGGTTTTTTTTCGCGCGATGATTATTATATACGGACGAGTCGGAGGATTCGCCTCCTCTTCGTTGTCGTCGTCGTCTTCTTCTGTATAATCTTACAGCATCTTTTCAGGGGGGGACCCGACTCTTTCCCCTTCTATGAGTTTTTGGGCAATTTCGTGCGATGCCTTTACGAGCGCAGTGCATCAATTGTGGTGGTGCAGCAGCAGCAGCAGCAGCAGTAGTGTAGTCGTCGTTGCGTCGTGAGAAGTGAGTGATCGAAGAGGTGCGAAAGAGCCGGAAGATTTGCTCGGTGTATACAACGGTGATTATTTGTGATTGTTAAACAACTCGTATCTGTGTCTATATGTGTGTATAAGCCAAACGTCAGCCGAGGTATAATTTAACCGGCTTCGTATAGGGTTCAATTAAAACCGAAGACGTCTCGAATTTCTCCAAGTTAAAAGAACGAGATCGTTGCCCGTCTGCATTCGCGAATCAATCCGCTGTTGGGGCTAGTAGCTGTTACTCGTTTGTTTGTTTGCGCAACGAGCGATGTTTTTAAGTGGCTTCGAAGCGTGAAAGATATCGGGGCGAACGATATAATATAATATCCTCTGCGTGTGTTGTGTGTATTTATTTTTCTTTTTTTAGCATTTTTATACCGTTCGATTATTCATTTGAATTTATATTACACGGCGAAACGCATAAATTAATACGCCTCGCGAGCTTGGGAGTTACGTGTGACTTCTTCTTTTTTTTTTCATTAATAATATCGATTTTTTTGCGGTTCTCGGAGTAGTTTTGGAATTCAGGCGTGGACCGATGATGTTCGCGCAGCCGCTGAGACTTCGATTTTTTCGAAAGAAGTGAAAGTGTGAATTTCGATAAGATAGATAAACGGGCGTGCGTGACGCGCGTGTGTATACAGACGCAAAAAAAAAATATTAAACACCGACGTATTTGCACGTACGTCGTCGTATACAAATAAAGTGGCGTCTCGAGCTCCGAAGCTGTATGCGCATGGGAATAGACGTTATTGAACCTTGAGGAAAAAAAAATTGGAAATAAATTGATTCATCGTAATTTTTTCATTGTGATTATACGAACCGCGAGCGACGAGTTTTGTTTTTTATTACATTTGATCAATTCCGCGAGTAAAATGAATCGAAGCCACATAGCATCGAGTCGATATCACTCGTTCGCCGCTGCGTCTCGCTTTCTTTTCTCCTTTTTTTTTCGTGCTGTCACAGCGATCTCTCGCGTTCGCGCGTATGTGTCTCTCTCTCTATGATACATTTAATTTTGACACGCGCACGCCTCTAGATCCCGTCCGCGTCCACGGGACGCGAGCGCAACTCTGAAAAACGAGCGAATCATGTAGTACTACTACGATGTTGCGAAGCTTGCAAGTTCGACGAATGCGCCCGAACTTTTCTTTTCTCGATACGAAGCCGTATATTTTTTTTTTATACCGATAGTAACTTTCATTTGACGTTGAGCTTTCGTATCGTATCGATACGATGTGTGCTTTTACCTCATATCGAATTGCTATCGCGAGTATAACGTATAAGCCGAAAGTAACACACCGCGCATGCAGACTCGAGGCTCATCTTTTGCAATATTACATGCTGTAAGCTCCGAATCGTTTTTTTTTTTTATACATATATGAAACACGCACACACGCGTCGTCACTGAGCCTCAGCATTTTTATCTCTTTTATAATAATATTCATACCTATATAGACAGGCGAAAAACGTTTCTCTGTATTACACGCGTTTCCTTTTTTTGTTTTTGTTCGCGCTTACTATTATATACACCGCGCGTGACAACAACGGCGCGAGACGTATATAGTTAACCATCATATTATAATGTACGCACGCGGCGCGATGATTCTCACGCGCGCGGGAGGGCAAAACGCAAAAGACAAGGTGAGAGGAGAAGGAAAAAAAAATAGAGTCGCAACGTCATCGAGTTTCTCCTTGTTCAATTACTACGTATCGCGCGTAATGTATATGTATATTATTATATTAGTGAGTACACATACTCACGCACGCACACACATACGCATACGCAGGGGGGCATATATATGTATAAAATACATATAAAAAGGGTCTCACGCGCACGAATCTGGCTCGGGTCTAATGACGTTAATCATACCTTCGTGTGTGCATTATAATATGTACAGATATATGTGTGTGTGTACGTGTGTATGTGATATACACACACGTACACACGTGTATATATAGCAAAGCAGCGGGTAATATAATTTGAGCCAATTATTTCACGCATTCGGCCGAAAGCAGCACACGAGCAGCAGCGGCAGAATCGGTGGTGCGACGATGGCAAAGTGTTGAGAAGCAGAAGAAGTACAACGAGTGAAATAAAAATTAAAAAAAAAAAAAAAAAAAACAAGCGTAGAAGCTGCAAAGCGAGGAACAGACATGCTCATGGAAGTCTTGCTGGAGCGCAAGTCTGCTGCCGTTGCCGCTGGAGCAGGAACAGCAGGAGGAGGAGGAGGAAGAGGAATCCTCTCCTCGTGGCCCACGGCTACCAGCGCTGCTGCTGCTAGATCTTTGCGCGCCGCGGCTAACGACGATTATCGTCGTCATCATCATCATCATGATAATCGCGCCAGCAGCAGCAGCACTACGACGAAAAAGAAAAATAATAATAACGACAGCAGCAGCAGCAGCAAGTGTTACTACACGAGTGGCGCAGCAGTTACGACGGCAGGTGGCAAACATTATAATACGAGCAGTGGTAGTGTTGTTGCTGGTAGTGGTAGTGGTGCAGTGGCCGAGAAACAGTGGTTAAGGAGCAGCAAAGCTCT
Organism: Trichogramma pretiosum; assembly: GCF_000599845.2. Taxonomy (NCBI): domain Eukaryota; kingdom Metazoa; phylum Arthropoda; class Insecta; order Hymenoptera; family Trichogrammatidae; genus Trichogramma; species Trichogramma pretiosum. The sequence continues at coordinate 542,875 of NW_019641708.1, read as the reverse complement.
GCTGTGCTCGCTCGCGGGCTGCGACGATTATTGTTACGCCGCGCCCGACACCGTCGGCACTTGGAAGTTCCATCGGGTCGCTTATAAGCCAAGGTATATTCTTACATAAATGCCAAGTCTATTATTTATCTAGAAAAAAAAAGATAATCGTGTGTACACGCGTACCGTGAGTTGTGCTAAAATTAAGCACACTCACGCGGCTGATGATATAATAGCTGCCGAGGATCGAACGGATGATCCGCGTGCTTCGCTTTTGTTCATTTCTGAAACTGACAATCTCTAATCATCGATACCAATTACTTAACTCTGATATTAATGAAATCAAATGTATTCTGACAAGTAGCGAGGCAAACTAACATTTTTATTTTTCAAACTATAATTACACTCCTATAAAGTTTCTAATAGAATAATTCAAAATTTTCATTTCACTCATGACCCTGTCTAATTGTCCGGCCGTCTCTATCAAAAAGAATATCATTATATCCTCTTTGTATACAGTTAAATAAATAGGATACGATAGCCGGCGCCACGCACGATACGGAGTCACAAATCGGCTCCTCGAGTGTAAATCGATCGAGTTTATATTACGTCTCCCCGATGAATTGACATTATAAGTGCTCGAGAGCACACGAGTGCCGTAAAACGTATAAGCCTTCCAAGATCAGCATAGCGCAACTTACCACGCGTCTCCGTATCGACGTAATCCCGTTTTTTTATTTTTATTTTTTTTTATTCTCCTTGTACTCTCTATATCGAGCACGCGAGAATCGGTCCATTGTTTCTCGTTGCTGCTGCCGCCGCCGCTCGAGTTCGAGAGAAAAGTGCACAGCTATACTCTCTCGAGCTCGCGAGCACATAATGTGCAATGCGATCGTGACACATGTGTACTCGAAACTCTAATTGTCCGCGCTATATAATAAGTGCAGCGGGGCTCGTGTGTATAGTACCTGTATACTACCGCGTGGAGCACCTGCTGCAATGTCTGTATGTATATAGGTATATTGATCCGCGCCTGTATTGTTGTGCTCCGTTTTCATAACGGTATGCACGCATAACAGCAGAAGAACTTTTGAGGCGGCGTCAGCTGCTGCTGCTCGTTATGTATGTGTGTGTCTATTTATATTATATGTATATATGAACCAACGTTATTAATTAATGCCGCGCGATGTACTCAAGAGGCATGTATTAACTATTAAAGCTGCAGCTCCGCATCTTAACTGTTGCAAGTACACAATAACGAACACTTGCTCGTGTTCAACTGTATTCTTCCTACATTTTTTTTTGGACTTCTTTAATTATGTACTAGTTCACTACAGTGAGAGCGTGATCAACATCCATTTGACAATTTTTTCTTTTCCCTTTCCCTCTGCTGCTGCGACGTGCACACATAGATAATTTTTTTTTACAAACGCACGGATCGAGGTATACTCACTGCAACTTTCTAAAAGCTTATCACCAGTGCGACACCAGCAGTGCGTGTATATAATATATTACGCGTGTCGTGTTTTATATAGAAAGAAGAATGCGACACACGCGTACACGGTCGATATCGTATTAGAAAAGTTTCGCAGCTGCAGCCAGCAGCCGTTGTTGCTCTCGTAAATCGAAGGATCGATTGATTTATCGATCGCGATTTCCCGCATCTGTATATATATATAAAGTATGTATAATGCGATAAGGCGCGAGCGACCGTTTAAAACATTAATATTTTTTTAGGTAGATATCGCGCGGGACTATATGTATAGCGCAGGTATTCGAACGATTGCGCCTGCATTATATTGTCTCTATAAGGACGAGATAGGCGCAAATTTTTCTCTTATCTGTCTCGCGCTGTCGACATTTATTTATTTATTTACTTATATAGAGATAGAAATTCGGACACGTGCGCGCGATTCGCGTTGCGTAAAGCGCCCCCCGGAGGATACCGATTTCTCGATCGATCCGATCGACGCGCCAAAATTTCCCGCGCGCTCCTTTCTTATACAATATAGGCTACTACACTCTCTGCCGTATTTGCCATTGTTCTGGACGCATTATTAAAAAGGCATCGGGAATTAATCGCAGCGATCGGTAAATAATAAGAGTGTGTGTAACGAACGAGAGCCAATTACGTTACATATATGCGTAATTCATTGTTGAAGTACGATATGTAAATGCGCGTGACGCACAGTATACACGACCCGCGGCAAGTAAATTATGTGTACCTGCGCATAGACGACCGAACCTCGTGTTCTGCAAAATTATGCCGTACACAGACTCGTATATGTATATTAAATACGAATCGAGCCAACGGCGTAAACTCGATGACGTATTCAGCGCCTCGTTTATTGGCTTATCGTATAATACATATAGATATATTTATACATGCAGGCGCGCGTATGTGCGTGCATATAACGCGCCGGGAATCGAATCGACCGCACCATATAATACCAGGCAGTAAAAAAGACAGTCCAAGCGAGCACGATGTGATTGTGTGTATCTGTGTGTGCGTGCGCGCGAGTGCGATGACATCAGTCCGAGTCTCGGCTGTCTGAGCACGCGCTCGAAATATGCATATAATATCGTATCGCAGTATGTGCGCGCACGCGTCTCTCTCTCTCTCTCTCCGGCTCTTTATACATATGATCTTTTTTTTTTCGATAAAAGCTCGTGCGCTATAATATACGCGAGAGCCAAGTCTCGTCCGAGTGTCAAACGGGACCATTGACTTCTTTCTCTCGTCATCTCGAATCTTCTCCATTGCTTCGATATATATCGACGCGTGAGCTCGGATCTCTTTGTTTTTCGAGCTGTATAATATACGATCTTTAGTTTTAAAAGAAAACCAAATAATCATTAAAAATAGGAGGAAAACAACGAGGCGAATTGTTTATTCATTGGACGATTAGGAGCTTCGTGAGAATTGCGCGGCAGCTCGTTAACACGTGCGCGCACATAAATGTATTATAAAGCGCAGCCGCGACTATACTACTCCTTCTCGAAGGGAAGAGTCGTTCCATATTTGCGAGTAAAACAGCATTTATTGCCATTGTGTTTTACATTTGCAGCAGCAGCACAGCAGAGTTTGCGATGCTTTTCAATGATAAACCCGGCTCTTTATTACTGCGCACACGCCTGCATAAGTTCGTATGCTTTACGATGTGAACATTTTATGTATGAGATCGACTTTGGGTAAAAAATTCTAGGATGAGCTTTCTGGAAAAATTATCGTTCCTTCTTGAATATACAATAGGTATACGCATATAACCGTGTTAAAACGAAAGAAGCAAACTCATTTCCTTGATCTTTAGAAAAAAAATATATATATAAAAATAAGATACACAGTGTCGGGGACTTAACGGTTCACCTAGAAAAACTCCTGCGTCTCGTGCGTGCGTTGAATTAAATTATTTTTCACTGCGAAAATATAATGCTCTTTCCCTCGTTAATTTGAACTCGTTCAATGCTCCGCTGCACTTGTGTGTAAATTAAAATTCACCGGCCCTTTCATAAAATTATACGTATTTTTCTTTTCTATCTCTCTCTGCGGTGCACTGGACGAACGACTCGTTGGTCATAAAACTGTAAATATGGAACATGTATATTTATTTTTTTCGATCGTCGCGAATCAGATATTACATCGGCCCGTCGACACGTTCGACGACGAAGAAGCTCGATATGACAAATATATATCTTATATATAGCAACGTACGTAGTGCTCCGAGCCAGTGACCTGAAAAGATCGTTAATTTTTTTTTGTCGTGCGCTCGTTCACCGACGACGCCCAAGGACTCGTGTGCGCGTATTAGTACGTCGTATATGCACTCGTACTCAAAAAGCCAAGAAGTCGCGACGCAGAAAGCGTTATAAAAGCTCCGTGTTTTATCGTAATCTTTGTAATAATCACCGTAATAAAAATAGCCTATATAAATGTATCTCTCAAAACTAATTTCGGGATCCCTTTGCCGCGCGAGCGCGGATGAGGCTTTATTTGCACTAGACAAAACAGCGTACAAAAAAACGATATGAAAAATACGATGAAGTGGATATACATCGCGACACGGAAAACCACTTCGAGCTTTGACTTCGAGAAATATGCTCGATGTATAGAGATATCGCGGTGCGAAGCGCTAAGAGCGAACGAAACGATCTTATAAAACGTGCTCGTGCCAACACGTATTCTTGATTGACATCTCTTGATTGAGAGAATTCATCAACTCCATGGAATTTATCCAAGTTCATTGAACTTTTACGAAATTGAGTCTTATTATACGACGATTATATCAAAGTCGACTCGACAAGCAAATGCATAAAAAAGCTCGAAACTTGCATTGTGCAATTATATATTATAATGACGATAATTCTGCTTCTCAGTCGTTCTCATTTGTACGCACGTGATAAGTGCCAAATTGCTACTTTACTTATACTTAAGCCCTGTGTTTCGCGCGCTCTACTTTATAAGGAGTCACCTCGTGCTGCACTTACACGAGCTTTATTCCGGCACTCGAAAAATATCAACACCCACACCCCCCCTACAAAGAAAGAGCTTGCGCCGTACGCGTCGAGGTTTCTCGCTTCGCAGACATTCGTATGCTCCGGCTTTTACAATGTAATATGTCGCCCTTTTGCCCGAAATTAATTTCCGATTCGATCGATGGACGAATTTAGCAATCAATTTGTGCTGTCGATTGAATTTTCGGCTTACGTAACCCTTTGGCGTTACAAATTTATCTTTGCGTGGGAACGTTTCATATATTATATGTACGTATAACGCAAACGTCAAACGCAAACTAAAAGTTATGAATTGCGTAAGCGCGTCACACCCGCGCACAAATACGATACAATCGAAAACCAATAATAAAACAATTGGTATCTATTTATATACACCTTCGCTCGAGAGGCTACTTCGACGTTAGTAATTGCGAAAAAAAATAATGCATCGCATTTTTAACTCTAAAAATATTCAATATTTATTTATAACGAACGATGAATGCTTTTCACCGAACAAATAATAATCGATGACTCCTTTTTGCATTTTTGCAGTCATGAGGGCATGAGCGCTGGAGGTGACGGCAGCGGCGGCGGACCGGGTGGGGTCCAAGCCGGCAGAAACACGCCGCCCCATGGATCGCCCACCATCATGGACAAGGCCACGCTCAAGGTTCATCTTCCGAATGGTAAGTCAGCGTTCATACGTCATTTCAACCCTAACGAAAATCGTTTCTTCTAGAAAAATTAATAAAATTGTATAAACTTCGATAAACTTTGATTAATTGATAAAAACATTGGGATTTGAGACTCTAATAAATTTTATAGTATATTTTGCAACTAAAAAGTGAAAACTGAACTATTTTTTTTTCGTTTTTCATTTTCAAATTGAGAATGAGCTTTTGAACCAGACGTTAGTAATTTAGTTTACATCTTCGTAAACTAGCTAATTTGAGCTTACTTTGTAGGATGTGTAAGCCAAAAAAGCGTCAAACGATTATTTAAGAGTTCATTAATTAAAAAAAAAAAGGTAATTAATTCATAACTCTATGACTTTTGCACATTTTTAATTTTTTGTCGATCCAAAACTAAAAAACTCGCAGTTGTTGAAGAAATACTATAAACTTTAATTAACTTAATATTATGTACTTTTATTAACTTTTATAAAGTTCAAAGAACTTCAATAAACTTTTATTAGCTTTTATTAAAGTCTCAAATACGAATGTTTGTATCAATTAATAAAATTTTATAGCAAAAGATAATTTTCAGGGAAGCTGTACAAATACCCTCTCGATTAAACGTAAATATAATTTTTCCAGGCGGTTTCAACATGGTGAAATTCGGGGACGCGATCGACGTCAAGGGCATCATATCGCTGGTCACCACGAGGCTCGCCGCGGGCCCGCGCCACTACAAGAATCTCTACGCCATGAGGCTGCACCATCCGGCCTCGCACGAGTGCCACTGGCTCCATCAGGACACGACCATGTACCAGGTCCAGGAGAAGTACGAGAAGCGGCATCCGCACAGCGAGTGGCGCTACGAGCTGAGGATCAGATACCTGCCGCAGAGCCTCAACGATCTGTACGAGAAGGACCGGGTGACGTTCTTCTACTACTACGATCAGGTGCGCAACGATTACCTCACGGCCAATCACTCGACTCTCGATCAGGACGTGGCCGTGCAATTGTGCTGCCTGGAGATAAGGTACTTCTTCAAGGACATGCCCCACGTGGCTCTCGATAAAAAGAGCAATTTGGAGTATCTGGAGAGGGAGGTAAGTAGCTCGATTGGTTCATTTTTATGCTTTTAACTGAAACTAAACGAATAAATGCTTATTCTAGGTGGGCTTGCATAAATTTTTACCTCGCTCAATCATCAACACGATGAAGCCGAAAGCACTTCGCAAGCTCATACAGCAGCATTTCAAAAAAGTCACCGCTCTCTCCGAGCTCGAGTGCATGTTCAAGTTCTTCGACATTCTCCGGCAGCATTACAGATTCGACCAAGAGAGATTCATTTGTGCTTTGGGGGTGAGTTTTTTTTCCTTAAAATTAAAGACACAATCATCCGCGACTGTTTTTCGAAATAATACGTTGTTTTTTTTTCTACGCCACGAACAGACAAGCTGGTCGATACCCGTCGAACTAGTCATAGGGCCAGATCTTGGAATATCCCACATGGCTCATCGCGGCGGTACAAGCGTAAGTCGTTTTTTTTCCGAACTTCGTTCGAAGGTGTCTCGTATAACAAAAATTTGATTCCACATCGAATGACATCGTAACGATTTTCAGCCGACGAGTCTGGCGGAATTCAAGGCGATTCAGTCGATACAGACATTGGTGTCCGATTGCACGGAGCACGCCAAAGCTTGCATCAAACTCCGGGTGGCTGGAGCGGATGAGATTCTCAGTATCACTTGCTCGAGCCTCGACCAAGCGGAAAGTCTGGCGGATTTGATCGATGGTTATTGCAGAGTCATGACAAATAGCAATACATCGCTGTGGAATAGAAAAGGTATCGTGGAATGGACTCGGTACTTATTAGTTAGAGATCGTCTCTGGATTAAATTTTAAATAAATAATTGGTTTATTGACTTTCGATCTACTTTCAAATATACGTATTGTTAACAATGTATTGGAATTATTTAAAAACGATACTAGATTAATGAACAGACGAGGATTGAGATTATACTTAGTTATTACTTATATTGGTGTTAACATTTTGTAAACTGGTATTCACGTATTTAGTAATTTTTCTAGATATTATCCAACTAATTTTTCTTCTATTCACTTACACTTGATGCTGTCTTTTTAATCCTTCTATGATTTAACACTACTTCGATTGTTTACTCTTTAAGCTGCTTCTTGGAAAAATTATCCCTGCCCTTGTAAAGGTTTGTAACTCTCTTTAGTTTTATTTTCTCGAATCATTCTCCGAATAAATGCTCTTTAACAAAAATTAATTTCTCAGATGCTCATCCACCAAAGTACAGACAAGACAAGAAGGAGAGTCCAGAGAAAAAAATTCATGGAAAAACTGGTACAATGCTATCCGAAGATTACGCGGAGATAGTAGATGAAGAAGGTGACTATTCGACACCAGCAAGTAAGTTGATATGCTTATAATGTTGATTGAAATTGTCTCGAATAATCATTAATTAAATTGAATCTTTTGTAGCGCGTGATTATGAAATTGTGAGAAATCAAGTTGAGCTGGGTGAAATCATAGGCGAAGGACAATTTGGCAATGTTCACAAAGGTTCTTATAAAGGCAGAGACGGACAGGTTGTACCAGTAGCAGTGAAAACGTGTAAAGTAGATGCAGATCTAGCTACATCTGAGAAGTTTCTTGAAGAAGCTTGTGAGTAATTTACATTGCATGAATTCTGAAAATATTCAACAGTAGAAAAATTTAATAATATTCATTATGTCATGATATAGGGCAAAAATAATTAACTCATAGATTTTTGATGTGTTTATTGATAGAATCTATCTTTATTGAAAATAGTAATTATTCAACAATAATTACTGCAAAAGTATAACATTCAATTATTGTCATACACTTATAGTCATAGAAATCTATGAAAAGTATGAACATTTTTTAATGATTTTGCTATAGTCTACTTGAAAAGAAAGTATTATGACATTTTTCAGATACATCTTGTCCAGCTCAAAAAATACATTTAACATTTTTAACATTTGTATCAGATAATTTTAATTCTAAAAATACAAGATTTTAGGGAAAGGGGAGGGAAACATTTTGAATGTAAGATGATCGGTACAAATTTTAGACAATTTTATAATACGTTCTTCATCTAGTTCTCTTTTGGATCTTCTGCATATGCACATTGTCGATCACAAATGTTGCAATTAATCCTTTGAACATTCGCATCACATAATTTAAATTTTTCATTCATAAATTTGCAAGATATATGATCATGATTCAAATGTTTAATTGGGGGATGACATTTATAACAACAATGATGCATTGTACAAATTATAGGCAACAGTTCTCTTACACCTGTTAATATTTTCGCCTGTAATTGTTCTGTTGAAGACTTATTTTTCTTCATGTCAATATCTTGATTAGCATTACACAAGTTCATATTTTGATATTTATTACATAAGTCACTCTCAGAGTCTTTTTTGCTGTTAATATTTTTGGAACTCTTTGGATTTTTTTTTGAATCTTTCAAACAATCTGAATATGATGGAAGCCCACAATTCACGTTTCTATGATCAAATGAATCATTATTTTCATATTTTCCTAATCCTTTAGCCACTGGATAGCTTTCTTTCTTTTTATCATATTCAAAATATGATGAATGATCATAATCCTTGTTTTCTGGACCGTATAAATCTGATTTTTCTAATTCTTTTACCATTGGACAATTTTCTTTTTTATGCCAGTGTTTTAAACATAACTCACATTTAGGGGTTTCATTTCTTGCTTGCTTGCTTGCTTGATCACATAAGTCCAATTTTTCTAATTCTTCTTGTATTGGACAATTTTCTTTTTTATGTCCTTGTTCTGAACATAATTCACATTCAAGGGTTTTATTTTTTTTTTTATGTTTTACCTCCTGAAATGGTTTTTCATCATTTTCAATATTAGAATCACTTGGTTTTGATCCTAGATTAAAAAATGATTGAAATGCATTCATTAGATAAATTTTAGAACCCTGCAGAAGATTTCTTTCAGAATCAGAACTATTTCCCTTATCTTGTTTCAATTGTAAGCTGCATTCATTGTCTTGACCTGATTTACTATAAAAATTACTGTTTCTTTCTTCCATATCACCAGGCACTGCAGAGAAATTATTTTCTGAACGACTGGGGGGGTAACTACTAGAAACATTCCTTGTGGAATATTTTTTGTTATGATCCATATCGGATGTAAAATAATCGAGCATAGGCTTTTCTCTTGCTTCTTTTTTCTTTAAGCAATGTTCATCATCATGACCTTCTATGCCACAAAAGGTACACTCTTCAACTTTACTATCCAGTGTAATATTTTTTTCATTGTTTTCTTCAAGCTGATTTATTTTAATATTATTTTCTGATCTAGTTTGGGAATGAACACTCGATAAAGTTGTAACAGAATCTTTTGTGCTCCAATTGTCTAAATTAGGTGAATATATTGAATTGAAAGAGTTCTCTTTAACTCTTTCTTTTTCTGGGCAGCATACATCGTCATGACCATTTTTACCACAAAATGTACATTTTTCTCTTTTACTTTCATGTGAAGTTTTTTCTTTGTTGTTTTCTTCAAGTTCATTCTCTTTAATGTTATTTTTTGAATCGGTTTGGGAGTTAATACTAGAAGTGCTTGTATAATAATTCATCAAAGAAGACCTTCTTTCTTCTTCTTTTTTTGGGCAATGATCATCGTTATGACCTTTTTCATCGCAAAATGTACATTTTTCTTTTTTACTTTCAAGTAATGTTTTTTCTTCATTGTTTTCTTCAGATCCATATTTCTTAGTGTTATTATTTGATTCGGTATAGGAGTGAATACTAGAAGTTCTTGTATAATAATTCATCAAAGAAAACCTTCTTTCTACTGCTTTTTTTGGGCAATGATCATCGTTATGACCTTTTTCATCGCAAAATGTACATTTTTCTTTTTTACTTTCAAGTAAAGTTTTTTCTTTATTGTTTTTTTCAAATCCATATTTGTTAGTGTTATTTTCTGATTCGGTATAGGAGTGAATACTAGAAGTTCTTGTATAATAATTCATCATAGAAGACCTTCTTTCTTCTTCTTTTTTTGGGCAATATTCATCGTCATGACCTGGATCACCACAAAACGTACATTTTTTTGCTTCGGGTGGAGACTTTCTTGTTGCATTCTGAGAGCCTCTCATTGCTTTTATTAATGTTTCACAACGTTCGTGGTCATGCCCTTTTAATCCACAAAAACTGCAAATTTCATTCCCGTAAATTGGACAATCATCGATGGAGTGCCCATAAAACTCACAAAATTCGCAACGCAATTTATTCAAAATTTTGCACTGTCTCCTGAGATCACAATCAGACGTAGCATGGCCAGTGATCAAGCAAAAAGAGCACATCTTTGAACTATTCTCCGGTGTCCGGTTCACTTGTTGATATTTTTCGAGTTCCCTGGGATCGAAATAATTCGTTTCTTCTCGACGACGACGACGCTCGACGTCGCGATCAGGCTTCTGCTGCACCGATTCAGGTTCGATCTTGCTGCGTTCCTGCTGCTGTTGTTGCTGCTGCTGATCCGACGGACTCGTCCTGATTTTCTTATTCTTCTTGTGACTTTTCTTGGATTTGGTCTTTTTACCCATTGCGCCGCTCGAACTGTAAATTTCCCTCTCTTCTTCTTCTTCCTCGGACGTTGTCGTTGCGCTACGGAATGGATCCGACATAACACTTGATCTGTATAACAATGAAAAAAGAAAAATTTTCACACGTCTTATTAGTCACTTTTATACACTATGGCATATACACTGTTGCACGACCGGTGACGAACAAAGGCGGTTAAAACTCTACTATATACCCGCGATCAAAACAATGAGCTTCGTCACTCGACAGGCGGACGCGCGACTGTTTTTTTTCTCTCTTTGCCTCTAGACAACAATCGAGAAAATTCAAAGAATTCGAGTTTGAAGCAATTATAAAACTTACCAAAAACACTCGTCGGTTATGTGCTCGTAAATATACGAGCCGGTCTGCGGGCAGGCCACTACTGAGAGTATCTCTCAACGCTGAAGTGTCGCATGCTACACAATGCGCGCATATAAAGACTCGACGTTCACGACTCTCTGCGATACAATAACAAATCTGCTGAGCCGATAAGAAAACAAACGCGCCACACACATAACTATACGCGTAACGTATCGGTGCACCAAGAAAGGGAATTTCTGACGTATTTTTTTTCTTTTTTTTCGCAGACATAATGCAGCAGTTCGAGCATCCGCACATAATCCGGCTGGTGGGCGTCTGCAGCGAGGCACCCATCTGGCTCGTCATGGAGCTCGCCAAGCTCGGCGAGATGCGCGCCTATCTCCAGTCCAACAAGTCCCGACTGGATCTGGCCTCGCTGCTGCTCTACGCCTTTCAGCTCAGCACCGCCCTGTCCTATCTCGAGAGCAAGAAGTTCGTGCATCGCGACATAGCCGCGCGCAACGTCCTCGTCTCGGCGCACAACTGCGCCAAGCTCGCCGATTTCGGCATGTCGCGCTGGGTCGAGGATCAGTCCTACTACACGGCGAGCAAGTGCAAGCTGCCGATCAAGTGGATGGCCCCGGAGAGCATCAACTTTCGCCGCTTCACCACCGCCTCGGACGTCTGGATGTTCGGCGTCTGCATCTGGGAGATACTCATGTACGGCGTGAAGCCGTTCCAGGGCGTGAAGAACAACGAGGTGATCGGCAAGCTCGAGAACGGCGAGAGACTGGCGCTGCCGGGCAACTGTCCGCCCAGACTGTACTCGCTCATGTCGCAGTGCTGGAATTACGAGCCGAGCAAGAGGCCGACGTTCAAGGATATTAGAGAAAATTTGCAGTGAGTATATAACTGGCGCTTGTGCTCGAGTCACAAATAAACTTTTGAACAAATTTTAAAATCTCTTTGAGGGTAATCTTCAGGTTTTAATTGTCGAAATACCCCGACGGAAATTTTTCTCACGAGAAAGTTTTATAAAATCTAAAAAAGCCTTGAAAAGTCTTACAAATGATTAATGATTTTGAAGAGTCAATTAGAGTTTTCATAAAATCTTGTGGAGACTCGATTTTTTTGAAAAAGTGTTCATTTTTTTTTTCATTTTTTTTCCTATATTGTTCATATGGTTGCTTGTATAGTTTTTTCACCATGACTTTTGGCGAACGTAGATACCGATCAAAAAAGTTTTTAAAAATAATAAAAACTTTTATCAAAACTTAATAACTTTTAATACTATAATTTGGAAACTAAATATCCGGTTTCACATAAATTTTTAAAATTTACTTATATCAATTAAAATTTTATCAAGTTTTATCAACTCTAAAAAATCATGGTACGAAATCCAAATATTTACAAGAATTTTTAAGACTTATTCGGACTTTTAAAGAGTGTTTAAGAATTAGAGTATCGATGAATTTCCGTAAGGACAACTTTGATTATTCATTTTACAATTGTCAATTTTTTTTCCTCCAGCGAAATTCTCATCGAGGAGCGACACCAGCACCAGGAGCACGTCCGGAGAGAGAATCGAAGGCAGCACGCGATGTCTTGGGGTAAGCGTTAACAAAAAAAAACATCTCATTCGTACAAGTTCTTCTTTTTGCTAATAAACGATTGTCGTTCACAGTCGGCGACGACGCCGTGCCCGTGGCGAAATCCAACAGCGGTGGTCCGCTCAGCCGCCAGACGTCGGCGGATCAACAATCGTCCGCGGCAACGGTGGGTGGTGACCAGACGGCGCCCGTCTCGACCTACATCGTCGCCCAGAGCCCGGAGGTGCTGGCCCAGCTGATGAAGGAGAGCCAGGCGCGCGGGGTATGTCCCTCGGTCTACACGACACCCGCGACCCCCTTCAATTCTCTGGCCGTGCAGTTCCAGGACGAGGAGGACAAGCTCCTCACCACCACGGCCTGCGTGGCCGATCTGCCCTTTGCCGATCCCTGCCCGAGTAGTAGTGCTAGTAGTAGTAGTAATAATCCGGAGCAGCAGCAGCAGCAACAAATCTCTTCCTCTGCCACTGCTGCCGCTGCTGCCTCCGAAGCGAATCTCGACTCGATCGAGTCGACTACCGATACGACCGTGTCCTCGTTCCTCTCGAGCTTGAGTCTCTCGGAGAATAACTGCCAGCAGCAGCAGCATCAGTCGTCGTCGTCGTCGCCCGCTCGCAAACAAGTTACCGATCTCTACACGCCGGTGCAGAAGCTGCAGCAGCAGCCCTGCTCGGCCGAGATGATCTACGGCCCCGTGGCCGGTTTCAGTCAGAGCTCGGTGATCGTCGGCAGTCTGAGCCAGAGCCCGAGCCTCGTCGGCAACATGTCCGAGGCCGAGCCACCGCCGCCACCCGAACCGACGACGACGACGGTGACGAACGGTGGTGGTGGCGGCGGCTGCGTCGTCGGCAATCTGCCCTATCCCGCGGTCGAGAAGCTTTACGGTCCGGTCATGAAATTCCGGCCGAGCGGCCGTCATCAGCAGCCGCCGAATTTCAATCAGCCGTCGCAGATTTACTCGGCCACGAATTATCAGCAGCAACAGGCCAGACAGGCCGGCCCGATGTACAGTCCTGCCGCTGTGCAGAGGATGCAACAACAACAGCAACAACAACAGCAACAACAGCAACAATGCCCCCCGAGCTACGGTCAGAATCCACTGGTGCAGACGCATTACGCTCGTCAATGCGCCGTACCGCAGCCGGGCCAGGTCTACGTGGCCAGTAGTAGTCAGACCGCTGCCGCGGCTGCTGTTGCCTCGTCGTCTGCCTCGGCTGCCGATCTCCATTATCATCATCAGCAGCATCGTCAGGAAGACTTGGGTTTTGAGCAGCAGCAACTGCAGCAGGTTTGCGCTCGTCTTGCTCGTCCATTTTTATCGAGAGTGATTTTTTTCCTCGTTGACTCTTCCATCGTTGTTTTACCTTCCTCGTGTTGGTTTTTATGCTGTACATATTATTTTTGGTTCCCGTTGCAACGTTGAATATTTTATTTTGTTGTTTCTCGAGCTCGAGATATCATTAGTTGGTTTTAATAGTTTTGTTGATCGATTTTCTTTGTAATTTTGGATTATATGTTGTAGGACAGCACCCACGTTTTTTCTGTACATACAATTAGACATCATCGTAATTTTTTGTACTTCATAATAGATTCTTGTTTTCGAGCACCAAGTATATACGCAGAGATTTAGTGGTGGCACGTTTCGTCGCATGATTATTGGTTTTTGTTGAACGTTTTCGATTTGCATCGAGGGTTTGGTTTCACCTCATTGATTTTTATTTTCGCTGCAGACACACTCGAAAGTGGAAAATGAAACAGGAGAATTGCTGTGTATTATTTGCTGTTTTTCGTTTTAGATTTGTTTTGTTACTATCATCAACACGTTGTTGTCGACTAACGCACGTTTTTATCGATACACCATTATTAATACCCAGTAAACTAGTGTAAAATACCGATACAAATAGCCACACATCCCTTTCCAAGGTTTAGATCATGAGACCCAATCAAATTTAAAATTATTACTCTGCATGCTACAAGCCAGTACTGAAGGCTGTATATGTGTACATTTTATAAGCACCCACTTTATTTCATTATATTTAGTTGTAACATACACCGATGCAAGACAACGTTTTAACTGTTACTTTAAAAATAAAAATTTAGCACTTTAATGGACCTTAGAACCCTGTGAATATTGTACATTTACGCAGAGTGCCTTTTCTTTTATTTTATAAAACTAAATGATTCCCAAATCTTTAACGATCTCGTTTTCGATTCACAGAGAAACGGGCTGAAATTCGAGACTCAAGCTGAGTTCAATCAGCGCATCGAGGAAGAGCAAAAGTTTCTGGAGCAACAATTGCTCGAGCAGCAGCGTCAATCGGAGGAGGACGGTCGATGGCTCGCGAGAGAAGAGGTAAGATATTAATGCTGAACGAGAAAAAAGAGTATAGTTCGTTGCAATTTATTGATTAACTTTGTCGCAGAAACGACTGTCGATCGCCACCAGCGGCGACGAGTCGAGCGCCAGTCCGCCGGTGCCTCGCTCGGTCACTCAATCCCCGAGCCTGCTGCACATGCCCGACACCACGACGAGCCACTCCAACACCGGCTCGCTGGGCTCGGACAAGAGCCAATCGTCCTCCACCGAGCACGGCAAGATCATCGTCGTGAAGAAGATGGAGCCGACGCCCACCGCCGATCTCGATCGCAAGAACGACAAGGTGTACGAGTGCACGACGAGCGTGGTGCGCGCCATAATGGCCCTGTCGCAGGGCGTGCAGCAGGCCCGGGTCGATCAGTATCTGGAGTTCGTGCGCCGGGTCGGGATCGAGCTGAGATCCCTGCTGGCGTCGGTGGACGGCCTCGTCGAGATCCTGCCCACGACGGCGCATCGCGAGGTCGAGATGGCCCACAAGGTGCTGAGCAAGGATATGGCCGAGCTCGTCACGGCCATGAAACTCGCCCAGAGCTACAGCAGCACCACCCTCGACGGAGAGTATCGGAAGTCAGTCTATATACTTGTATATTTTGCGTCGCGGTTAAAATCTCGTTGTACCCAGCAGGCACTTACGTTAATCTTTTTTTTCTCTCCACGCACAGGGGTATGCTATCGGCGGCACACGTACTGGCCATGGACGCGAAAAATCTCCTCGACGTAATCGACTCGATTCGCATTCGCTATCCGTACGTCGATCAGCAGATATGTCAGCGGCAGCTGTATCACAACAACGACGGATCATCCCTGAACGCGAGAAACGTCGTGCAGCAGCTGGTCGGCGGCGGCAGCGTCGAGAGCCGGCTGCGATCGAGCCAGTCGGGCGAGCACTTCTTGAGGAGGAGCCAGTCGACCGAGAGACAGAACACGGGCTTCCGGCAGAGCCAGAGCGGCGAGCTGCTGCACAGAATGGGCCAATCGATGGAGCGTGGCTCTCAAGTGAGTGTCGCTTTCATTACAGTATGAAAAATCTAGACAGCTTTTACATTTAATATCCGTTTGTTTCGCAGAGCTACCTCGACTCCAGCGGCGGCAGCGGCATGTCGAGTCTCGAGCGTCGCCACCAGCTGGTCAACAGTCTCGAGCGCAACTCGACGGCGCGCCGTCAACGCTCCACGAGCAGCCTCGAGCGCAAGCGGCCCTCGCTCTCCTGCGCCGGCAGCTCGATGAATCTGCCGCCGGTGCCGGTGGCCTGCAGCATCGTCCAGACCAAGACGCCCATCATTCACCAGACGAGTCTGTCGTCGGCCACCGAGTTCAATCTCAAGAACAACTCGTCGTCGTCGGGCAACAACTCCGCCGCCGGGGCCGACAACAACAGCTAGCACGCGGCCGACGTGATGCGCGACTTCGCGCTCTGGCTGCAGAAATGATCGATAACGCGACAGCAGCCAGGCGGCACCGAGAGGCTCGATTGATTATTTTTTTTTAAAAAATTATGGCACTTTGCTAAAGAGAGCCTCTTTGCGCGCCGAGCTTCTGTCACGCGTGTAACCGATTTTCACAGTTTTCTCCGTGAAATTTGTACATAATTGTAATTGTATTATGCGGGCGTCAGCCACGGAGAAGTCGACACCGGGCTCGAAGAAACAACTCGTATTTTAACGATCTTACGATAGTCATTTTTTAAGGGTGATTGTTTTGTAATTGCTAAATGTTCGGTTACACTATAATACAACCTCGTTGCTGTATAATTTATATACCAAGCGTATGAAGAAAAAAAACAAAACACGTACTTATACGTAATATATAGGACAGTATTCAAATAGTAGTAGTTAGTAATGCGCTGCATCGCGATGTACGATTAATTCTTCCAAATCGCAAATTACGTTACGCTAACGATCGTGATTCCAAAGTTTAGATCTATAAATGATGATGCGATATAATATAATAATATAATATACACTTGTGTTGGGTGATATGAATGTTGTTTTTTTAGGCATATACCGATTTTCTTTTTTACTTAGCATTTTTAAAATTTTGCGTCGTATTAAGAATTGTAATTTTTACTCATCGAAACGTTTTTCGAGTAGTCAGTGCGATATGTGAAAACGGTATATCCATTAATAGTAAAGTATACAGAAAAATAATCGTTTCGAGCATGATGTAAAGAAAAAAAAATATCGAGCTCTCAGAGGAGTTCACGGACTAACGTGTTAATTCACGCAAAATAAACTAAACCATAACGATACCGAAAATAAATATAGACGGTATAAGTAATAAGAGCTATAAGCCAATAACCATTGCAATAAAAGCGTGACAAAAAGACTCTTTTCCTTGCTCGCGTGAGTAACCGACACTACCAGCTTATGAAGAGGACATGGTTATTCGAGATATTTTACATAAATGTGAAAATATTATAACATTAAAATAAATCGATGAGTTTGGACAAATAATCATCATTGCTATACGTAATATTTGCTACAGTTCCTATCTCGAATATTCATTATTTCATTATTCCTCATATCATCTCGATATATAGATGTTATAGTATCGATCTAACCCATTAAAAACCATTAAGAGGCTTTGCAATTAATACACGAATAAAATAATATTTTTAAATAAAAACGGTAGCACTTTATACGAGCGAAAGTTATACACACACACACCTTCGAGTCTCGATAATTGAAAGTACAAATTCGTGCTATGAAAAATTATTTAATGATGATGTTTCGAATTGATCATTTTTGTATTGCGTATCATATGGTTAGATTGAACTTGAAATTCAATTTTATGTAAAATTACAAAATAACGAATTTAAGCTGACTCGTCTGTTTGATTTGTTTAGAATATTTGTAAATTTGTGTAAATGTTAGTATGTATTATTACATATGAATTATCAACTATGATTGTTAACTTATACAGAATAAATTACACTTCAAATTCATGTTATTTGTTTTTTTCTACGTTTATGTCTACTCTTCGAAAAACCGATTCCTAAAATATCGTTTAACTTAGGATAAAGGAACTCTATATAAAAAAAGGACCATCATTATTTACGAAAATATATTCGAAAATTAATATAATTCTATACTTTTGAATTCAAAATTTTACATAATAAATAACACTGATTCATTTCTCAGATGCTCATCCACCAAAGTATAGACAAGATAAGAAGGAGAGTCCAGAGAAAAAAATTCATGGAAAAACTGGTACAATGCTATCCGAAGATTACGCAGAGATAGTAGACGAAGAAGGTGACTATTCGACACCAGCAAGTAAGTTGATATGCTTATAATGTTGATTGAAATTGTCTCGAATAATCATTAATTAAATTGAATCTTTTGTAGCGCGTGATTATGAAATTGTGAGAAATCAAGTTGAGCTGGGTGAAATCATAGGCGAAGGACAATTTGGCAATGTTCACAAAGGTTCTTATAAAGGCAGAGACGGACAGGTTGTACCAGTAGCAGTGAAAACATGTAAAGTAGATGCAGATCTAGCTACATCTGAGAAGTTTCTTGAAGAAGCTTGTGAGTAATTTACATTGCATGAATTCTGAAAATATTCAACAGTAGAAAAATTAAATAATATTCATTATGTCATGATATAGGGCAAAAATAATTAACTCATAGATTTTTGATGTGTTTATTGATAGAATCTATCTTTATTGAAAATAGTAATTATTCGACAATAATTACTGCAAAAGTATAACATTCAATTATTGTCATACACTTATAGTCATAGAAATCTATGAAAAGTATGAACATTTTTTAATGATTTTGCTATAGTCTACTTGAAAAGAAAGTATTATGACATTTTTCAGATACATCTTGTCCAGCTCAAAAAATACATTTAACATTTTTAACATTTGTATCAGATAATTTTAATTCTAAAAATACAAGATTTTAGGGAAAGGGGAGGGAAACATTTTGAATGTAAGATGATCTGTACAAATTTTAGACAATTTTATAATACGTTCTTCATCTAGTTCTCTTTTGGATCTTCTGCATATGCACATTGTCGATCACAAATGTTGCAATTAATCTTTTGAACATTCACATCACATAATTTTAATATATCATTCGTAAATTTACAAGATTTATGATAATGATCAAATACATACAGTGGGGGGTGACATTCATAGCAAAAATTATGCATTGTACAAATTATAGGCAACAGTTCTCTTGCACCTGTTAATATTTTCTCCTGTAATTGTTCTGTTGAAGACTTATTTTCCTTTGTGTCATTATCTTGATTAGCATTACACAAGTTCATATTTTGATATTTATTACATAAGTCACTCTTCAAGTCTTTTTTGCTGTTAATATTTTTGGAACTCTTTAGATTTTTTTTTGAATCTTTCAAACAATCTGAATATGATGGAAGCCCACAATTCACGTTTCTATGATCAAATGAATCATTATTTTCATATTTTCCTAATCCTTTATCCACTGGATAGCTTTCTTTTTTTTTATCATATTCAGAATATGATTCAGAATATGGTTTATAATCCTCGTTTTCTTGATCATATAAACCAGATTTTTCTAATTCTTTTATCATTGGACAATTTTCTTTTTCATGCCCATCATTTAAACATAACTCACATATAAGGGTTTCATTTTTTTCTTGCTTGCTTGCTTCATCACATAAATCCAATTTTTCTAATTCTTTTGGGATTGGACAATTTTCTTTTTTATGTCCACGTTCTGAACATAATTCACATTCAAGGGTTTTATTTTTTTTTTTATATTTCACTTCCTGAAATTGTTTTTCATCATTTTCAAAATCAGAATCGCTTGGTTTTGATCCTCGACCGAAAAATGATTGAACTGCATTAATTGATTGCATTAGATAACTTTTAGGACCCTGCAGAAGATTTCTTTCAGAATCAGAACTATTTCCCTTATCTTGTTTCAATTGTAGGGTGCATTCATTGTCACGAACTGGTTTACTATAAAAATTACTGTTTCTTTCTTCAATATCGCTTGGCACTGTAAAGAAATTATTTTCTGAATGGCTCTGGGGGTAACTACTAGAAAAATTCCTTGTGGAATATTTTGTGTTCTGATCTATATTAGTTGTAAAATAATTCATCATAGGCTTTTCTCTTGCTTCCTCTTTCATTGAGCAATGTTCATCATTATGACCTTCTATTCCACAAAATGTACACTCTTCAGCTTTATTGTCAAATGTAATATTTTTTTCATTGTTTTCTTCAAGCTCATTCGTTTTAATATTATTTTCCGATCTAGTTTGAGAGTGAATACTTGAAAAAGTTGTGGCAGAATATTTTGTGCTCCAATTGTCTAAATTAGGTGGAGAATACATTGAATTGAAAAAGTTCTCTCTTTTTCTTGCTCTTTCTTTTTCTGGGCAATGCTCATCGTGATGACCATTTTCACCAAAAAACGTACATTTTTCTCTCATACGTTCATGTGAAGTTTTTTCTTCATTGTTTTCTTCAAATCCATATTTCTTAGTGTTATTTTTTGGTTTGGTATAGGAGTGAATACTAGAAGTTCTTGTAAAATAATTCATCATTGGCTTTTCTCTTGCTTCCTCTTTCATTGAGCAATGTTCATCGTCATGACCTTCTATACCGCAAAATGTACACTCTTCAACTTTACTATCAAGTGTAATATTTTTTTTATTGTTTTCTTCAAGCTCATTCATTTTAATATTACTTTCTGATTTAGTTTGGGAGGGAATACTCGAAAAAGTTGTTGCAGAATCTTTTGAGCTCCAATTGTCTAAATTAGATGGAGAATATATTGAATTTGAAGAGTTCTCTCTAACTCTTTCTTTTTCTGGGCAACATTCATCGTCATGACCATTTTTACCACAAAATGTACATTTTTCTCTTTTACTTTCATGTGATGTTTTTTCTTTGTTGTTTTCTTCAAGTTCATTCTTTTTAATGTTATGTTCTAAATCGGTTTGGGAGTGAATACTAGAAGTTCTTGTAAAATAATTCATCATTGGCTTTTCTCTTGCTTCCTCTTTCATTGAGCAATGTTCATCATCATGACCTTCTATACCGCAAAATGTACACTCTTCAACTTTACTATCAAGTGTAATATTTTTTTTATTGTTTTTTCCGAGCTCATTCATTTTAATATTATTTTCCGATCTAGTTTGGGAGTGAATACTTGAAAAAGTTGTGGCAGAATATTTTGTGCTCCAATTGTCTAAATTAGGTGGAGAATACATTGAATTGAAAAAGTTCTCTCTTTTTCTTGCTCTTTCTTTTTCTGGGCAATGCTCATCGTTATGACCTTTTTCATCGCAAAATGTACATTTTTCGTTTTTACTTTCATGTAAAGTTTTTTCTTCATTGTTTTCTTCAAATCCATATTTCTTAGTGTTATTTTTTGATTCAGTATAGGAGTGAGTACTAGAAGAAGTTCTTGCGGAATAATTTAACAAAGAAGACCTTTTTCTTTCTTCTTCTTTTCTTGGGCAATGATCATCGTTATGATCTTGATCACCACAAAACGTACATTTTTCGTTTTTACTTTCAAGTAAAGTTTTTTCTCCATTGTTTTTTTCAAATCCATATTTGTTAGAGTTATTTTCTGATTCGGTATAGGAGTGAATTTTAGAAGTTCTTGTACAATAATTCATCAAAGAAGACCTTTTTTCTACTTCTTTTCTTGGGCAATATTCATCGTTATGACCATTTTCACCACAAAAAGTACATTTTTCTTTTGTACTTTCATGTAAAGTTTTTTCTTCATTGTTTTCTTCAAATCCATATTTTTCAGTGTTATTTTTTGATTCAGTATAGGAGTGAGTACTAGAAGAAGTTCTTGCGGAATAATTTAACAAAGAAGACCTTTTTCTTTCTACTTCTTTTCTTGGGCAATGATCATCGTTATGATCTTGATCACCACAAAACGTACATTTTTCGTTTTTACTTTCAAGTAAAGTTTTTTCTTTATTGTTTTTTTCAAATCCATATTTGTTAGTGTTATTTTCTGATTCAGTATAGGAGTGAATACTAGAAGTTCTTGTATAATAATTCATCAAAGAAGACCTTCTTTCTTCTTCTTTTTTTGGGCAATATTCATCGTCATGACCTTGATCACCACAAAACGTACATTTTTTTGCTTCGGGTGGAGACTTTCTTGTTGCATTCTGAGAGCCTCTCATTTCTATTAATAATATTTCACAACGTTCGTGGTCATGCCCTTTTAATCCACAAAAACTACAAATTTCTCTCCCGTAAATTGGACAATCGTCGATGGAGTGCCCATAAGACTCAAAAAATTCGCTACGCAATTTATTCAACATTTTGCACTGTCTCCTGAGATCAGAATTAGACGTAGCATGGCCGGTGATCAAGCAAAAAGAGCACATCTTCGAACTATTCTCCGGTGTCCCGTTCACTTGTTGGTATCTTTCGAGTTCCCTGGGATCGAAATAATTCGTTTCTTCTCGACGACGACGATGCTCGACGTCGTGATCAGGCTTTTGCTGCACCGATTCAGGTTCGATCTTGCTGCGTTCCTGCTGCTGTTGTTGCTGCTGCTGATCCGACGGACTGTGACTTTTCTTGGATTTGGTCTTTTTGCCCATTGCGCCGCTCGAACTGTGAATTTCCCTCTCTTTTTCTTCCTCGGACGTTGTCGTTGCGTTACGGACTGGATCCGACATAACACTTGATCTGTATAACAATGAAAAAAGAAAAATTTTCACACGTCTTATTAGTCACTTTTATACACTATGGCATATACACTGTTGCACGACCGGTGACGAACAAAGGCGGTTAAAACTCTACGTACCCGCGATCAAAACAATGAGCTTCGTTACTCGACGCGGACGCGCGACTGTTTTTTTTCTCTCTTTGCCTCTAGACAACAATCGAGAAAATTCAAAGAATTCGAGTTTGAAGCAATTATAAAACTTACCAAAAACACTCGTCGGTTATGTGCTCGTAAATATACGAGCCGGTCTGCGGGCAGGCCACTACTGAGAGTATCTCTCAACGCTGAAGTGTCGCATGCTACACAATGCGCGCATATAAAGACTCGACGTTCACGACTCTCTGCGATACAATAACAAATCTGCTGAGCCGATAAGAAAACAAACGCGCCACACACATAACTATACGCGTAACGTATCGGTGCACCAAGAAAGGGAATTTCTGACGTATTTTTTTTCTTTTTTTTTGCAGACATAATGCAGCAGTTCGAGCATCCGCACATAATCCGGCTGGTGGGCGTCTGCAGCGAGGCGCCCATCTGGCTCGTCATGGAGCTCGCCAAGCTCGGCGAGATGCGCGCCTATCTCCAGTCCAACAAGTCCCGACTGGATCTGGCCTCGCTGCTGCTCTACGCCTTTCAGCTCAGCACCGCCCTGTCCTATCTCGAGAGCAAGAAGTTCGTGCATCGCGACATAGCCGCGCGCAACGTCCTCGTCTCGGCTCACAACTGCGCCAAGCTCGCCGATTTCGGTATGAGCCGTTGGGATATTGCAGCTCGATGAATCTGCCGCCGGGGCCGACAACAACAGCTAGCACGTGGCCGACGTGATGCGCGACTTCGCGCTCTGGCTGCAGAAATGATCGATAACGCGACAGCAGCCAGGCGGCACCGAGAGGCTCGATTGATTTTTTTTTTCAAAAATTATGGCACTTTGCTAAAGAAGAGCCTCTTTGCGCGCCGAGCTTCTGTCACGCATGTAACCGATTTTCACAGTTTTCTCCGTGAAATTTGTACATAATTGTAATTGTATTATGCGGGCGTCAGCCACGGAGCAGTCAACATACTGGGCTTGAAGAAACAACTCGTATTTTAACGATCTTACGATAGTCATTTTTTAAGGGTGATTGTTTTGTAATTGCTAAATGTTCGGTTACGCTATAATACAATCTCGTTGCTGTATAATTTATATACCAAGCGTATGAAGAAAAAACAAAACACGTACTTATACGTAATATATAGGACAGTATTCAAATAGTAGTAGTTAGTAATGCGCTGCATCGCGATGTACGATTAATTCTTCCAAATCGCAAATTACATTACGCTAACGATCGTGATTCCAAAGTTTAGATCTATAAATGATGATGCGATATAATATAATGATATAATATACACTTGTGTTGGGTGATATGAATGTTGTTTTTTTAGGCATATACCGATTTTCTTTTTTACTTAGCATTTTGAAAATTTTGCGTCGTATAAGAATTGTAATTTTTACTCATCGAAACGTTTTTCGAGTAGTCAGTGCGATATGTGAAAACGGTATATCCATTAATAGTAAAGTATACAGAAAAATAATCGTTTCGAGCATGATGTAAAGAAAAAAAAATATCGAGCTCTCAGAGGAGTTCACGGACTAACGTGTTAATTCACGCAAAATAAACTAAACCATAACGATACCGAAAATAAATATAGACGGTATAAGTAATAAGAGCTATAAGCCAATAACCATTGCAATAAAAGCGTGACAAAAAGACTCTTTTCCTTGCTCGCGTGAGTAACCGACACTACCAGCTTATGAAGAGGACATGGTTATTCGAGATATTTTACATAAATGTGAAAATATTATAACATTAAAATAAATCGATGAGTTTGGACAAATAATCATCATTGCTATACGTAATATTTGCTACAGTTCCTATCTCGAATATTCATTATTTCATTATTCCTCATATCATCTCGATATATAGATGTTATAGTATCGATCTAACCCATTAAAAACCATTAAGAGGCTTTGCAATTAATACACGAATAAAATAATATTTTTAAATAAAAACGGTAGCACTTTATACGAGCGAAAGTTATACACACACACACCTTCGAGTCTCGATAATTGAAAGTACAAATTCGTGCTATGAAAAATTATTTAATGACGGTATTTCGAATTGATCATTTTTGTATTGCGTATCATATCGTTAGATTGAACTTGAAATTCAATTTTATGTAAAATTACAAAATAACGAATTTAAGCTGACTCGTCTGTTTGATTTGTTTAGAATATTTTTAAATTTGTGTAAATGTTAGTATGTATTATTACATATGAATTATCAACTATGATTGTTAACTTATACAGAATAAATTACACTTCAAAATCATGTTATTTGTTTTTTTCTACGTTTATGTCTACTCTTCGAAAAACCTTTTCCTAAAATATTGTTTAACTTAGGATAAAGGAACTCTATATAAAAAAAGGACCATCATTATGTACGAAAATATATTCGAGAATTAATATAATTCTATACTTTTGAATTCAAAATTTTACATAATAAATAACACGGACTTTATCTTCCATGTTTTGAACAATAAAATCTTTCTCCATTCACCGTGGCCTGTCTAGCAAATTTTGTCAAAATTGCATTCACATCTTGCCTACTAGTAGAAAATTTTCTGAAATAGTAAATATTAAATTAGATATCTTAAAAATGATATTTTATGTAAGAACTTACTCTAAATAAGGGGTTATCTCTTTAACAGTCCACTTTGGTTTGGCTTTGAATAATTGGTCTAATCTTGTTGATAAATTATCGGATAAATCACATTCAAGAAACAAATTCACACGTTTTCGTCTCATATCATCTTCTAAAATGATTCCTACTCCATATAAGTATTCTTCTTTTGGTTTAAGTGCAGGTGGACATCCTATTTGCCAAGCTTCCATGAAATCACTTAAATTATTGGATGGACAACCAGTTAACAACATTCGGGCTAACAGCTTAGTTGATTTTTCTTCATCATATCTAAGAAATTTGGAAAGTAATTTATTGACATATAATCAACCAATTTTAAATAATGAGAAATATAATTAATGTTACTTGTATAATTTAGTTCCATCTTTTTTTGTTTTATCACTTGGACTGGCGTACTTAGCAAATAAACATTCAAAAACAGGTTTAGGAATTATTTCTTTAAGGGAATCATAAGATTCTTCTTTATCTGCTTCATCTATTTCCCAAGAATTTGCTTCTAGTAAATCAAGCATCAAAGGGACTGCTCTTGCTTCAAATTCAAAGGATATTAATCTAAAGTAACCTGGAATATATTTGTTTAATTTGAGTAACATTAATATCGAGCACATAGTTTTAAATAAAAGTGTCCTTTACCATCCATCTCAACAACGAGAAGATCAGGTAGATAACGTAAAATTTCTCCATCACTGGCTTGAATTATACTTTTAACTTTATCCCAATCTAAAAGTGCTGATTTTTCAATTGTATTTTCATACTCTAGTCCTTTGAATGCAGTTGGTTCTAAAACTCTTACAAGTTTTCCTAACTTAGGGCTGCACTCCCGTATCTGGATTGAAAAATACACAAAGCTTATAATAAGGGTTTTAAATGATTTATGTTTAGTTAATCTACCTAAAATACTTACTTCAAAATATTTACTGTATACTCCCAGAATTTGTACACTTTCCATTTTTTTTTCACTTAAATCACCTGCTTTAGCTTCCATTTCATCAATACTAGGTATGAGTAAACAAGTACTTGAAGTTTCAGCTTCTTTTACCTCATAACTTCGAGTTCCTGAACATAATACTGCTGGCTCATTCGGTTCACCCCGAAAGGATACACTGGAATTATTGATTTTAATAAATGTACAATTTAAAATAAGACTTCAAAGACCAGAAAAATATCATATGTAATTTTAAAGTAAATTTCTTACCATTCACCAGCTTCTATAGATTTTAATATATGATCATCTGCTTCTAAAATCATAAACTGCTCTGAAGGTTTATCAAGTGGCTCAGTAGAGTATAATGCATATGTCAAAGGTTTAACATTATCTGTATGAATACGGAATAATCTCAATGTTTCTTCTATTTCTGCGGTTGATTTTACAAAACTATAAAGTAATTCAAATTTTTATCATTTATAATAATTTTGTAACAATATGAGAAATGTAAAAATCACCTCATGTCTTCTTGTTTATCTTGTGTGCCATTATTAGTTTCACTATCACTCTCCATAATGATAATTCTTTTTCAATCACCAGTGGAATAATTCGAAATAGATAATAATAATAATAAGTTAAACTATAATATGTCAATTGTTTGTTTGTGATTTTTACGCGCCAATTTACAATTATCTTGCCAAAGAAAAAGAGAAAAACAATTAGGTCTGTGTGTGCAGTGTGGTGGCAAGTCCGCATTCGCCTATTTGAAATTCACCAACCAAAAGCGTCAGCACCGCTGACTGCCAAGCAGACTCAGAGTGCTCAGCAACTAACAGTGGTCAAGTATATTTTGTTTGCTCATCGTTCTTGAAAAGTACATAGTTCACTATTAGTCAGAAGGTCTTCTGGCTCGATTGTTTTTTCACGCTGGTAAGTTAATGTATTATGTTATTTATTCTTCGGTTAATGAATGATTATCATGATTAACTTCAATAGGACACGCCGTAAATTATTTGCAAAAATCGCAGGGCTTAGGTTAAATTATACTTGTGTTATTTTTGAGTTGGTAATTTAAATAATTTGAAATTGTGAACCGAAAATATAAATTCATTCGTCTAAATTATCATTATCATTTTAATCTTCAATGAGAGATTTAATTATTTCCTTAAATTTGTTGACTAATGTTTATTAATAACCTAATTTTTTTTCAAGGTTGATAATAATAAATACATCTGAAAATGTCTCAAGACGTCAACATGCAAGCTGAAAAGGTCAACAACAAGTTTTATATTTAAAATTGTGTAGTGTATTTATTTAGAACTGTTACTCATTAATTTTATTATTAATTTAAAACAGGACACAGCACCAGTTTATGGTGGTTGTGAAGGACCCGATGCTATGTACGTAAAATTGGTCAGCAGTGATGGACACGAATTCATTGTTAAACGAGAACATGCTTTGACTAGTGGTACCATCAAAGCTATGTTGAGTGGACCTGGGCAATTTGCTGAAAATGAAGCTAATGAAGTTAATTTCCGAGAAATACCGTCAGTATTATTTACTTTGGAATGCCTTTCAAAATGATAATGTTTCTATCGAACTAATTTTTAAATATTTTTGTAGGTCACATGTTTTGCAAAAAGTTTGTATGTATTTCACCTATAAAGTTCGATACACAAACAGCAGCACCGAGATACCAGAATTTCCAATTGCACCTGAAATAGCTCTGGAACTTTTGATGGCTGGTAATTTTTTGGATTGTTGAAAATTGAATTTGTCCAAATATTTTAATATTGACTGGACAGTCTCATTCAAATGTTCAAGTTTCAAAGGGAGAAAGTTTGATCTGGTGGTTGTAAAATCTAGCTACTTTGCCATAGAGAAGCTAGATTCTTAGAATTAATATTTTATTGTTTAAATAACTAAGCACACATTCCTGCTGGGAGTAAATGCATTGAAAAACATTAGAATATTTTTTCCAAATTATTTAACTAGTAATTAAAAAAAAACTATGTCACTTAACTATATTTCATATAGAATTCTGCTGACCATACGTGAAATACATTAAAAAAATATGCATCCATCAGAGAAAAAGGAGTTAGCTTACATTTAATATGAGTCTATGTTTACCAAATATGTCTATAAAGTTTGAATACTTATTTTGTTCAGTTATAACAAAACTTCATGTTGATGACTTTGTAAATGAATAAGTTGCAACTGATACATATTTTTTATAATTATTTATTTAGAAGCTCTTTTAACGGCAATAATGATTTTGAAATAATATGATTAGACTTTGTTTTCAGATTGTTGAAACCTATTACTGGTTGAGTTAAGTTAAGACAGTCTGATTTCAATTATCAAATTACTCATGAACTTTTAAGTTTAAGTTACTATTTAGTTGCTTATCCTGCATCTATAATTAAAATGTATATTCAGTATCAATTGATTTAAATCATACACAAATTTTCAGACTTTCTTACTATTTCTATGATAAATACATTTTATTTCTTTATACTACCACATAGTGTTCTCAAGTGCTAAACATAACATTGTTTACATAAAATTGATGATATATTTGCAAATGCCACCATCTGGCAAATAAAAATTGAAACATATTTTTTAAAACTATGGAAGAAAATACCCATCTTATAAAAGAACTAAGAAGAATATTATAATAAATAGTGCGAGTTCATTTTTTTTGTTTCTTTTTTTTTAATAATGTATAACACTTTTCATTTTTAATAGTTACAGTGATAATGATAAAGTATTTTATCTAATTGTGCAAACCAATACTGATTAATAAAAGCGAATGTTTTTAAACTATAACTTTTGTTTGTTTATTATATTTGTATTGATCACTACGTAATAATTCAACAAAATTTAAGATAATGTACAATAGATCATAAAAGTAATGGAACACCAATCAATATCTTGATGTTTTATAAATGCTTCTTAATATAATTCAAACAAATGATTGTAGACCTATCACCTTGTTACAAATGACTTGAATTTTATAAATTGTTGGTCATACAAAACAATTATCCTTATAAAATTTATTTTTTACTCTCTTTTTCTATGTCTTTGAACTTTGCTTCTAGTCTATTAGAATACGCTAGAAGTTTGTATGCTGCTTGCTCCAATTTTGAAACACTATCGTCTATTTGATTTATATTGTCTAGCACTGGTTGCAATTTCTTATACTTCTGATTTAGTACATCAAGCGATTGACTGACATTACTAGATATTGACTTGAGTTCAGCATATTTGGCTATTGTTTCTTTATTCATTGTTTCCAATAATTTGTAGTCATCGTGAGTAGCAACAAGTTCTTCATGTAAATATTCACTAGTTTTTTGGAACATTGTATTTGCTAATCGACTGAGATTTGGATCATGAGGATCAAGAGCCTCGAAACTGCTTGTACTAGTAGATAAAGTTGTGGCTCGTTTTGGAGATTCAAATCTCAACTTCAAGTCCTGCATGTCTTGAGATTCAGCTACATTCTGCTCTGCTGCAAATTCTAATTTTCCTTTATCGCTGGATGTTGCCATGGTTCTGCTGTATATTTTTCTGAACTGTGATTGTAAACTTTATCATAAAATCGAATCTGAATTCAAACACACATTTCTTTATGTATCAATTGATTTGATGTAAACATAATACACTCATTACCAATGAAGCAGCTGACAGATTGTGAGCATTAAGCTATTTTCACAATGCGCAAAAAGTTTTCCTGATTTTATTATTAGTTATTATTTTTTTCGAAAAAATTGTAACCATTACTTAAATTATAGTCATTTAAATGAATTAATGAAAGTATGTGAAAAAATTTGGGAGATAATTATTGTTTTCAAAAATGTTGACATAAAAATTAAATATTATTTTTAATCATTTTTCATCGTTTTATAATTATAAATTTATATATTTTATTCAGAGAAAACCAGCTGCCCTAAATTTCAAGATCAATCAATTGAATATAATCAATTGAATTATAATTTAAAAAAAAAATTAGCATTCGATTAATGTCAATTCACAATTTTTGCGGTGAAACGTGCGCTTGCATTTTCATATCCAGTTGGCGCTGCTGATGGGCGAAAATTGCCACGCCGCCCGCCACCGGCGCCATCGACCTATTCTATAGTCTGCCGTACTCGTGCTGGAAGCCGTCTTTCGTGGTTTAGCTCTTCGTGAGGTGAGTCAAAGCATTGCTGCATTTTCAAGTTGTGCAAAAGTATGACTGGAAAATAATAATATTAAATATTTCTCACAGTTTAACTATCGATCTATTTAACTGCCAAATATTTGCCATCAACTAATTGCTGAATATTTTTATGTTGCAGGTTGTAAAAAGCCAACAAAAAATCAATCAAAATGGTTGCACAAAAGAAACAGGTTAGTACCATGAGGTTATGCTATATAACACGTGCTAAAAAACACGTTTTTCTATTCTAATTTTTATTCATCCTTCGTCAATTCATTGTTAAATATAATTTTTCACTGATCGTTAAATATCCATTCTTCGTTTTCATAAATTCTTTGAATTTCGGAAGATCATTAAATAATTGATCTAGCACTTGACCCTCTCTCTACTTCATCATTCTTTTCCATTTCATAACTATTTAAATTCAAAGTTTTTGGTTTTGAATATGTTTCTAATAATTTCTTTAATTGGTTATTACAGAAAAAGGCGATGGAGAGCATCAACTCCAGGTTGGCTCTGGTCATGAAGAGTGGCAAATACGTGCTGGGCTACAAGCAGACCTTGAAGTCCCTCCGTCAAGGAAAAGCCAAATTGGTCATCATTGCCAATAACACACCCCCACTCAGGTGAGAGACTGAGATGTAGTACTCCTTTAGTTCTTTTTTTTTTTTTAAATTAAATAAAAGGAGTTCTGCGGAGTAGTCTCATTTAACTGCTCGTAAGTGCAGTTCTGATTCGTAACCATTTCTTTGATATCTAACGTTAACATCGTTTTGCAGGAAATCTGAGATTGAATACTACGCCATGTTGGCCAAAACTGGTGTCCATCACTACACTGGTAACAACATTGAATTGGGTACCGCTTGCGGTAAATACTTCAGAGTGTGCACATTGTCGATCACAGACCCTGGAAACTCTGACATCATCAAATCGATGCCCACTGGCGATCAACAATAAATTTTTAAGTTATCTTTAATATAATTAAAGTATAATAAAAAAAATTTTATACTATAAACTATAGTAGTTTTCATTTAACATCAAGTATTTTAGTTATATAATATAATACTTATAAATTGTTGAGGGCAAGCTAGTAATAATTAGAAAGTAATGAAGAATTACTGCAATTGTAAAACTTCAAAAAAATTTTGTGTAAATATATGATTATTTTTGAATAATAGATCTTGAGATTTTATCCAAATCCTACTATAAAGAAATTCCAAAAAATTAAGTTGAATGAACACCAGCTTCAGATTCTTTAAGTAAATTTTTAAAATCTTTTCCACCAAATTTGTTGAATTTCATTAAAACTAGAGATCTTTGAATATTCTGCATTAAAAATCTGTAAAACTTCTAGTAACTTCTTTGAACTTGAAACTTCATTAGATAAAAAAAATCTGTACAGAAGGTTCATACATACTAGCTCTGCCCCAACTCATATGTCTTCAAATTAGGTGAATCATGAATTATTGAAAGGTAAAAAGAAAATTCGAAGCAAACTGTTCGATTGTAGTCTTTTATTATCATTAGTTTTCTTTTTCATGTTACATGAAATTGTTATGCGAAAATTCGATAAAACAAAATTCTATTGTTTTCATCCTCCTTTAAATATTCATACATGTATACTATGAGTACTTAAAACCATATCCTTGATTGATCCCGATCAAGACTCCAGTTAGATTTGTCCACATGGCTCATTTTCATGTTTCAATTCTTATACAATTAAATTTTTTTTACAAAATTACTTCACTTGAAAAATTGCATAATTTATAGTACCTAAGTCGTTAAATAATATACTTGGTTTGAACTTTTTCATGTAGAATACAGATAAAGATCTTTTCATCGGTTAATTATGCTCATCCACATCATTGAATCTACTTTCAATGAACTTCTATCATTTTTAATACATCTCGTACTTATACCCCGAATGACGTAAATCATAATACGTGCATCAATTATTGTAATTCGTTTAGTTCTCATTTATTCAAATCATTACATTTTTTGTAAGTTTTCAAGTGTTTGTTACGATAAAATTGTGATCACATGCATTTGATTTTATCCCAGATTTTAAATCTAATCGACCGACCGAAACCCACGAATTATTATTTTACATAAACTACAGTTCTGCATTCAATACAGATATTGAGCGATTAATTTTATATTACATTTACAACGAAATTTCGATTATCATCGTCGACATTTTATAGTTCTTTGAACAGGATTGATAAAAGAGTGCTTCCGGGCCGAGTCGAGCGGCCCTGATTCAATCATGATATCGTGTCAAATTGCGATTAAAAATTTCATGAAAATTTTCAAAAATCAAATGACCAATGGGAATCAATGTAAATTTCACGTAGGTTACTCATTTTTAAATTTTGCTCTCCATGGATAATGAAACTTATTAATATAATCTCACAACGATTCGTCGATGTTGCTTTATTTTGAAACTTGTGATTCATTAATCAATTAAACTGCATTAACTCGTTGATATTTTTAAAATAGAGATAAGAAATCGTTTATGCTTTCAAATCAATAACTATCTAACTTCTTTTTTTTTGTATTTCTTGCATATTTCTTTTCATATTTTCATGCAGTTTTTAAAATTGACATGTTTCTCGAAGATAAGTTATTAATTGCATATACTGCACTTGTCATAGGACTCACAATTTAGTACATTATATAAATTTACTTTATTTAAATGTGAGTGAATTTTTCTGTCAAAGCCAAGAATCGCGACATTTTCTCTCGGTAAGTTAATTAAAGGAAAGTTCGGCTTCATCGTTGATTGGATTATTTTATATTACTTTTAAGTTCATTATTAAATATGATGAAAATGTGTTTGGGCATCGGTAGTTTCAATCTTATATTACTACATCAAGGAGTTTACTTTATCGACATTCTTTTAACGCATAAATGATTAGTTAGGAATAAAATTAAAACGATCTAATGATAGAAAGTTTTAAATAATGTTAAAAAATTTAGTGAAAAAAGGTTCTATAAATAATTGTAGTGTACAGTAGTTTATTTCAATAGATAAAACTTAATCGTCTTATGTAAAATAACCATCATAAATACATTGAAATCAACATAAATTTATGCTACAGTTGCATTCGGGGAAATTCAAAAATGAATTGTAATTAGAATTGGAGAAAGTATTCTCTTACAATTCAGTTTATAACAATGAGATATTTTTTTTATATAAAAAAAATGAAAGGATGATATATTCACTTCCATTCGATAAAAAAATCTTAATAAAACCTAATCATTCTTTTCTAAAAATCAAATTCATTCAAAAAAATTGAAGGGTATTTAGCACCCAATAATCAGTGATCACATTCGTATGAGTACATATATTTTCAATATGCATGTGCATTAATTCAACTATCTACAATAATTGCGACAAAATATAAAAATAAATAATAGTGTTTAGCAACTGCTAATCGAATTGATATATAGAAAAAATCCCTTGGCATTACGAAATCGCAGTCGAAATCGTTTAATACGTACGATAAAATTAATGATAACAGTAAACAATAGTAAACGACAGTCACAATTGATAAAAACAGTTATTTTGCCTCGACTATTACAAAACATTACGACTCTAGTGCAATTGATGATTATACACGGATCAGATCAACTACTAAATAAAAGATACCCTATAAAATTCGTAGCTAAATGTATACTCGTAACGGTACAAAAACCATAATCACTTAAAAAACTAATAATACATATATTTGCTCATAAACATGTATTAAAGTGCGTCGGTTTGCACGTATATGCATAAACATAGTAAATAGTATACTCGATGATAACTAAGGCAACCACAAACCAATTTATATTTGAGTTTTCTTCCTCGTTTAGGTGTAATATACAATTTTATTTATGTTTTATTTTTTTATTTTATTTTTTTTTTCGTCTAAGTGTAAAAAATTCGTGTCAACTTTGACGAAACGATTCATTGGAAATCAGCGTAAAAACTATCATATATCAATATCACGTCTATAATTTGCATTTATACTCTATGTCTATGTCGTAGGTATGTATATTGGAGTGCAAATCGTTCTTAACTTTTTTTTTATACATAATCTTATTATTTCCTATCTATACACAATGAGAACAAAAACGATCCCCAACAATGTCGACATAAAATAGTTATTGCAGAGATCATTTTTAGTGCAACTCGTCTTTATACATGAATAGCATTAGTAAAAAAAAAACAAACAAAAAAACAATGGCATACAGAGACAGTGCAAAATTAAAGTCAATAATGTCAGAGACATAAAGAGAGCATCGAGAAATTAAAGGTAATTGATAGGGGTTAAAATTATAAGAGATATTGCGATGTGTGTATTAAACATAATCGAGATTGTGCACCCGAAAAAACACACCAACTTATCAATTTTGTTGTTGTTGTTGTTGTTGTTAAGTTTACTACTAAACTCGAAAAAAAATCGGTCGTCAGTCATTGGCACCGTAAACGTACACACGTTACACATTATGTACTTTTTTAATATCATAATAATTTTTTTTGTTAATCGTGATTTTTTTTCACAACATTCTCGGCAGTACTGCATACGTATATATATAATAATGCAATTACCTTTTTTTTTCGTTTACATATATACGTATTCATAATAGTTGCAAAAATTTTCACATACCCTCATGTATACGCGCGCTCGCGCACGGACAAAAAAATTACACAGCCACTATATTGAATATAGGAGAATGACGAAAAAGCTCAATACACGCGCCAAGTCGTATTTTTATATATCGTATAATAATGCCGCCCGATACACGTAATTGCGTTGTAAATTTGACGCCGCGAGTCAAATATAGGATTCCTCCGTTAAATATATTAGCTCCTTCGTAACACGTATCTTTCATCTATACATAATTCGATCGATTCCAATTGCGTCTCTATCTGAATGCCCGCGTGTGTGTATGTGTGTGCGTGTGTTTGTATATTCGTGTGGATATGCAGACGATCGATAATTTCCACGCCCAACCGTTTCATCGCACACATACTTCCGACTTCCTTTTTGTTTTTTTTTTTGTTTTTTCAATGTCGTTATCATCGTCCATTGTGTCGCATCGAGCGTCTTGTTTTCTTTATTATTTTTTATACGTTATGCCCTTTATTGTCTGTACACGAGCAGACTTTTTTTTTGTTAATATGTATAATATTCGTACGTACGCGTACGCAATAAGATTATCGCAACACACGATCGGTGGTATACCGCAACAAATATACACATCGATCACGCGCGAATCTCGTTTTAAAAATAGTTTTCTTTTCGTCGTCGCTAATTTTTTGTCGTGTTTTTTTTCTCCTTAACGCAACGAGCGCAGCTTGAGCCTGAGCACGAAGTAGGCGACGATGCGCAGCAGTATGAGAAAGCCCACGAGGGCCACCACGTCGATCCAGTAGACGGCCTGGTCCATGGACATGTCGCTGAGAAATTTGCGCGGCGACTTGTACAGGCAAAAGTCCTCCGAGCACTTGAGCGACTTGCGATTGTAGCCGTAGACGGTGATCATGGCGCCCTCGAAGCCGTAGCGTATGTACGAGAAGTAGGAGACGATCTGCAGGTACCTCGGCATGGCGTTGAAGTTGAGAAAGAAGCCGGAGAACAGGACGATCGGCACCGAGGTCACGGGCCCGATGAACACGCCGGACTGTGGAGGATTATGTAAATAAAAGCTGTGTCGTAATTTTCCTGTTACGTTGAACTTACCTCGACGCTCATCGCGGCGCCGATCAGCAGACCGATCGACTGGGCGACCAGCGACGTCAGTATGCAGATGTTGAGATACATGAAGAATCGCTCGTACTCGAGCGGCTGCGACGTCATGAAGTAAACGATGATGATGTAAGCTATCGAGTACACGATCTGGACGGACAAAATTAACGAAACGATTATTATCGCGCGATCGATGACACGATCGAATATACAACGGTGCGCGATCGAATTATCATTACCTGAAACGGTATGTCGGCTAGGGTCCTCGCCAGATAAAAGGCCTTGAGCGAGTACCAGTAGTTCAAGTGCTCCCGCACGAACACGGCCATCTCCACGGGAACTGCAGAAGAAAAAAATCGGTAATGCACTGCCATAATTATCGTACGTTACTTATAATTTTGTTGAAAAAAAAAAAATAAACTCACAAGTGAGGATGGTCGGCATCATGGCCGTGAACATGATGAACATGACGGTGAAGAACACGCAGCCGGCGTTGCTCATGGCCTTGGACGCGTCGTTGCCAATGTCGTAGTAAATTGCCCCGATGAGAAAACCCACGATTATGTGTGATATCAGCCTGACCTTCGTCAATGTCTGAAAATCGACCATGCCGATGTAATGTACGCGCAATGCGCACGAATCTCTCTCTAATAAATTAATAGTCTGCAATTATCCGTATCTCTCTCTTACCATGTCGCGACACTGCGAGAGGAAGGTGCGCTTGAGCAGTATCCAGAACTGTATCCAGCCGTTGGTCGGGAAGCCGACCTTCTGCTCGATGCTCTCGGCGCTGTCGAGCAGCGAGGTGGTGCACGACACGGGCAGGCTCAGGACGCAGCTCGTGCCGTTGCTCGACGACGTCGGCGCCTTGCCGCAGGCCACGCCGTTCGGCACCAGTGCCTGGCCACCGCCCACCACTCCGGCCACCGTCAGTTCCTTGCCGTTGTTGCCGCTGGGCGGTGTCTGCTGATCCTGTTGCTGTTGCTGTTGTTGTTGCTGCTGCTGTTGCTGCTGTTGCTGCTGCTGTTGACCGGCCGGACTCGTCGGCGGCTGCTTGGCGATGTCGTTGGACAGGGCCTGGGCGGCCACCAGGGCCGTCTGGTAGTGCTGATAATTGTTGCACTTGCCGTTGTTGACGGCGCAGACGAGCTTGTGCACGCACTCGCCGTGCTCCCCACTGGCCACTTCCATGACTATAATATTGAAATTATATTATGCATTTTTTTGTTCTCTCGTTCATTGCGACTCGCGTAATAAAGAATCATATACAAATAAATTTTTCGCAATTGCGCTAGAATATCGTATTATGCACTTGTTTATGAAGTTGAAAGAAAAAATTGAAACAAAGCGCGCGATGACGATAAGCATCTCGCAATTTCTCGGAGAGAAAGAGAATTATGAATCACACGCTCGTCGTTGTCGTTAACGCGAGAAAATGCCTAATCGGGTGACGAAACGCAGCTGTTATTGAATAATTTCGTAAAATAACAATATTAGATCGATGACAAAAAAATTAAACTATTGTAAAAATATATCACGCTCTATAGATAATATTTGATTGGGTCGAGAATGAAAGTACTTTAAAAAACAGATTCGATCAGTGAATGAATGAAATACATAATAATCAATACATAATATTTTTTTGTTGTTCATCGTTAATTGAATGCTTGTAAATGTTTTATGAATAATTAAATTTCAAGTAATCCAAGTTACTAAATTGATCCACGTCAGTGACAAAATTGATTCTGTGATATCGGTCGGAAAAAATATTTTTATTCAATCAAGCAATGCAACGCCATTGTGAACATTGATGTGCTAGTAAAGGAAAATATTCATTCACTGGTTATAGTTGGCTCTTTTATCGATATTAATGAATGAACATCACAAACTCATATTAAAATGATTTAGCAACTGTAAAAGTTATAGCGGCTCTTCCGGGTACTTTAGAAAACACATTTCATTTTAATTTTAATGAAAGACAAACAATAAATAATTCGAATAATTAATTATTCACTATTGCTACGTCACTCGTGACGATCATTATTATTGCACCTTAAAATATATATTTAGCATAGTATATTTACCGTAATCGGCAGGATTGTGATAGCTCGGACAGTCCAGGCACATGGACGACAGAAACGGCACCAATCCACCCACGTTGCCCTGATAAATGCACTGTCCCTCGGCCAGTATGTACAGATGATCGAACATCTCGAAGAGTCTCGCGCTCGGCTGGTGTATCGTGCAGATGATGGTGCGGCCGCCCCGACTCAGCGACTTGAGCAGACTCAGACACTGGAAGCAGCTCGAGCTGTCCAGGCCCGAGGTCGGCTCGTCGAAGAACATCACCGGCGGATTGTTGACCAGCTCCAGAGCTATCGAGAGCCGCTTCATCTGGCCGCCCGACAGACGATGGGTCAGCGTGCTGCTGGCGTCGCTCAGGCCGAGGGTCTCGATGATCTCCTCGATCACGACCTTCTTGGCCGCCGCGGTGATGTCCTTGCCGAGCTTGAGATTCGCCGACACCGTCATGGCCTCGTATACGGTGAGATGGGGCAACAGACGGTCGTCCTGCATTATGTAGCAGGACATCTTGCGAAATCGGCGCAGATTGCGATCCTTGCCGTTTATCAGCACCGAGCCGCTGAGATTCGACGTTCTGCAGGGCGGAAAAAAAGAACGATAATTATATATATATAAACGAATTATCGGATCGGCGGGGGCAGAAAAGGAAAACTAGATCAGAAGGTCGCGTGCGGGCCGAGACACGCGACACGTAAAGTAGAAAATACAATCGGGTGAATCGGCGATATTTCAAAATAAAAGAGACTTAATCATCAATTATATTTCATACAATTTGCGAGCTCGAGCTCGGGGCTTAGTAACAAATTAAATTACTCCGAGCCATTATAATCGTCGGAGAATCGTCTCTTGTACGTTACAGCATACCGTATAGAGGAAACTTGCGCGCGGAGCGTCTATTCAAATTTGTTGTATAATGTGGGGCCGGCTCGCGTCGGGATGTATATATTCATAAGAGATTATAGAGCTCCTGTACGTGTATAGAAGTTTTGAAAACTCGGGTCACGTCGTTCGCGCGCGCGGGCTTGACGATTTCAATGGCGACTATACACGTATGCAATGTATATAATACATAATCTATCAAACTACTACGCGAGAAATTGTTATTGCTATACGTTATTGTTTATCGTACATTAACATTCCGGACGCGCACGAGTTTCGAACGAACGAAGGCGCCCTTGGGAGCCGTTTATAATAATAATAATGATAATAACGACACCTTGGACGTGCCCGCAAAAATGATCATAATTGTACTACTCACTTGTAGCCGGCGAGGACGTTCATGAGGGTGCTCTTGCCGGCGCCGGACGGGCCCATGATGGCCGTGAGCTCGCCGCATCTGAACTTGCCCTGGACGCACTTGAGTATCGTCTTGTAACCTGGGAAC
The DNA here is from genome assembly GCF_000599845.2 of Trichogramma pretiosum. Classification (NCBI taxonomy): domain Eukaryota; kingdom Metazoa; phylum Arthropoda; class Insecta; order Hymenoptera; family Trichogrammatidae; genus Trichogramma; species Trichogramma pretiosum. The sequence continues at coordinate 503,000 of NW_019641708.1, read as the reverse complement.
AGACCGCCTTGGCACGTGAGTCGCGTTTAGATCGGTTCGGGCGCCGCGAGGAGGGTCAGCTGCACGAGGCAGCGATCGTTGACTCCCTCCCGCAGCCAAGTCGTGTATATCTTTTATGTATTTATGTTATTATTGCGTGGGTATTACTTAATATAAATGTATACGAGGCTTAAAGGGAAACGAAAAATTTTTATCGAACATCTTGACATCGATATAGGCACGTGTATGCGCGCGTAACTCTTGGGTCATTCGCATATTTTACTGCCTCTGAAAGAGATGTATACCCAAACGCTTATACATACGGTGCATTGAAAATTTGCACGTGCGCGCGGCTATTTTGGTTTTATCCGAGTCAAACTTCTACGCCAAGATACTCTTTATAGCAACGATATTTTATACTCGCTGGGTTGCATTACAAAAAATCTCTATACGAACTATTCTAAAAATTGTCACGTTACAAATTAAAAATTGACCCATGGCAAAATTTGAGATGTATCTTAAAAAAATGTAATAATTAATGTGTGCCAAGTTCGTATTGTAATGTGATTTATCGCAATCGAAGTAATTATATTCCGATATCGGGCGCTTGTTGATTTCGCCAACAGATGGAGCATCGTAAAGTCGCAAGTGGCAAAAAAATATCCGATCGGTATATATATACAAAATACAACTTTCAAGTCAATTGTGTTATTATCAAATTTATAAAGATAAAATAAAACGATGCTTCAAAATCGCCGATCACGCCCCATGGTCGGACCCACGTACTTCAATTTATCAGAATCATCAGTATTTTCATTGATTATTTATGAATAAATTATTTATTTAGTATCCAAAATGACGAAATAATATATCCTTTTTTTTTAGTTTCATCATAGATTACTTATTGAACTAAAGGCACGAATTTTTTCAGATTTTTTTATTTAATGTCAAAATGCCATGCATGTCTCGATCTCCCCGAAAAATTTTTCCTGGCGTGGGTGTATTAAAGCGTCAAATGCATTACGTTCGAAAAATTTTTTTTTATTAGAAATTTTACTTCCGACTGCTCAGCCATACTCATATAATACGTTTGTCTGCTCGCTTCTGTTGTGGCGACTACAGTATACGACTATAGGCTCTCGTTTCTCCGTGTGTTTCTCTTCTCTTTCTCTCTTTCTCTCTTTCTCTCGTTTGCCTCACTGCTCGCGACATGTAGCTCGACCGCAAGTTTTTTTTAAGGCTCATTCTACATAAGCTGAAATGCGCGAGATCGGTAGTAGCGAGCAATGCGAGCGAAAGTCGCGCACAGTCGTACAAGCTCCGATGCATTCCAAGCCATTTCGGCTTTGAATGCAAAAGGAGCTTAAAACAGCTTGACACATGTACAACGCAGTTAGTAAGCATAACAACGCCGTAGCGAGAGTAACAGCTGCATCGGCTGTTTATAGCGTGCGATCGACTGTTGCTAGTGATTATCGTGAAAAATAACAAATATCTTACAATTTTAAGCGATTGTTTTGTGCGTGAGTGCGTAGGACAATGTCGCAAGACAGTGAAAACTTCGCGAAAAAATTTAAGAGTTTAAGCGAACAGTTCGATCGAGAGGTCAAACAAAAGAAACGCGAATATCTTGTTAAAGTTTATACCTTGGTGGCAAATTGGCAGGGCCAAAATCCTAATCTCCGGGACATTTTTCGTCCCGAAGCAATCGAGGATTTTCTCAAACACTCCGTGGAGCACGACACAATCGAGGCACAAACAACTTCATTCATTGATTTTGTGATCAGGGACGGCTACAAAGACGCGCCCAAAGTCAATCAGAACGGCCAGCCGTTGTCGCGTCGCACCACAGCGCTGCATTGTGTGACCAAATCCAGATCCGAAATCGCCTCTAATCTTTTTAAAATCTACGACAGATACGACGTGAATTACACCGACGAAGATGGTTTGACGCATTTCCATGTGGCCTGCATGGCAGGATGTTACGAGGTTGTCAAGAAATTCCTCGAGCTTGGCCAGGTCGATCCCAATCTTCTCGTGACAAAAACAGGTGACTCGCCGCTGCATTTCGCTCTGCGCAAGGAAAAAAACAAGGTAGTCGAATTGTTGCTGAGAGCTGGTTCTGATCCGAATTTGACCAACAAGAAAGGATCGACTGCGCTGCACATCGCATGCAATAGTGGCGACGTGGACTCGGCGAAGATGATATTCGAGATGAGCGACGAAAAATTTCGGCCGGTGCAAGTTAATGCTCAGGACAATTCGGGTAATGCACCGCTGCATTTTGCCTTGGGCAACGGATACGAGGACTTAATGGAACTTCTACTGAGAAATGGCGCCAATCCGAACATAGCCAATAAGGAAGGCGCGACACCTCTGCACTTTATAGTCAGCAATTTTGCCGATGTCCCTGATTATTTGGAACTATTCATCAAGATCAGCAGAGAAGTCAATCAGATTGTGCAGATCGACGCTCGGGATAATTTGGGTCGGACACCGCTGCAATTGGCCGTGGCGAAAATTAGGCGGTATAATGTCAAAGATTTGTTATCTAGTGGTGCCAATCTATCAAACTTCGTTTTTCCCGATGAGAGTTACTTTGGTGATAATTTGAAATCTTTCGAAGATTCTAATCTGTTAGAATTCAAATACCTCTCAGTGCTTCTCGCCCTAGTATTTGTTGAATTCCTAGAAGAATGGGGATACGAACTAAAGAAAGGCGATGCCCTGACGATCATGAAATGCTTCGCCAAGTACGAAATGTTCAAGAAATCACCGTTGGTTGAAGAGCGTTGGTACGAGGCAGACTGGTTCGCGGAGGATGCGAAAAAAAAAATTATAGATGATGGTCCTTCGTTCTATGACTTGATGAGGTTACAACCCGATACAGCGGCGAAATTACTCATAGGTGCTGACTATTTCAAATTATTTATGGCAGTTGATTACAAGTTCATTTCCCCCTTTCACGAAAAGGCTTGCCGTGCGCATCTGTGCGAAATAAGGTCGAGAGAATTTTATCGACGATGGGCACTGCCTTCCTTCAAGGAGCTAACGCGTCGTCACAACTTGACAAATGTCTGCTGCAATATGATCATCGATAATCTAACGAACGACGATTTATTTAATATTTGCTTGGCGGCTGAAGGCCAAACCTAAGGATAAACATATTTGTAAACTTGTTTTATGTCTGTTCATGTAAATAAATATACACAAAAAATGTAATTAAAATTTGCTTAGATTTTTATTTTTTCATCTTAATTTTATTTTTTCCGAAGGTTGGAACAATTTTTCGCGAAAAAGCTCTCCTTGACTCAAGACTGAGCTTGTAAAAACTTTTTTGTCTCATAGCCGGGCACGTATGATTCAATGCACCAGAATAATCAGTGTTTTGATTAATTATTATTAAATTATTTATTCATTGCCCGAAACGACGAAATACACCCTTTTTTGAGTGTTCATTATAGATTAATTTTTTCAGATTTTTTCTCCGCTAGAAATTTTTTTATTTGATGTCAAAAATAGGGGCCATGCATGCCTCGGTCTCACCTAAAAGTTTTCCCTACTCATATATTTTCCAACGTCGAGAGTATAGTATTCAAAACAAATTTTTTCCGAAATTTTACTTCGCCATGCTCATAAAGACTGAGCGCAAATACCGGCTTAATGAATTCGAGAGACAAAAACATGGCTTAGTCCGATGAAAGTATTTCTCGTTTCTCGTCGTGTATCTCTTCTTTTCTCTTCTCTCTCTGTCGCTTGTCCCACTCTGCACTCGCGACATATAGCTTTATCGCTCGTAGTTACGTCTCTTCTTTATCGACACTCGCAGAGGTACCAATTATAGACCGGCTATCTTTTAAACTTGTGCCTACTGTAAGAATTGACATATAGCAGATGCACCGTGCGTTTCTCTTCGTTACGCTCACGCTGCTGGTGAGGCCCCTTCTACATAAAGCTGAAAAGGCTTCGTTCTCAACGCTTGAATGCCAATCGCGTATGCATTCCAAGCCGTTCGAGCTTATGTAAAAGGAGCTTAAGATAGCTCTACATGCGTACAATACAATCAGTAATAGCGTTGGTTTCAATGAGCTCTATACGCTCATAGTGTATGACCAAAATATACCGTGGCGCCGGTGGTAGCGCAGAGCTGAAACGGGTTATCGAGCATATTGCGAGCGCGAAATATCAGTTGAACTCATTTGATTACTATCATTAAATGGTAAATTAAATATCGGATATTGTTCCTATGTTGAAATAAATATATTTTATTATAATTTAATCAATAAACATTATTATTTTTACTTAAATAAAGAATAACTACATGCGTGCCACCATCGGCGCCACGGTATATTTCGGTCATAGACTATGAGCGTAGAGCTCACTGAAACCAACGCTGGTCAGTAAGCGTTACAACGCCGCAGCGTGAATAACAGAGAAAAATCAGCCGTAGCAAGTGATTCTCGTGCAAAATAAGAAATACCGTGAATTGAAAGTGATTGTGCGTTGCGTGAGAGTGAGAAACAATGGCCCGAGAAAACCGAAACTGTTTGGAAAAATTCAAAAGTCTTCACGAAAAGATCAATAAAGAGATTGAAGATAAGAGATGGGAATTTTTTTATAATATTTATCACTTGATCAAAAATTGGGAGGGTGAACTTCCAAATCTCCGGGACATTCTTCGGCCCGAAGAGATCCATTGGTTTCTCACGAATGCTGTGAAGTGCAACAATGAGAGCAAGTTCAACGAAATCATCGACTTTGTGATCAATACTGGCTACAAAGACGAGCCTGAGGTGGACTATGACGGCAAGCCATGGTTGCGTCGAACTACACCAGTACATCATGCGATTAGGAGCAATAAAAGATACATCAATGATCTTTTTAAAATTTATGACAGATTCGACGTGAACTACACCGACGAAGATGGATTGACGCATTTCCATGTGGCCTGCATGGCAGGATGTTACGAGGTTGTCGAGAAATTTCTCGAGCTCGGCCGAGTGGATCCCAATCTTCTCGTAACAAAAACAGGTGACTCGCCGCTGCATTTGGCTGTGTTTTCACGCAACAAAGAAGTGATCGAATTGCTTTTGAGAAGCGGCGCCGATCTGACTTGCGCCAACAAGCACGGACGGATTCCTTTGCACACAATGAGCCAAATGTGGTTTGTGTATAAAGAGGTGGCGAAGATGTTATTCGAGATGAGAGACGAAAGATATCCGCCGGTTCAAGTCAACGCTCAAGACAAGTTAGGTAACGCACCGCTGCACTATGCCTTGGAATACGGCCACGAGGACTTGATGAAACTTCTGCTGAGAAATGGCGCCAATCCGAACATAGCCAATGCGGAAGGATCGACGCCTCTGCATTTTATTTGCAAGGATCATCGATGCGATGACGATGAATTGTTGGAGCAATTTTTGGAGATCGGCAAAGAAGTCAATCAGCCGGTACAGGTCGATGCACTGGACAACTTGGGAAGGACACCGCTTCAATGGGCTGTGGCGAATCTTTTACCGGACGTGATCGATGTACTTTTGGACAATGGTGTTGACCTATCCAACTTCGTTTTTCCTGATGAGAGTTACTTCGCCGAGAAATTCGAATCTACCAAAGATCTGGTTGAAGAAAATAGTCTTCATTTTAATTTCTATGCAGTGCCTCGCTCCCTAGTCATCGTTGAGCGCCTAGAGAAAAGAGGATACAAGCTGGAACTAAGCGACGTCTTGACGATCATGAAATGCTTCGCTAAGTATGAATTGTTTCAAAAATTATTGTATGTTACAGAGCCTTGGTACGAGAGCGATTATTTCGCGGAGAATGCGAAGGAAATTATGATAAATGATAGTCTTTCGCTCTATGACTTGATGGGATTGCAACCCGAAGCTGCGGCGAAACTTCTCACGTACGAGGACTATTTGGAGTTAGTTTACGAAGATAATTACAAGCTTTTCACATATTATAGACAGGCTTGCGGTGTGCATCTGTGCGAGATGATGTCGAGAGGATTTTACCGACGATGGGCACTGCCTTCTTTCGAGGAGCTAACGCATTACCAATTGCCAAATCTCTGCTGCGATTTAATCATTAAGCAGCTAACGAACGACGATTTATTTAATATTTGCTTGGCGGCTGAAGGCCATAGCTAAGCATAAACATATTTGAATGTTATAGATTTTCTACATATGATTCATGTGAATAAATTTTAAAAAATTCAATTAAAATTTGCCGAGTTTTTTATTTTTTTGTTTTAATTTTATTTTCTCTCATCTTAGTTTGGCATAATTGTATATCTGCGGTAAAAAGACAAAATAACTTTCTCTTCAAGTCTACTTTTCGTCTTTTCGAGAAAAGCGCGCTTTAAATTGCATGAAAGAGCCCAATTAGATGAGGACAACTTGAAGTCGTGATTTCTTTTGCAAATCTTAAAACAATTTTGCATTGAAAATATTTGTAACACTCTAACAATTTTGAATTACAGATAAAGACAACGATTAGAAATTTCCGGGCCCGTGTGAAATACAACATATCGGAAAAATCAGTATTTCGAAAGATTATTATGGTTGAATTATTTATCATCTAAAATGTCGAAATAAAGCTTTTTTGAGATTTCATCATAGATAATTTGTTATACTATTTTTTTCTCCATGAGGAAATTTTTTTTATTCAATATGAAAAACTGTCCGCAGTGACCCGATGTTTCCATAAATCTGACCGCTTGCTTCTGCTGCGGCGACTACATCTCAGCGTCCATTCCTTTGTAACGTCTATATATCGCATATGTGTAACCGTCGAGTATCTCTGTCTCTCTCTTGAACTCGTTCGCTGGTGCTCGTGCGGGTCGCTACTTGTTTGGGATCAAACAGCGGCTAATAGCTCGATCGCATGTTTTTGTAAGATCGCAATAGCGCATAGTCAGTAGTGAGTGCGCGTTACGAAGCCACGCAGTGTAAGTAAAGAAAGATCAACAGCAGCAAGTGTTTTGTCGTGATAAAGGAAAAAAAAAATCGTAATTATAAGTAATTTTGTGTTTGTGCGAGTGTGTATAAAACAATGGCGCAAGAAAATCAAAACTGTTTGGAAAAATTCAAAAGTATGCACGAAGAGTTCAATCGAGAGATCAGAGAAAAGAGACGCGAATTTCTTTGTAAGCTTCATCCCTTGATCAGAAATTGGCAGGGCGAACTTCCGAATCTTCGGGACATTCTTCGGCCCGAAGAGATCGATTGGTTTCTTGCGGAGTCTGTGATGTACGATGATAGCTACTATGACGATGATAGCGCTGACACTGACGCGTTGTTAAACATCGACCCCGAACCACTCGTCGACTTTGTGATCAGTACCGGCTACAAAGACGAGCCCAAAGTTGATGAGAGCGGCAAGCCGTCGTCGCGTCGTACCACACCACTGCATCATATGCACGAATTCAGGTCCGATGTCGTGTCTAAACTTTTCCATATCTACGACAGATTCGACGTGAACTACACCGACGAAGATGGATTGACGCATTTTCACGTGGCCTGCGAGTACGGATGTTACGACGTCGTCAAGAGATTCCTCGAGTTCGGCCAGGACCCTAATTGCCTCGAGGGAAAAACAGGCGAGTCGCCGCTATACAAGGCTGTGTGGTTCTTTGACAGGCAGATGGTCGAATTGCTGCTGAGAAATGGGGCTGACCCAAATTTGGCTAACAAGAAGGGATGGACCCCTCTGCACCGTATGAGTTATAGAGACGATTCTGCTGACTTGCCGAAGATATTATTCGAGGTCAGCGACGAATTAAAAAAGCCGGTAAAAATCAATGCCCAAGACAAGTTGGGTGTCACGCCGTTGCACTTGGCCATGGAATGGCGTATAGAAACCATGAACATCAAGTTTTTGCTGGAAAAGGGCGCCGATCTAAACATAGCTGATGCAGAGGGATTGACACCTCTGCACTATATTTGCAAGGTGGATGAATTCCATACTGAAGAAAGATTAATGGAGGTAGTCTTCAAGATTTGCAAAGAAGTCGATCAATTGGTGCAGGTCGATGTTCGAGACAGGAAGGGTCGGACACCGCTGCAATGGGCTGTGGCGAATCTCATGCCGAATACCGTCCAAGTATTGTTAAATAATGGTGCTGATCTTTCTAAGTTCGTTTTTCCCACTGAAAGTTACTTCGCTGAGGGATTTACAAAAGATGAGGATGAAGATTTTCAGATTCAGTTTAAATTGAGTCTAGTGTCTGGCGCTCTGGCCGTCGTCGAGTGCCTAGAAATAAGTGGATATAAATTGGGACGAATCGACGCCCTGACCATTATGAAATTTTTCGACGAGTACGAATTGTACGAGAAGTTGGTGCATTTCAAAAAGTCCCGGAACTACAACGAGGAGTTTACGCAGAAAGCAAAAGAGATATCGATAAATCCAAACCTGTCGCTCTACGATCTGATCCAGTTGCGATCCAAAGATGTATCGAAAATGATCACGTATTCGGATTACTGCAAGTTGGCGAGCATAAACGATATTTGGAAACTTCCCAAACGTCCAAATGAGGCCTGCGCCGTGCATCTGTGCGAGAAACTATCTAGAGGATTTTTCCGGCGATGGGGCCTGGACTCTTTCTTGCAGCTGACGCGCAACCAACTGCCCTTGCTCTGCTGCGACGTAATCGTCGAGAACTTGACGAACGAAGATTTATGGCGCGTTTGCTTGGCGGATACTAGTCAAAGCTCGTGATAAGTATTCTTCTAGAATTTTCAAGTGTTCCTACATGTGTAGTTACTAAATTTTTGAGATTTTTCACATCATGTTGATGAATAAATTTAAAATAAAATTTAATGAAAATTTGTTATTTCCCAACTCCTCATCACTTTTTTCATTATTAAACTCAAGTCTGAGCTAGAAATTCTTTTAATATTCATTTAGAAGATCAACCGATTGATTATGAAAAAGCATTATAACGGAAAATCTCGTAATTCGACCCAACATTTCTTACAGTTACAACTATCAAAATAAGACAGTAATTTCAATTCTGAACAACTTTGCATCAAAATACGTGTTCTCGTAATTTTTAGATTTTTTTGAGGTGAGCTATTAAAGTTTTGATAGAGAAAGATGTATTTATGTATTTAGAAATTTACATCAATATAATTTTCTATGCATCAACTCTTATAGATCATCTTATAATACTAATTTTTTTTACTTCTGATTCTTACGAACGTAACATTCTTAGTAAGATTTCGTCAAAGTGGTCGAGGGTCACAATGATTTTCCATCCGCGTGTTTCAAAACCAAAATATCAGAAAAATCCGATTGATACGATTTCGGATTCTCTCGATAAAAGACAGGTCTCGAGTTGCTTAAATCTTTTTCGAGTATTTTTTAAATAAAAACTTATGTTACGTGCGGTGAGTATCGCGTTAAACCCATGAAAAACGAACAAGTGCAACATAATCTTTATATGCAGAAAGAATCAGAGTTTTTTTGGTAGCTGTGATTGTCCGACGCTCACGGTGCCGAGGGCCTATGAGTCTACTCGATACTACAGATTGGTGCTCATTCCTTTGTCATGACGTCTATGCCTGGCTGTTTCGCGTTCGATCTTCGCTTGTCTCGCTCTCTATATTAATATACTTGTAGTGCGTGTCCGAGCGAGTTGCTTGGTCGAACAACGACGCAAAGTCAGTATTAGTCAGTACAGTACAAGTTACGCCACCGCCGCGTGAATAACAAAGAAAAATCAGCTGTAGCAAGTGATTCTCGTGCAAAATAAGAAATACCTTGAATTGAAAGTGATTGTGCGTTGCGTGAGAGTGAGAAACAATGTCCGGAGACAACCAAAATTGTTTGGAAAAATTCAAAAGTATTCATAAAAAGATCAATGAAGAGATTGAAGATACGAGAGTGGAATTTCTTCGTAATATTTATCACTTGGTCAAAAATTGGGAGGGTGAACTTCCAAATCTCCGGGACATTCTTCGGCCCGACGAGATCGATTGGCTTCTCGCGGAGTCTATGAAGTTCATCGACCTAGACGAAATCATCGACTTTGTGATCAATACTGGCTACAAAGACGAGCCTGACCTAGACTATGACGGCAAGCCATGGTTGCGTCGAACTACACCAGTGCATCACGCGGCCAGAAGCACTTTTCCTGGGTGTGATGATAAGATCCGTATGCTCTTTAAAATATACGACAGATTCGACGTCAACTACACCGACGAGTCTGGCCTCACACACTACCACGCGGCCTGCGCCTCAGGGTGTTACGAAATTTTCAAAAAATTTTTCGAGCTCGTTCGGGATCCGAATCTCCTGGTGGGGAAAACGGGCGACTCGCCGCTGCACTTCGCTCTAAAAAACGATAACAAGGAGGTGATCGAATTTCTGTTGAGAAGCGGCGCCGATCCGACTTGGGCCAACAAGGACGGACTGACTCCTCTGCATATCGTGAGTCGCTATTCAAATGATTCTAAAGATGTAGCCAAGATGTTATTTGAGATAAGAGACGAAAGATATCCGCCGGTTCAAGTCAACGCTCAGGACAAGTTAGGCAACGCACCGCTGCACTATGCCTTGGACTACGGGAAGAGGAACTTGATGGAATTTCTGCTGAGAAATAGCGCCAATCCGAACATAACCAATGTAGAAGGATCGACGCCTTTGCACAATATTTTTAATGATCATCAATACGATGACTATAAATTGGCAGAATTATTCTTTAAGATTTGCGAAGAAGTCGCTCAGTTGGTGCAGGTCGACGTTCGAGACAATAAGGGCCGGACACCGCTCCAATGGGCTGTGGCGAATCTTTTACCCGACGATGTCAATGTACTTTTGGACAATGGTGCTGACCTATCCAACTTTGCTTTCCCCACTGACAATTATTTTGCCGAAGGATTCGAATCTACAAAAAATTTGGATGATTTTGAAGATAAGATCAAGTTTAAATTTACAGCAGCACCTCGTGCCCTAGTCATCGTCCAAAGCTTAGAAGAAAGAGGATATCAGCTGGATCGAATCGAAGCTCTAACGATCATGAAATTTTTTGCCAAGTACGAATTGTTTGAGAAATCAACGGATTCTAGTAGCGTGCAGGAATTTAAAAAATGGTTTGTTGATGAAGCTAAATGCATAATGATAAAAGATAATGATCCAAGTCTAACGTTATACGACCTGGTCCAAATGAGACCCGAGGAGGCTGCAAAACTAGTCACGTATGAGGATTATTTCGATTTAGCTTACACCTACGATGCTGATGATTGGCCCATTTACCGGACTTATCGAATGGCTTGCGTTGCGCACATATGTGAGAAGCTATCGAAAGGATTTTTTCGACGCTGGACGCTGGAATTTTTTTTGGAGCTGACACGTTACGAGTTGCCAATTCTCTGCTGTGAAATTATTCTCAAGGAGCTAATGAACGAAGATCTATGTAACGTTTGCTTGGCAGTTACAGGTCAACACTTATGATAAACATATTTGTATAATTTTTCCACGTCGAGTGTTACTATATTTTTCAAATTTTTCATATCATTCGAATTAATAAAATTTAAACAAATTCAATAAAAACTTGCTTCGATTAAAGTTTTTTGTTCTAATATTACTTTTTTCTAAAAGTATCTATCTAAAAGTAATTCTTTAAAAATAATTACATCGATCGATCTTGTCTCGAGACTCTGCGTATCAACTCATCGCTCGATCCATTAGAGCTTCCATATTCTGCACATGGCATCTACGGACTACGATCATAAAAATAATAATAAAGATCCGTTGATAGATCGATCGCGCGCACACGAGGAACGTCGTGTGCGCTCGATCTTCGTGCGCTGATTTGTTATTCATCGAGTCATCCTAGTGCGCCGGGTCAGTCGGTCAATGTAAATTATCCAAATGATATTTCTCTCGTGTATTTATACACGATCTTATAAGCACGCGAATGAAAAAAAGTGCGATATCCATACCTCGTTCCAACGTAATTATAATTTAAAAAATAAGAAAAATTATGCGCGCCAAGCGAGACTCTACTCTAGCTGCCAAGTTTGTATCTCTCTTTTCTGTCTTTTCTCGCGTTTGCAACCGCAGACGACGCAGCAGCAGCAGCAGCAGCAGGTGCATATATAACGCGCGTAAAGCAGCCAAAGCTCCCTATCCGTACACGTATATTATATACAAATCTTTATGGTACAAATTTATCGATCCTATCCCCCCGCGAGACCAATGGGTCTGCGCTCGGTCGTTCACTCGTCTCGTACGCTTGCACTCGCCACCGCCGCCGCTGCATTTCGAGTCGAAGAGAGTGAGAGAGAGAGAGGGAAAGCTCGAGCTTGCACCGAGTCGACCCGCCCGACTTTGACGGGCGACCGCCTCCCCCCTCCCTCCCCCCACGCCTCGTGGGTACTTCGCGACCCAGTTCAACCGATTTTACTCCGTTCGCTGTACAAGTGTGTGAGTATGTGTGTGTGTGTACGTGTGTATGCAACTGCTGTGCAGTTGGACTCGAGAAGAACGAATGCGGACTTAAATATATAATAATGATATAAAATACGCCCGACGACTACGACACTTTACCCCAAACTGGTGATTTTCGAGGCGCGCGCGCGCGCGCGATACACTCGAGCTCATCAGCGCGGCTATTGTGTAATGATCGTACAAACTTCTCTGGACCGGGGGAGTAGGTCTTTTTGAAGTTTCGTATACGTATATAGTATACTCGTCGAGGCAACAGTTGACCTTACCGAATCGTGTTTTTCTTTCTTTTTCTTTTGCGCTCGGAGAGGAGCTTTTCCTCATCTGGGTTGAGTAAAAGATTGATCGTGTATTTTGTATTGCATGGTTGGAGAGAGTTCGTGTGACAGTATATTTATTAAATACCAACTAATTGATGCATCGCCCTTTTGTTCCGAGTATAATAAATTTAATTTAGCCCTGTTCTCGACTTCGCGTCGTGTATACATGCCAAAATACGCGGGGTATACAGTAATGAAAATTTTCCCACGCATTTTCTGACATTTTTATTCAATATTCGTCGAGAAGTAGCAAATATCCACGAGAAGAATGGAACGTAAATCCTTCGTGTTACGTACAGCTCCTTAACAATATATTTTATTGAGAATCTCAAAGAGGATTTGAAAAAAATGTTTCATCTTTATCCCGGTTTTAGGTTCCCTTGCGAATAAAACTAGATAAATATTTCTCTCGTGTGCATAGAAAAGAGTTTCATTTGAATTGTATTCATTCAAATTTCTTATTTATTATATCTTGAAAGGGGAAAAAAATTTCACGAACACGTCCCAATTTCGCGATTGTCGGATGACAACGAAGCTGCGTCCTTAATTAAAAGAAAACGTATAGAGTTTGTTCGGCGGACAGTGGTATCTGTCGAGCGTAATTGACACACGCGACTCTCGTACTTATATTACGTCAATTCGCCAAATGAATTTAATTAATAAATCGACGAGAGCCTTTTTTGAGGGTGAACAGAAAAAATAAGACGAGTATAGATGAATCGATAGATTTCGCGTCGGAAAATTGTACCTATTAAATCCTTCAGCTAAAATATTTCGTTTACATATATTATCCTTGCCCACAGTTACGTAACTATACACGACAACGACGACGTACTCCGCCAACATCAGATAACTCGTGGGCGGCGAGTGTCTTCTCCGAGGGACTGGTGCGACGCGCCTTTTTTTTTTTTTGACGACTACATATAAAAAGAATATCGTACACGTACCTCTCTGTCGTCCCTCGGAGACGCTGTAGGCGAGATTCTTGAACTCGATGTCGACGGGCGGCCGCTTCGGCAGATGGGTGAGCGCAACCGCGGGCTTTTTGAACGGCTGATGATGCTGGCCGGGACTCGTGTGATTGTTGGGCACTTTGCGCGGCGCGCAGAGCATGTTGTTGCCGACGTTCATCGGCTGCTGCTGATTGTTGGTTCCGACGACGCCGCTGCCGACGACGACCACGGACGGCGGTGCCGCTGCCACGTTGCCGTTGCCGTTGCTGGCGCCGTTGTTGTTGCTGTTGCCGTTGCCGACCCCGTTGTAGGCGCAATTCTGCACGTAATTCTGCGGACCGCTGCAAAGTAATAATTGAGAAAGAAATTTTATGATTATCTCGTGTTGTTGTTTTTTGTTACTGTTGAATTTTCTCGATTGACGCGCGAATTCGACCCCCCGGGAGTCGACAAAACATATTTTTCATTCATTCATACTGACGCTATTATATTCGCATCGACGCGCGCTTATACGAATGCAGAATAACGTTCGGTACAACGAAGTGTCTGCATCGAGGAATTTTCATTAGTATACCTTAAAAATACTCTGTACGCAGAGATCGTCTCGTTTATGTGCAAGGATTAAGATTTTTCACGAACGACTTCTTCGACCTTATACTTAAGAGTAATTACATAATTCAAGTACAATCAAAAATATGTACTGCTATAGTTTCTCGATTAAGCATTATATCCTCGCTCAGTCGCGTATATTACAGTACTCCTCTTTGTTATAGAAAATTGACGTACACTAGATCTGCATATAATACAGGTATTATAGATATATTCACGCGTCACCGTGTCGAGAGAAAACGCGATGTCTTTTCTCCGTTTCATATACATAGAGAGATAGATCGAAGGCAGAGGGGAGGGATAGAGCTAGAGAAGCAATCGAAAGCAATTACTGGATTATTTGTCGGACGTTTGCGCGGCGAGTAGTACAACGAGAGACAGATGGATGGACAATGAGAATCGAGCGGATCGATATGGTGATGTGTAAAGACATTGCATATTATAACTATAGGTAATACGTGCACTCGGCTTTGTATTATTATATCGTTGGCTTTAGATGTACGTAAAACGCAGCTGTGCAATAACAAAAACAAAAACAACGACTACCTATACGACCGCACAGGACGCGCCGCCGCGCGGGCGGACACGGCTTTACGATTTTTCAATTATTCCGCACTTTTGCGAAACTTTTATTTATTTATTTTTTTTTACTATAGGTGCCACAATTCTCTCTCTCTCTCTCTTTCTCTAGCACTCGAAGTCCTTGTACGAGTTTTACGCGTTCGTTGTTATTGTTGCAATCGCACTTGTGCTATACTGCAGTTTTGCTATTTGCGCGCAAACTTTATACACGATTGAAAATATACACGATATATATATGCGAGTAATCCGCACCTCCGCGAGGATGTATGTATATAGAACAACGGGCAAACTTTCTCGCACGCGTATATAATACCCGTACCCGCCATGCCCGCGCCTCTGGTTTTCTTAATATCGCTTTTTGTTTTTACTCCGTACGCAGCTGCACACGAGCTCCTCTCGTTCGATCATCATTAATTTTAACGTGTACACTTTTATGCGCGAGCTAGGCTCGAAACTTTTACGGAAGAGAGCAATTATTGTCGCGCATTTATGTATATATAGCGATGCAGGCAGCGATATATTATAAGGCTGCGCGCGCTCGTCGGACTGTCTCGCGGTCGGATGTTTCGCGTGTGCGTAGAATAATGTGCTGGGTCAATGGCAACACGCGCGCATTTAGAATAATTTTTTTTTCTCCATTATTATCATTGTTATCGTGCACTGTATAACGCCATGCGCACACATGCAAAGCTGTATTAGTGCGTTATTACGCGGGGTCACTTAATAATCGACTCGAACCGCTTACAGGTGGTATTTTTCTATTCTGAAAAATTAATGCAGCCTTATAGGCCTCCGCGGTTGTATCGAAACAATACTTGAAAAAGGTACTCGACGCATAGGAATGAATTTTCATCACGGACAGCTGCACTACTGTATATATACGCGCGAATAACGATCGTGCAGTACACGCTGTTGTTTTTTTTTTTGTTATCTTTACAAGATACAGAAGTCAAGAGAGAAAGAGAAAAAAAAGAAAATCGATCTCCCCGCGCCACACTAAACCGCAGCTGTAGAGAAAACACGTCAATTGTTCGTCCTTCGTGGCATTTAGCGGCATGCATGCATGTAAGCGTGCTATATATGCAATATGCATCTATGAATGGCCGATCCCTGCACAGATGTAACTCAATTTGGCCGAACACACTGCGCCTCGAAGCAGTTTTGCAAAGAGCGAAAACAAGAGGAAAAAAAATGACTCGTGTGTCATGCTCTTTCTTTTTTTTTTGTTTTATAATAATAATCGCAATCTTGAAAGGGGAAAAAAACGTTCGTACACACGAAACAGTTTTATACTTATTCGGTCGAAAGTTCGCCTCCTGTGCTTTATCGGTGATATCAACGCGCGGCGCACATGTGCATGTGTGTGTGTGCGTGACGCAAATAGTTCAATATTCAGTACATAATATTATTGTCCGAATGTATGATATATATATCTTGCCTCGACTCTACTCGAGCTTTTTTATCTATACCTAAGCACAAACAAACAAATGGCGTGGCACGAATTATACTCCATTACGAATTCGAACTTTATAACTTTGACCGAATGAACTTTCTTTTTGTCTGAAACGTGTACACCGATACAAAGAAACCGCGGGCCGATGCACGCACGGTGCAGCGAGCGAGATTTATTTATTACTCGCGAAGAAAAAAAAAGCTCGCGAAGACACGGAATTATGCGTGTTCGCGCGAGCGTGGCGTATTATAACAAGCTCGTAATATATCGTAACGTCAAATATGTGCGGTATATAGTTGCGGGGGCCATCCGCGCGTCAGCGAAATCTGCGTCTAATATATACTACGGCGTAATACGATACGCGCATCTCTCGTCTAGCGGCTGTGCTTGCGACGATGCGCGCTCGTTATTATGCCCTAACTACTGCACCGAAGTTGGTGCGATTTTTCTGGTTGAGGCAAGGATATTTCCATCCCCCCTGAAAAACGGAGTATATACGCTCGTGACTCCGAGCTTTGCCATGCACTTATGCACCGAAAAATACCTCGAGCTATACGGACCGGCGACGAGCTATTGATTATTTCTCGACGTCGGATTCGCGTGCGATAGCGATGCAAGTATTATCGTCGTACGTATACGTAATACACGTTTCTCAATCGTATATATCATACAACGTCTTTACGTTATATATCTTACTACTATACGATTTATTTTTTATTGCATGTATACGCACTTTGGCGCGCGCTGCACGAGTCGAGCTTCGTCGAGTGCATAGAGCATACGATGATGATCGACGAGCGCGTTGGTACATACAAATTGTTTTCGAGTCTGATAGCGCACTGAGAATTGGTTCTTCTCGATGTGCTTCGAGCGCCATAGAATGATTTTTTTGATCATCGACAGAACAATGTTTAGCCATCATTAGACACTAGACACATAATGCCATTTTTTTTCAATGATATAACGATGTTGATAACTTCGAAATTTTATGCTCTGAATATAATACGAGAAAATTGCGCGAAGAGTACAGAGATCGATGCTCGTTCTGTTGTTTACACGTCGCGCGGCTTTCGTGACTTCTCTCTTTCTCTTTCGCCGTGTGCCGTTGCCCGACACGCGGTGTTTTCGCATAAATGCCTTGATTAAACGCTACGGTGGAGTACACAGTATACAGAGGGCTTACGAAAATATGATGTGAAAACAATTAAAAATATATTTGTAATGGTCGTTATTCAATTCTTCAGCGACCGAAGTATCTTGCTTTCTATGTCCAATTATCATATAATAAGAAAAAATAATAATTGTTGCACATCCAAAAGTGGTCATTTACTGGTCGAAAGCCGTCAATCACTGGTCCAAGTGCCCTACAATGTTAGGTACATCATTTTATTGAAATGAGTATATTACTGCGGTAGCAGTAATCAACTTACAGTAAAAGCATCATGGGCAAAGAAAAAAAAATTATACCAAGTAAGAACAAAATCAAAGTGAATCCGTTGCGCAAAAAAAAATTACCCTCAAGATAATATTAATCTTGCTGTTGAAGCCGTCCATCGCCGAAGCTTCACGGACTTTCAAGGTACCTGAATGAACAATCCGAGCTCGAAATCCAGGAAAATATAAAAGCGACAGGTCAGGACGTTCAACAGTTTTTACTAAAACTGAAGAGGATAAGATAGTGGACTGTATTGTAACTCGATGTGAAAAAGGGCATCCCATAACTAAAAAGCAACTGCTTGTTTGTGATTGTGAAGTTACATATGTATCCAAATAAAGACGAAAAATCCTTTCAAAAACCATTTGAGAAACATTTTTTTTACTTATGAGTTGAAAATCATTTTAATACTATTGAAATCTTGCATTTGAAGCTGAAAAAAAACCACCTTAATACATGCGCAGTATTAGGTCATCCGCAGTAATAGGTACACAGTAATGTATGCGTGTACCGCAGTAATACATGCATCCATTTTTATTTTTTACAGTACTGTTTGATATTATTGAATTATAATGAAACAATTTTTCAGTTTGGAATTGTTTCGCTGAGATCCCGAACAATAACGTGAAAAAAAAAAATTATTAGGCAAATATTTTTACAGCATTTAATATCGAAGTTTGGAAAACAACCTAAAAATTTCGCAGTAATCCCACATTTACCCTATAAGGATTTCCCCCTCTCTCACTGTAGATATTTTTTCAAAGCCTCCACTGTAAATATATATATTCTATCAGCGTGCCTGGAGCGCTGTGGTCTCTGTGAGAGAGAAATATGCTTCTAAATTTCTTTCAGTGTACTCACGAGTCAGTACACGGTAAGCCACCGGAGCAAGAACATCTTCGAATATCGAATTTATCTCAATCGAGTGAAAAAGTGAAAGTTTAATTTCGACCATATGTTCTCTACAGTTTCTATGTATAGATCGTAGCGCATTGAAAGCCAGTAGAAATTAAAACGTGGAAGAGCGACAACGTCTTCGAATATCGGAGTTATCTCATCGAGTGATTTTTTGGAAAAGGGAAAGTTCAACCATGTGCTCTGTATAGTGTCTATAAGATCGTAGTGCGTTCAAAGTCAGTACATTTCGAGGCACAGAAGTGAGAACATCTTCCAACATCGCATCGACCGCTCCTCGTGATTTTAGTGAAATTGATTTCTCGTCGCTTGAACCACCTGCTCGTTATTTCCGTACACGTTACACTGACGAAGTGTAAGAAGTAAAAAATCTCTCATTGTTTTAACCACGAGCTTACTTTACCCAGATCGCCGTTTACATATAGTCAGTACACGTAGCAACGCCAAAGTTTAAGGAAGATTGTGTCGTTTGAAGCGTGCGTGATTTTCGTGAAAAAAATATCTTCAATTATAAGTGATTGTGAATTGCGTTTGAGTGCACAAAAAAAATGAGCAACTTCGACCGTTTGAGTATCTTGAAAACATTACGAAATGATGTCAAATGGGACGTCGAACAAGAGCGATATGAATTTATCCGTCGACTCAATGGTTTCATCAGAAATTGGAGGCAAGACCTTCCTAACCTCCGAGAAATTTTTCAACCAGAAGAAATTGAGTGTCTTCTCTTGGATTCGGACAATTTGTCGGAAAAATGTATAGGAGGAGACTTCATTGAGTTTGTGGCTCGTACCGGCTACAAAGACAAGCCCAAATATGGTGAAGACGGCAAGCCACTGTTGAGTTGCACCACACCTCTACATCAAGCGACTCGGAATAATCGAAGCTACTTAATTCCTAATCTTTTCAAAATCTACGACAGATATGACGTGAACTACACCGACGAAGATGGCTTGACGCATTTCCATGCGGCCTGCTGGTATGGCTATAATGTCGACGTCGTCGAGAAATTTCTCGAGCTCGGTCAGGTTGATCCCAATCTTCTCTGGTCAAAAACAGGTGACTCACCGCTGCATTTGGCCGATCAGAGGGAAGTGATCGAATTACTACTGAGAAAAGGTTGCGATCCAAATGTGGCTAACAAGGAAGGATTGACACCTCTACATAATATTTGCCAGAAGGAAAATGCTGGTAAATTGGCGAGGATATTCTTAGAAATCAACGACGCAATTGGGCAGACAGTCCAAATCGATGTCTGCGACGAATTGGGCAATACACCTTTGCATTTTGCCGTAGCATTTCAGAATATAAAGGCAGTCCAATTACTGTTGAGAAGAGGCGCAAATCCGAATTTGGCCAATGCAGAGGGATTGACTCCGCTACAATTGATTTTCCCGAGATACCGCGGAGGGAACTTGGCAGAGATATTTTTTGATACAAGCAAAGAAGTCGGTAAACTGGTAAATGTTGATGTCCGAGACCATAAAGGCCGGACGCTGCTACAATTGGCCGTGTTAAATCTTTTGCCAAATTTGCTTTGTGTACTTTTGAAAAATGGCGTCGATCTGTCTAGCTTCGTTTTCCCCACCGAGCAAGACTTCGACGAGCACTTCGAATCATATAAACTGCACAAGTCACAAAACCAATTTATGTATTATGAACGCATAAAAAGTGGGTTTAAATTGCAAGTTATGACTGACGCTTTCGGCATCATTTATTCCTTGGGAAATCAACTGGAACGAAGCGACGCATTGACGATCATGAAATTGTTCGATAAACTGGGATTATTCGAGATGTCAGAGGATATTGACAAACGTTGGTATAGCGACGAGAATTTCGTAAGAGTAGCAAAAGAGATACGGATAAATACGACTCTATCGTTCTACGACTTCATACAATTACCACTCGACAAAGCGGCGAGAATATTCACTTATTGGCTGTATTTGATGGCGCGACAATCAGTGAGTTTTTTTTCCCTAGATGCTCACGATGCAGCTCATACGAAATTGGGCACGATACTGTTGAGACAATTTGTACAGTCCTGGGCACTGGGTTCATTTTGGAAACTCATACACTATCGACTGCCACTTGAAATCTGCCAAGTGATACTTGGAAAATTAACTAATCGAGATTTATATAATATTTGCTTGGCGGCTGCTGGCGAAAGTTATGATACGAGTGAAAATGTTGTTAACGATTATGTAACAAAAAGTAATAACCAAAGGACAAAAAATTTGTTGAGTACGGTGAAGATTAAGTGTATATTTGCTTGGCGGGTGACGCTGACTAGCATATGCTGCTGTATTTTCAATGTTTGATAATATTTAATTTAATATTGTATATAGTCCATATTAATTTCGAATAAATGAATAATAAAAATGAATTTTAATTTTTTTTTATTGATAAACACCCGATCATTCCAAATCAGTGAGCACCTCAGAAATGAAGATATTAAGTTGGAAAAAAAGGACGCTCAAATACTGGAATAAGCTCGAGTAAGGCACCTGAAATTCGCGTGTTTATAAATAATGAATTTTCGAACGGTAAAGCTTTCCGTCGTCCTCGTCATCTGAAACTCTTTGGCTAAAATCGTTGCAAAAGCTCTCTTCTGCTGCTTCGGAGCTCGCTCGAATTTATACAACATGTATACGCGCGGGGCGTAGCAGCTACATCCAGAGAGAGAGTATATTATATACAGTGAAAGACGGTGATATACACGCTGCACAAAGGTGTCGCTTACACGTGCAATATTAATGCGGAAAGAAGTACTCGAGTAAAGGTAATCTTAAATAAGTCACATTGATTCTGAGCATGACTAACACATGTCAAATCAACGAGCGTATAAAATTTAGTGTATAAATTTCTCCAATATTATCTCAATATGTAAACATACTATTTATATTTAACAAAAAAATCAATTAATTTTTTCGAGAAAAATCAAATATATCCAAATAAATTTTGTGATACCACAGTCCATATTCAGCGCGTTTCGCTCGCCCTAAATTCTGCAAGCTCTGTTTTACGTTTTACTTACGGGATCTGAATGGCCTTACTAAACTATTTATGCTATTTATCAAGTAAATTTTTGAGTACGCAGAGATCATGCCAGTAAATCGATTTAAGAAATTAATCACATAGCGTTGTATCGATGAAATTTCGAAAGGCAATCATCGTGTCGCGATGAAAAAAAAACAGATAATTTCAGCACCGAAAAAAACTCCCAATCTACATCGGGGAGTGGAAATGTGTTGATAGCCAAGCAGAGTCGTAGGTGCGCGTCTTGCACGAAGCTTCCATACTCTTTGCACTACGCACGATATAGGCCAGGGCGTATGGTATATAGTACATAGCCGCAAGTGAGTGGCACGAGTCCGGCCGTCTTTGTCACGTGCGTCTTACATTAAATTTATGTATAAACGTCGTGCGTGTGTGTCATCCCGAGAGTACTTATAGTGCACTCGCAAACACACACACACACACATACAAACACGTACATACGAGTACAATGGATTATAGAAGCAAAAAGCAAAAAAAAAAAAAAAGGGAAAAAGAGAACGCGGGTGAAGGTCGCATAAGCCAAACGTGTTGTATGTGCGCGGCCGGGGCACTTGTCGACGCTCGCGAGCAATCGATGATCAATTTGTATTATTTCTTAAAAAAAAAAAAAAAAAGAAAAAAGTCCCTCTTCTCGTGTTGCGTCGCGCGAGCTGCAGCGAAAAGATACATGCAGTAGTAGCAGCAGCAGCAGCCACCACGTCGCGACACGAAAAATTTCCTTATTATATATTCTGTGCCGCGACGACGACGCGAACAATGCGCGCGCGATATATAATATATCGGGGATCGTTTTTCAGTACACACCCCCGCGCGCGCGGGGGCGACTCGTGCACTCGTGTCCCATCCGTCTTATATAGTAAGTATTGTACGCGCGATGTCTTATACTACCCTCCTCCTCCTCTTTTTTTTTATATATATTATGCACTCGAAGGGACGCGAAATTATTGCACTGTACAGCATTTTTTTTAACTTGTACAATTGCCATTGCTGAATATAAAAGGATGCGATCGTTCAGGCACGTTCCGCAGGCTTTATAACAAGAAAACAATGGAGGGCTCGAAAGTTTTCGAGCTCAGCAGCGGCGCGAGGCTATTACGCGTACTCATTTATCGATTAAGAAAATTTCGGCGTTGAATAATTAATGGCGAGATCTAGAGTCGGCGCGGCGCGAACTCGAGCAATTACGAAATCGATGCGCTGCGAGGCGCGCATACGAAAATTTCCAGTCGAATTTATCCAACTTGATATTTAACGAGACAGTAGCGCGAGTGTATCGAAACAGCGAAAGTATCCGAGTGCAGAGATTTTTAACGGTCAAACGACGCGAGAGATAGAGCGGAGTATACAAAGAGCATCTCGAGCACAATGCGTTTCAAAAGGGCGCGAAAGACCGCGGCAAGGTCGCGCCCCCGCGCGCGCATCGTCACTTGAACAAAAGCAGCTTTAAGCTAGCCGACGGTACACGCTATATTTAAGAATTTTCGCATTAAACACACACACACGAGTCCGTCTGCTGCTAAAACTTCGCTCTCTCGGCGCGAGAGACGATCGTAAAGGCATCGTAAACAATGGAAGCGAATCCTCACCGCCTGCGATATTGCGGATTCGAAAAGATTATAAAAGCTCCGAAAAAGAAAGCTTCAGACCACGCGAATTCTTGTCTCTATACAGTTGTGAATCGCATCGCGTGGCGGGGGTAGAGATAGAGAGAGAGAGCGTGTATATATGTAAGCGAGGATAATTTCATTGATTTCGGAAATGATGGCCCACCCACGCAAGAAATATACGATTTATTATCGTCTCCCTCTCTATATACAGTGGCATGACGAGCGATTGATGAAATTGATTAATAAATAATGTAAATATAGATCACGACGATTCTATTTTCGAAAAAATAAAAAGAACAACTGCGTTCGTGACCGATTACAAAAAAAAACTGATGAACGTTTAACATCTCTCTCGTGTAACGATCGGTCACTTCGCGATAAACGACGGCTCTCGAAGTGAAGATATGAGACGATCGAAGATATTCTCTCTCTCTCTGTCAAGATCGCGTTTGCACTAACTTAAGCTCAATTGTTTCCAATCAATTATCTCGGAATTATCTTTTGACCTACTTGCATTAAAAACCATTACATGTTTATTCGGTTATGTGAGAGAAAAATAACAACACACATACTCGTGCATCGATTCTCTCTCTCTCAGGGGGAAAAAGATTACGTGCCTCGATGGAGACGTAAAGCTGCATTATGCACTAAGCGCTTAATTGAATCTGCAAAAAGCTTCGATGTTATATATTGCGCCTCGCGAGTGTGCACCGACGATTATAATGAGCACGCGAGATCGAGCGAGAGAGAGAGAACGCTTAAATTTAGAAATAATCGCGCGCGAGTAATGCCAAGGATTTTATTCTTAGTCGCAGTTATCTCGAAGCGCTTTGGCTATTTAGTCAAGTTCGAGAGCTCTCCGATCGTTAATTAATGCGCCTAATAGCCGCTACAGCAGACGTATACGTTATTGTATGTATGCGTATACAGATATAGACGTCGGCTCTCTCGCGCGCTCCAAGAAATCGAATGTCAAGTTCTGCGTTTAGATTCTAACAAACCTATTGCTGTGGCTGAACCATTTTTTGATCACTGTATGTTGAATGCTGAAAAAAATATGTCATCCTTGTATTTCAGATTAAAACTGCGAATTTCCTTAGATAAAAGAGCATTAGATTAATCTGGGAAAAATCGTAGTTAATCCGAAATACAAGGATGACATATTTTTTTCAGCATTCAACATACAGTGATCAGTAAATGATTCAAGCACAGTAATAGGTGCACCTACCCTATTAGGGTGTGCCGCCAAATTTTGCCGTGCTCTGCTGCGTGATTTTTCCATTGATTTTAGTACAGGGACAATTGTGAGATTTGATGCTTCGCTATATAGTTATAGTTATTTGAACAAAAAAAATTAATCTAAATATTTAATCAAAACGTAGCCTTTCATCGAAGTATTACGGTCAGAAACTCAAGAATAAAATACGATCGAAAGTGATAATTGGTGTAGAAATATCTCGGGAAATTTTTACACATCTTTTGGTATGTCAAGAACTCCTGTTATTTTCAAAACCTTGCATTTACTTATACAATTATTTTTAATTTGCCACTTGCAGATTTACAGCTAGAGGTACTCGCCATCTAACGGTAGAGACTGATTTCAACTATGGTCGAATTTTCATACTTTCTTGAATTGTTTGTACGGATAATGTAAAAAAAACAAATCGATGTTAATACATCAATTATCAACAAATATTTCATGCAAAAAAGTACCTTTAATAAAATTCAGTATTGAAGTTACTTTAATTTATTTAACAATGTCTTTATTAATCGACCGATTTGAGAAAGAGAGAGAGAGATAAAGTACCCAGAGCACAGCCAAAAATCTGAAAACGAAAAAATGTCAAGCAGCATCGTAATTACCCAAGAACTGCCGCGTTGTTGAGATTCTCGAGGAGCAGCGGGGGTGGCGAGCGTATGGTCACTTGATGACTGCCGCCCGGTATGAATTGCACCTGCTCGTCGCCGTTGTAACGCGATCCGGCCCCGGTGAGATTCTTCAGATCCGCCATCCTCCTCGCGCCTCAAGGCTCTTCCCTGCAACAGTGAAATAAAGGAAAAGGATAAATTTTAAACTCGACGTTTTGTTATTACTAAATTCCTGCCAGCTGCGATAATTAAATTTACTATTTTTTTTTTAAATTAATGTTATGTTGTAAATACGCGAGCTTTGTTCATAAATACAATAGTAGGTAAAATTACTGCATATTCGTTAAATTAAAATACAATATACATAAAACGTAATTCGACACTGATGAATTGTTCAAGTCGAGCGCGAATCAGTCATGTTCGTGACAATTTAATAATAAATCAGCTCGTGTCGATTCGGATCACAAAAGACAAATCAATGAAGAAAAAGGAAATGAAAAAAAAAAGAGTTCGCGAAACAAAGAAATGAGCTGTCCGGTTTGGAAAATTTCAAATGCCATCTATATAAATGCATCACGGGGCTTTGTACGCAACAATGCAGTGGCCACATGCGAGCGTATTGTGCGGCATTAGCGAGAACCAAGTGCGACCTTTAATTCATTGAATTCGGTCGAATGGAGCACAGTGAAAGTAGAAATTTTTTTTTGTCAAACACACATTTTTTTCGGTAATCGGTATCGGAGGATCTCGCTCTCTCTCTCTCTAAGCTCGGTTTGTTTTTTTGGGTCACCGGTGTAGTGAAGTCGCGGGAAATTTACATACAGATATGATGCAGAGATCGCATTGAGCGTATCCATGGCGCGCGATTGTCCCGTATCTTTCCCAGATTTTTTTTTCCAGTAGAGTATTAGAAAAATACGCGCGTCAATAAAAGAATTATGTATTCCGAGAAGCTGTATACTTTTATTAACGCTGTCGCAATAATTGTACGTATTTTTTTGTGTGATCGAGTCGTTATACGATATTGAACGACAAGAAAAGAAATTAGAAATATCTCACTCCTCCCCTGGCGAGAGAGTCGACGTATAGAAAAAAAAATACTATATAATACTTGAAAATCGGACTCGGTGTATCGAAAGTATGTCAACAAACGGCGCGCATTTATTATACACAAGACAACTAATCTATTTTCGTCATGTTTTCAGGCTAGACCATAGTGGTTAAACTAGTTTTTGTTGCATCTTTCGATTGTCGCGGTTGCAATTTTTTTTACCTTTCAATGCCTATAGCGATACTACTATAAAAAACTAGTCGTATTTTTTTCAA
Source organism: Trichogramma pretiosum (assembly GCF_000599845.2). Classification (NCBI taxonomy): domain Eukaryota; kingdom Metazoa; phylum Arthropoda; class Insecta; order Hymenoptera; family Trichogrammatidae; genus Trichogramma; species Trichogramma pretiosum. The sequence continues at coordinate 476,445 of NW_019641708.1, read as the reverse complement.
AAGTTAGTCGGGATCTACGAATGAATATATTCGATGAAAAAAATAAAATATCGTTAGGAAAAAGGACTCCCTTTTAGTATTAGCCAAATATCGGTGGCAGGCTCGAGCCAAAAGAAACATTCAAATGCACTTTTCAATGCGTTACTCTTTCCGCTCCAAATTTCGCTTTTACGCAATGAATTAATTGTTCAAAAGCCACCATGAAATATTGGCACACACACACAACTCGGCACGTATTATATACGCAAAATTATATAGTTAGCCGAAGGAATTCTTTGCTATTACAGTCTCGTTCTCTGCGAACGATCTCTGCAGCAGCAGCAGCAGCAGCAGAGACAAATAACACGTGCACGAGGCTACATATATACGTTGTAAAGGCCGCAGTGCACACGCAGTAGTTTCCATTGTGCATTTTACCGCAAATTAGAAATGATTCACGCGTGTGTGTGCGTATAAATTAATCGAATTCTAAAAAAGTACATAGCCGTTGATCGCGTGGCACTGGCTTAGAATTAGTGCATAAAAAGAGTGAGAAAATCCGAGCAGCGATAATGGAGCTCTAATTACATTATCGCACTTGAAGAGAAAAAAAACGAAACCAAACAATCGTGTATGAGGTTTTTTTTCTCTCTCTTTCACTCTGCGCAAATTATCAAAACAAATATTGACTTATTGTTTTTCACACAGCGGCACTATCATCGTTATTATCGTTACACGCGAAGAGCTGCAGTCACGCGTGTTATCGCGTTTATATATATGTCCAACACGTTTCAGAAATGTGTGTATCATCGCGTACGAGCCGTCCGTGGAATCGAGTTTCTTTCAAGAGGCCAAGTGCACGATGATGGCAGCTGCACGTATACACACAAGTTTTTTTTCTCGATACTGTGGGAAATCACAGAGCTCGCGGATTTAAGAGAGAGAGAGAAAGAAAATAAGTGAATGAGAAAGAGATTTTGATCAAATTTACTCTCTTGAAACTCGCGAAGTATACATGGTACATATACCGAAGAAAACAAATAAATAAAAGCTCGATCGGAATAATTCATACGATCGTTGGAGCTCCGCGTGCGTGCAGCGGGGTTTTAATTTATTCCGTGGTTCTGCGGTGCGCGCGCTTTTATACACGCACACGATGCAGTATAATCGTGGAAAAAGAAAATAATCAAACAGACATCAGCTGCTCGGAAAGCAAAATTATCGAGGTTCGAAAAATGTATGAAAATAAGCTCGAATTATACGAGCTGCTGCTGCTGCGCGTGTCCCTACGCACGCGGCGGAAACGAGTCGAGAAAACGGAGCCGCGCTCCGATGAGATGTTACCGTACATAATTGCTAATATCGGTTTGCGTCGCAGCGCACGTTACGTTCTCTGTAGTACATAAAGAGGAGGCCATGATACACGAAAGAATTGAACTTAATATCGCAGCGATGAATACACTCGTTATGATATGCTATACGGGATGGGGGATTTAATAGTTGAGCGCCGCCCGCGGTCTTATCAGCGAATTGTCAACGACTGACACACGGAACACGTGTATACGTCGAAGCGCGCGCGAACGAACAAACAGACAGTGGCAGTTATGTGTGTATACAGAAGAAGAAGCAGAAGACGAGACGAAGAAAAAAAATTCATCTATATATAGATAGATAAATGTGAGGCACGTTTTTTTAACGAGGATGAATCAGTCACGCGTGCGTGACCGGTAGCGCGATATAATAATATAATTATAATAATTATGCGTTTAGCCGCGAGATATAGTATGCACAAAAGCATCGCGATAATGAGCGCGAGGTAAATGCAACCTTTCGCACTTGGAGCGATTTTTGAGAGATATACCGATGTTTAGCTACGAACACCACGATTGAGACGATCGGCCGATGACAATTGGTATACGGTCGAAGAGGCCGAATACGAACTGAAGTGACAACAGTGAATTTTCATGGAAAAACTCAAAGAACCATAAATAACATGATCAGTAATCTAAATGTCAAATTCACTTTAAATATCGGAGTAAAATTGTAAGGTACATTATGTGCAAGCTCGAATCTATCAACCGAACTTTTGTATCGTCGAGCTGTCGTACGTATACAGCACTCGATAATAGGTAAAAGTTTCTCTCTCTCTCTCTCTCTATTCTGCAGACGTTTTATCGCGCGATCCGCATCTATGCTGTATAAATTGCCGCAGCAGTAGCAACAGCAGCCGAGTCAACTGTACGATCACCAATGCCACACAATACATACACAAAATAACGTATTGTGGCTTTTTTCCGGAGAAGAAAAGTCGCTTCGAGATAGCTTCGTTTCGTTGCTATATAGCCTGCAGATATACGTGTGCGTGCATAGAGTTATACTCACGCACCATAGACGCGAGTAAAAGTGTATTATATTATAACTATATACCATATACTCGAGGGCGCTCGCTGTGCAGTGCGCGTATCTACTGCTGCATACTCACAAAGACCAGTGTGCAGCTCCTCTCTCTCTCTGTTTATGCACTGTGTAGCATGGTGTGTGTGTGTGTGTGTGTGTGTATGTTCATGCAGCAAGCAGAGAAAGAAAGACGAGTGCAACGCACGAGAGAACGTCCTGTGCAGTGCACTGCCACTGACACTGCTCACACAAACACACACACACATGAGCGTTGAATTGCAACGTGCGCGCGCGCACCAGCACCAGCAGGCCAGCACACCGCGTTGCTGCTAACTCTGTTATTATTGCCATGCTATACGCTGTATATACTCCGAACGCACGATTCGAACGCGCGAAAGGAGAAGAAGAATATTTTCATCCTGACAGTTCGAGGCACGACTCGGGACAAAGAGCCGAGTCGAGTCAACGATTCCGAGAAGGACTCCGAGTCGGGGGAAAAATGAATTTTCGTCCTCCTTAATCCTTATCGGCTCTTTATGTACGAAAAAAAGCAGCGCGTGTATAGTAATGCGAATTGGCGCGCCTGTATATACCGTACAGTTTATATCGTGAAAGTATACTACACACAGAATATAACAACGATCTCGCTCGCTCGCGAGCCTAGTCAATTATCAATGCCTTTGAACAAAGGCTATTAGCTGCTGCTGCTGCCGAGCAGCGTACGATATATACACAATCCTTTTTTGTATACTTTACTACTAAACACTACGTAGTATATACTGTACAGGCATGGATATACTCACAAGGTAAACGACTGTTTTATAGATCTCTGTTGCGAACTTGTCTATCTATCTATCTATTCTCTGTGCGCCGAGCGTCAACTCCAAAGACGAGTCATCGGTGCGTCGCTCCTTGTACACTCCGTAAATTTTTATTAAATCTCTCTTGTACTTTTGTTTTCGTTCACAACAGCGCACTACACAGTACACACTCCGAACTCCGTGTTCAATGTGTCCGCACGAGCAGCGGCTTTCTGTGCTCCCTGCGTATACTTCACGTTTGGTATATCTGTATGTGTACGAGAGAACAGCTGAGAGCTGTCACACAGTCGCTGCTGCACACATACCGTCAGCACGACGACACTCGCTATTGCCACCAAAAAACTCCTAAATATAATACACTTATCGAACGTATAAACTAGTAGTAAGTAGGCTCTCGAAGGTGCTTATACGAGCTTTTCGACGAATGACAGTTGCTGCTGTCGCTCGCTTCTACACTTAAAATTGACGAATTAAATGATAATTGCACTGGGGGGGTTTTGCCCTGTATGTACGTGTATCGCTGCGGTACACACTTTGTTTGTCGTGAAAACACTGTGCACTACGCTACGCTGCTTAACGTTGCAATTTTCCAACGATGATAACGCTTCTTTATCGCACCGCAGCATGTATAAACACCGTCTGTGTGTATACAATTTTCTTTATTGTTATAATATAAAAGAATGTATATTATTGGCTGTATTGCACTTTTCTGGCAGTAATCGAGCTTTTTTGTTGGTTTTTTTACGACGAGAAGCGACTTGAGGCCGACGTGTAATTAATTAACTTGAGTTTCTCGTTGTTGTCAAACGGTTAGAAACAATCTATACAAATATATGCTCGAAAAAAGCTCGTGGAACTCAAAAAACTCTCAACGAACTGCATGACACTCCATCGTCGTCGTCGAAGCAACCGAGAGGGGGTGTGAAAATGAGGGCGGACACTCACACACACACATAGACACAAACACTGCACACTGCACACACACACACACACGAAAAAGGCGCAGCGCACCAGATAGATATACGCAAGGTATATATTAGCTGTATCAACTGTAGTGTGGCGCGCACCGGAGAAGAGCCAAGTAAATATATGCTCTTCTGTGTATGTGTGTATCTGTCTGTTGTTATATACCCAAGCAAAAACACACTATTGTATATAATGTTGTTGTCGCGCGTGTACGCGACGAGTCTTCGTCGACGACTGACTGCTGAACCGAACTCGTCGGGGGGCTACGACTCGGCCGCGGCGCGCAGCTACTAGCTTATACTCTCGGCAGCGGCGGCGGCGAGTCAAGCTCGACTCTGCACTGCTGCTGCTTTTCTTGTGCACAACATACTACTCGCGCCGTCCGCTGCTACTGTGTGTAGCGTGATATATAGAGAAAAGAAGCAGGGCCGTATCGACGTTGTGGGCTTTCTCGCTCGCGCGCTGCGTTGTCTATATCATTATAGCTATACTTATACTGCACCGCAGTGTGTGTAACGGAGAAAATTTATTGCCTATATTATAATTTGCACCGGCGATTATCGCCTTTTTTCGCTCTTTCTTTCTTTCTTTCTTATTATCTGGAAAATGAAAGAAACAATTATCGACGAAAGCTTCTGACTCATGGACCGTTAGGTATATAGTCGCGATCTGCGCCGAGCTAACTGACACATCGTCGAACAGCTGCAATTTGCCTTACCGGATTCATTCGTGAATTCGGATGTCGATAAAAAGAAAGTATACGATATTCGTAGAAAAGAAGAGAAAAATGTCATCTCTGCGGTCTGTGACAAGTTCTATTCGTCGAACTCGATCGCGATTGACTTTTTCAACCGATAAAATAAAACCATATTATTCGCTTCAAAATCTTCAAATGCGCGCTGCGCAGTCATCGCTCGAAAGCACATTCATCTTTATACGATAAGAAAAATAAGAAGAATAACGAAGATGAAAAAACAATCGTATTTTTCGACAGCCGATCCGCGCGTGAAAAGTTTTATTACTCATAATAACGAGACGCGTATCTCTGAATCTCTCGCTCTCTCTCTCTCTCTCTCTCTGACGTGCACGTGTACGTGAACAACAATTACGCACATCCTATAACCGACGCGACGATACATAATATGAAATATGCGCGCAACGGCAAAAAGAGGAAGACCATCAATTTGCCGATCGTCGATTCTCGAAGTCGCGCGCGCCCGAGAAGTGACTTTGTTACTTTTGTCGGGTCGTATATTATAAAACTTTGCGCATCCGTATAATACTAAGCGTAATCGTTCCAAAAAGAAGATTCGATGCTCTTCCTGACGTACATTTAATGCATTACGTTTCCTCAAAAGAGCGCCTATAATAGACAATTAATCGTTAACGTTATATCAGCACGCACGACGCTGACTTCAACTTATAACTTTTTTTCCTCTCACCTTCTCTCTCGTCTCGTTTTCGAGATGACGTCAGAGAGACATATTGCAGTCAGTGATCAGAGGCTGGCCAAAAAAAAAAGTCGCGATTCTCGCGTGCTCACCGTTCCTCGGGACAAATTTTTTCGAGTAAACAGCCCGCCGCAACCGTGTGCGCTCGCAAAAGCTGCCTCGTCATGGATCGTTATAAAATATCCTCGATCGAGAAATATTAGCTCCTATCCGCGCTAATAACGTACAATTAATCGTTCGAATCGTGCGGTAGTGTATACGTCAAGCGCGATTTCTCGTAAAATCATGATTCGACCAAAAAATTAGCCACGACGATGCATCACATTTTTTCTTTCTTTCTTCGTGTGCAACGACGACGACGATTGCGATTATCGCCGTATATGTATGCTGTGTGTGTATTAGTGCAGCGTCCTGTGTTTTCCGCGAGCCGCGCGCGAATAACAGGAAATATAATGTGCGTATACACGTTCGGTGCTTAGTTTTGATACGCGAGAACACATCGCAGAGAGAGAGGCGAGAGAGAAAAATGTGCGTCTCTTTATCCAGAAACGATAGCAGCAGATGACGCGTATTGAGGTTTTCTCCGCGCGACGTAATTTTGGGGGAAATTGTGTCTCCCCGCGCGATCCTGTATACAGTATGTAAAAGTAGGTGGAAGATATAGACGAGAAAAAAAATAGCTACACGTACACTGGCGTAGCCGAGGTTTAGTCGAGTGCACGAAGTATACGTATAGCTTTCTCCAAACGTCGATATGGGCCTTGAAGCACGAGATGCCGATTATAGGTGCGATTTATAAACGCACGTCGCGTGTAGAGATCGCCACGCGGCTTTTCCTCCGAAAATTGTCCGTACACGAGCTCATTGTCTGTAGATACACTTGGTCGAGGCTACCGCCGCTTTACACGTACAATATATAGAATATATGCATGCATAAACGCGGCGCGGAGAAAGGATCGGATATATCATGTACACAGGAGGCACGAGGTTCTCGATCGCTGCTACTACTCACGCTGCTGCGGAATGTTGTGAAAATTTGCGGAAAAAGCGGCAATCACGGCCGTCGTCGAGCGAGCGCTCGCAAGGATGTATAACGCGATGCTTGGCTCAACGCGAGTCGCTAGTTCGCAAAGATTACTTTACTTGTTCGATTGAAATAAGATATTCTTGTCTATAAACGCGTAATTGTTCTTACTTGTACTTGTATCCTCGTAAGTGCACTTGCGGGAGTGACTTTTCGGGGGGCGTGCGACACCTGGCGGCCGATCTCGAAGCTGATGATGGACAGCCAGGTGGGCGAGAATGACAATGTTTTTGATTCGACCGAGTTCTTTGTACCGATTGCCTCGTAATTTGCCCTAGACCTCGTGCTCTCGGAGATTTGTACTCCAGGGAACGTCCATAATATAGGTCGACTGCTCGATGTGCCTAAAATCCAAAAGGATTTACAATGGTATGTATAAAGATTGAAGTGGCACGTCGATGGGCGCTACTTGTCATAGAACAGCTTCGACGTTACACGTATGTCTAACGTCGCTGAAAGCTCGAGAGCTTGCAGACATCATCGGCGAGACCGTAACGAGTGTTTGGAATTAGATGAGCGACTATGATGGAAATTTATATGTCTTCTTCTAGTCGAAAGTGTTTAATACAAAATTAGATACTCATATGCAACTTATCGTTTATTTATCTTTTACGCTTTATTTATTTTTCTCTTCGAAGTTAAAATAATCTTTCTTGAATCGAGATGTATAATATCGTTGAATGTTAAGCAGATGCAAAATTACCAAATGTAGTAAGATTTTTAATCGTCGACTCGATTGAACTTTGATTAAAAACTAATCGTAAATAAAAGGGAAAAAATAAATCACTGTCATTAAAATAAAAAAAAAGATACTTGTAAGTTTCGAATTTTATGAGAAAGAAATATATAGTGTGGACATTTCACACGTTCCTGTAGATGCCGATCATTTTGAACGAATACCATCCTGATTTGGATCGATTTGCTTGCTCCGAAAAAGAAAATATTCTAACGGATTTGGAGCAAAAAAATTCAAATATTTCTCAATTTCAACGATTTTACGGAGAACATAACTTTTACCAAAGTAAATTGTATTTTATTTTTTCTAAAATTTCATGTTCTAAGGAGTATATGATATACTGTGTATCGAGCAAGTACCAATGACTAAGACTCTAGGCCTATCTCTCGTATACTACTGCTGATTTATGTATGTGCATGGAGGATATAGTTTGTAGCTCAGTCCAAGTCAACGGCAAAGAGGACGATTGATTCAAGGCGAGACGATTGCAGTTACACGCGAATTTTCACGGCGTGTCCTTTGTTTTTTGCCGTTTTATTAGCTTCGAATTCTCTTTTTGAACTGTCGCGATGAACTTGACAGATAAGCGAGTGACGACTTGGTTCGTAAACGTGACTGACATCGCGACGAAGTTGGAAAAATTGTTTTTGCCGCGAAGTATTTACACCCGCGGACGCGAAAAAAACGTATTCCAGTTCACGCAGTTTATGCAAGAAAACGACGTATGTAACGAGGATAAATAAGCCTCGAAACGATTTGTAACAATATGAAATACTGCCGACTGGTACACTCGGTGCGCTCGTACTCGGTATATAACTACTACTACTACTACTATGTATTTCATACACACACACACAGCTCGAGAAAATGATACGTACGCAGTTGCCAAAATATCGTCTTTTCCTCGAGCTGTGCAGCTAGCAGCAAATAGCATCTTCGGTCACACACATGTATTTATGTACGCGAGCCTATACGATCGCGCTAGGAAAACTCTACTACTATATACACTCGTTTCAGGACGCGTGTACCCAACGAGCGCGGGTCGATACTCTTGAATTTGCGCTCCGCTCTGAGGTACCACTATATATACCGCGCGCATATAGTGTACATATACAAGCGAGCGAGGATGAGTGCACTATAATAGCACAGCAGCAGCAGCAGCAGCAGAAGTGCGCAGAGTACGTTCCAAGTGCATCGGCACTCGCGCGTGCCGAGCTGCGGGTACAGGCGTACCCAGCCGAGAAAGAGTGGAGTGCACCCGCACTTTTGCTACAGAGAGACAGAGAGAGAGAGATATTATATTGCTCGAAGCGCGAGGACATCAGCTGCTGCTGCCTTCGAGTGCAAATAGAGAAAGAGATACATGTGTGTTGTAAGTACTTGTAACTTTGCTGAATGAAGCTGCTGCTACTGCTGCTGCTGCGGGCTTTGTTTCGCGGCTATACTTGAGAAATCGAAGATTTTGGAGAGATGCGAGCTGTATCGAGGACTGGAAGAAATTACGAAGAAAGTAGCAATCCTCGTTTGTACGGGCGATACAAGTATCTAATTTTGGGTTTAAATGTATCACAACGTGTGTATTAGAGAAGGTCGCAGCCACTTCATTATCATTAAGCATCATCAAGAATTATTATATTAATAAATTCATCGATAAATGCGAACCTTCAAAATCTCTCTTCTCTTCTCGTTCTCTCTGTTATACAGATTGTTACCCAGTTTCATAATGCAGAGATGGATAATAAAAAAAACTACCTACGTGATAATATTAATTTCTCGACCCCGTAATACAATTAACAACAACAACAACTACAAAAAATACCATAGCACCAATTGGTCGTATTACCGAGGCTATACATAAGTACACGTTATAACTCGTCTCTGTATAAAGGACAATACGATATATCGTCAATTCGAGAGATTGAATCAGTAACCGATGATGATGATGACGACGATGATGCGCCACGTGAATCACGAGTATAATCGCGTTTCGTAACTTTATTATATACGAAGACGGCTCGCTATGTAGCTTTGTCTTTTCGAAAGAAGAAGAAAGGCGGCTCGTTTGAGATGATTTCTTTGCTTGCGAACGAAATTTTCAGTGATTTAAAATCCTAGCGTATATACACTTTTTGTAACGATCGCGCGGTGCACGTGTACCCATGCACGACTCCGAGAAGCCCGCAGTGCGCTACGCAGCTCGAGCCAACAAAGAAATACGTATAGTACCATTATTAGTCGGATTTCGAGGAAAAAAAACCATGAATGGCATTTAATCGGGCTTACTGCGGTGCAATATTTTTTCCAATTTTCAGGATTTTTCCAACGGACGAGTAAACACGATTCGTGCATTCAACAAAAATTCGAGCTCGTCAATTTGCGCGTACGCGATCGCGCGGGCAATTTCGTTAAACGAGCTAGCTTCGACGTCAATTAAAAGCGTTGCGTGTACATACATACGCCTATTTAGTTATTATAGTCGCAGAAAAATAAACCAGTACACACGACACAGGCGTACTTCCACGCGCAAAGATTATTATATACGCGCGAGTTCGGATCTCTCTCTGTATATGCAACGGCTCTCCGTCTCTGTCTATCGTCGAGAGTTCGAAGCCCCATGACGCCAAGTGCAGCTGCACTCGCCTCGACTCAAGTGATGATGATGATTTCATCGCTGACGTTCGAAACTCGCGAGGCGAAGGAAACGCCGCGTGCTCCAACATATAATAAACGGGTTGAGTATACGCTATGTTTCTTTTTGGATTTTTCTTTTGTTATGCAAATTTGCCGTTAATTTTATCGGGAAAAATTCGAGCGCGGCGCTCAACGGAAACGTTTGCGTAATTGCGCGCCGCGCGGGACAAAGTCAAAAATATCAATTTTCGCATATGACTAATGAAAATGCCGAGAGCTGTGTAACGTACACTTTTTTTTGAAACTATGCACAAAACGATGCTTCGTGTGTCGCGTAATTTGTCTGATTATTGCGTAAGTGCCGAAATTCGGTGGGAATTGAATTTCACCCAGAAACACGAAAGAAAGCTCTATATATAAACGCTTGGCAATCGTCCCAGCGACAGTAGCAGCAGCTGCAGCTAGAAAAGTAAAAAGACACTCGCCGCGGAGCCGCAACTATCCGCTTCGAAGCGGAACAGTTCAACTTCTTCGCGGCCGCAGCACATGGTTCACAAATTCGACGCGTTTGAATTTTGATACTACAAAATCAGAATGTAATAGAGATTTAGTGGAAATTCGATGATGCAAACATTTAATTTTTTACAGATGTAATTCTTAAAAAATTTGAAGCAAAAAATATTAGAATCAATCACAAAATTTAAAAACTTCGATAGGGTGTAATTTCACGTTTCATTTCAAAGACACTTGAAAATGCTCGGTAACAATAATTTTAACTTCTTTAAAATAAATCGATGTAATTTCCCTGCAAGGGCAAAGATAGTGTACTGGTAATTGAGACATAATGAATAAATCAATTTTCAAACCATTATGAACTTTATATTTTGTATATTTATCTTTTTTTATTACGTATTTTACGTAATGTGTTGAGGCCCATCGCATATGATGCGATGACGACCCATATACAACATAAAAACATTTTAAACTACATGGAATTGAGTGTTTTAAAATGTTACAAAATTATTTTATTCGAACTAAATACTGTAGAAAATTAAGCAATCATTGTCAATCAGAAGGATAAAAACGATGCTCTTGTTACATGTGTACGTTATTATGTTGAAAAGTATTTCGTGTACTTAATGAGGGAAAATTCTTATTTAAAATTTGCATTACAAATACTTTTCTTTACATTTTAACGTGTGTTAAGATTCTCATCTTAATTTTTATTTTACAATTTCGAACAAGGAAATATTTAAATCGAACTCTTAAATTATTTTAACATTTTTATATATAAGTTAATATTAATGAATGTATGGTGAATAAGTGATGAAATTTATATATGCTCAACCTCATCAAGCATTTTCATGAACTTGATGACTTTCTCAGTCGCCGCTATTCCACAGCTACTCACTTCATTCTGCAAGGGAAAACAATTTTTCGTTAATTTCAACTTTAAATTGATTTATCGGTAATTGAAATAAAACTATCGTTTCCATACCGATGCTGTGAGATTCATGAAGTTGAAGAATTTCTGTAGAACAAGAACCATTGTCGAGAATTTATTATCAGGTAGCTTCGATCGCACAACTTGAACATAGTCCTGAAAAAATTTAATTATTATCATTTACAATTCTACAATATTAATCTGCGGCACATTAAATATATTTCACATACATCGTTGTCCATGATCAAATATCCTAGTAAGAGTGCAACATAAGCTGCTATCAAAGTATGCTCCATGTGTCGACCAGCTTTTTGAAGTACTAAAAAAGAAAAAATTTGAATTCGTATGTATCTCGAAAGTAATATTCGCAATCAATAAATGTCTAAACGATTAATTACATTGTGCAACAGTTTCTTCAATGATATCTTCTCGGGACTTCGAAGCCGATGATTGAGGTGTACTTTGATCGGGTTCCTTTTTACCGTCTAAAATCGCATCTGTATTTTTTTCTTCTAAACGCGCTAACTCTTCTTGATTGAAGAAAAGGTCAATGAGTGCTTGAACTCCATAAGTTTGTTCTGAAAGAAATTAAGTTCAATAATAGAATAAATCCGATAACTTATAACTTCAATATATTCAACGATGCTATACCTTGACTACTCGGTGATTCATCGCAATTTATAATGTACTTCTTATTCTCTTCACTTTGCTCCGTCAAATTAATTAAAAATATCAATGCCAGCATTCTAACATCGAATCGTCTATCGTCTGGCAGATAAGGTGGAATATGCAATAGAAGCAATAAACTATTTCGTACGATATGATACTGAAAACCTATAGATCTTCTGCGCGTAGCTGAAATGATGATTTAAAAATTATTGTATGTTTTGATTTTCATTAAGTGCACAGAGCACTCGAAGTTTATAAAGATGAGATTGAAAACTTACATTGCTCTTTGAATCGATGTGTAAGATTAATGAACACTTTGATGATCGCTATCAAACATTCACGAATCACAACTCCACTCGACGCTTTATCGCTGGAGTTGTGAGTAGGGTACTTCTTCACTTCTTGTATACAAAGATCATACAGACTAGCTAATGTATTTTCTAATATACTATTGTCATAACTTAATAAATAAATTTGATTTTCTTCATTCATGTTAGTTACCTGTAAAATTGAATGATTGTTTTTAAAAACGTCGCACGCGAAATAAAATATCTTTCAATCCAATGAATTTTTAATACATACATTTTCCAACACTCTTAGACATCTATCAACTTTTCTTAACTTATCCAGTAGTTCTTCAGACCATATGTCATTTTCTACTTTCTTATTAAAAATAAAACTATAACACTCTGTAATAGTTTTCGTTATAAAATCTAAGCCGCCGAGCTTTCTCAGCTCCTCTTTGAACCATTCTCCGGCTCGCTTGGACGTAAGACTGAGTAATGTTTCCATAGCCAATTGTCCTACCTAAAAATTATTATTCAAAACAATTTCTCTTATTTCTGTATAAAACTCTTATTTTTACGCTACGTGAAGTAGGAATGGAGACTGAAGCAATCTGATAATTCAGAAGTCGACTTACTGTTATGTTATCGATATTTAGATGTTTTGCGTGTCCCTGGGATTGAATATCGGCACAGAGCTGCCTGACTCGTTCTTTATTTTTCAAGAGTTCGGCGTAGCTCAAGCCGCAGTCGTTCAGGGCATTTTTGTAACTCGCGTCCGAATCCAGAAGACTCAGCATCAACGACAAACAATCTCTATCCAAATCCATGGCGAGACGATCTTGGCTCAGCACGAACATAACTGTCGCTGTACACAAAGCTAAGCTCTGGAAAATTGAGAAATTCGATTGAAACTCCGAGATCGGGCGCGATCGATTACACACACACACACACACACACACACAAAAGTTCAATTAAAAATTAATCCTCACTTGATCGGCTTTGGCATCGTGCAGAGCTTTGAAGAACTTGGCAACGGTTCCGTGAGCTCTGACGTGCATCCGAAAGGCGGGGGCCATGCACTTGGTGGCCAATCTGATGGCCGACAGACACCGAGTGGCGTTCGGATTGTTCTCTCTGAGCGTGTCCAAAATGTACTCGACGTCGTCGTTGAATTCCTGAAATTCGCCGCTCTCTTGGATTTGATGGGCTTTCTTGACGTTTTTCACGACTGTGTAAAACTGCAAATTGAAAATAATAATGTTTATGCAATAGTATGACGAAAAATGTCTTTTTTCGCACATTTTTTAGTGCGCAAAAAGCGTTTTTGGACACTTGTGTGCGGTAAAATGCCCCATTTCGGACACGGGTGGGCGGTAAAACGCCGCATTTAAATGAACGTATTTTTCGCCTACTATTGCATAAAATTTTATATGCAATACGTGCCCAAAAACGCCTTTTGGGCACTTATTACATAAATAACTATTTACAACATTTATTCTTTTAGCGATTCTTCATTAACTTCTGATCAATAAAGTTTAGAAGCTTTCGTTACTTTTGCTGGTAGAATTTGCTCCAATAAATGACCATTTACTGCCATTCGATATAAGCAAAACACTACCTGGGTCAAGTGAGATACTGATGATTATGGCCTACGCCATAATGCACCCGACTCGCGGTATAATCACCCACGTATCGCCCACGCAACGTAAGGTAATCTTACTCACTTCTTTAGTTTTTTTGCCGGTGCCGCTCGTCGCTTCCGAGTACGACGTCGTCGAGCTCTCGGACTCTTGGAAATCCATGACGCTCATGGACGAGGCGTCGCCGCTCTGCTGATGCTCGCCGGACGGCAGCATCATGCCGCCGCTCTTGGTCGGCGGCATGCTCGTCAACGAGTCCATCATCATCGCGTCGGTCGCCGCGGCGTTGTCCTGCGACCCGGCCTTGCTCTCCTTGTCGCCGTCGCACCACTTGTGCTTGTACAGAGCTCGCCTCTTGTTGTTGCTCGACGTGCCGCCGGCGCAGCGGGTCTTGAAGATGCTGCCCTTCTTCAGCAGAGCCGGCTTCTCGAAGGTCTTGCTGCTGATGCTGCTGCTGCTGGTCAGCAGCGCGCTCGGGCCGTCCACCGACGACGGCTCTTGGGCCTCGATCCGAGCGTCGTTGGCGTTATTGGCGCCTTCGCTCTCGTCGCTGTCGGAGAACCAATCCTGCTCGGCTTCCTTCACTACGTTCGATTTTGGTTCGCTGATCGGTGCTGATGTTGGTTTGTTGTCGCTTTGATTCTGATATACGTTTTCGGGATATTTTTCTTCTACGGGCGCGACGGGCAAAGAATCGGGTTCATCGGTGTGCATAATTTGGTCTGACGTTAAATTGTCTACATTGAGCGGTGCGACGACCGATTCGGTTCTTTCGTTATTTGTAACTTGTTGAGGCAGTACCGGTGGTAAATTAGTTGGAACATCGTTCAACAAAGATTTAGAATTGTTATCTTCAATTTCACTCTTTGAAGGACGTTCTGGAATCTCTTTAATGTGTAATTTTGGATAATGAATTGTATCATTTGTTGCATAATCTTCATTTGCATCGCTGTAAGTTCTTTTTAAATTTAGTTTTTTAGGATATGCAGTTTCTGTACTAATTGTAAATTTAGTCTGATGTACATTAACATCGGTTTCTTGTACTTTCGTTCGACTTCTAGTTTTTCTTGGGGTATGATCTGTAACTTCGTCTCGGTTGTTAGTTGTTGTATTATTAGAACTAGAAGTCGGAGAAGAAACTTCTTCCGATGAACTATCCTTTGATATTTTAGCACCCACAAGCCTGGCAGTACCCTTGCAGATTCGTAAAACAATTGGAGGTTTTAAATTCTCTGAACTGGTTGATTGAAGAACATTTTTTTCTTCTGCCTGCTCCGGCTTTGTTTTTGGGTGGCTGTTACCACTGACCATTTCTACATCTGTTGTGGCAGGATTTGATTTTTTATCAGCATTAAGAGTCCCAGCTGCAGCAGCTGCAGCAGCTTGATTTCGACTCTTGAAAAACTTTTTTGGTTTGTTATCACTTATTTTTGTTGGTGCTGGTGTTGGTGCTGGTGGAGGTGCTGGTGCTGGTGGTTGAGCTTTCTTTTTAAACGAATTAGATTTTGGGACATCAAGTTTTTGTCGTTTTGTTCCATGAGATTTTCGACTCTCTCCAGCAGGTTTATCTGTAAAATAATAAAAAAAATTAGATAAAAACTTTTAAACTGATATCAATGTACTTAAGAAATATGTTCAATTGTCATATCCAATGAGGTATATTGATCAATTAATTTACTTTTATTCAAGCCGGCCAAGTTGTGTGAGAACTTATTAGCATGGGCAATAGAAATGAGTTGATGAATGATTTGATGAATGATTTAATGAATGAATTATTTGAATAAGTTAAGTGTCAAAGTATAGGTAAAATAATTTTCAGTAAATTTTATTTGTTATGCAGTAATTTATCAATTTAATTTAGCCATGGAAATTGTTGAAATTTCAAAGTTATGTCCTATCTAACTAAAAATGAATAACTTATTTTATCCGATGTATCATTATTCATTATCATCATCATTATATGACAAAAGAAAACAAGTGTCAAAAACATGTTTGTAAAGTATTAGATGAAATATTGCACACACTTAGTTGAAAAATTTATTTAAAAAATTAAGTTAATTCATTATACTTCGTGTTTCATAGAGTTACAAAATGTGGTTTGATGCATATCCGTTAATAAAAATACCAGAGAAATAACTAATTGGTTGTAATGGAATGAATCCTAACCAATGTAACAGTTGTGTTGTGAAACATAAATTCAGTTTATACATAAGTAGGTTAAGGATTATATTTCTTAAACTTGAATATCAATTTGATTAAATGTTGTAATTGGTGTTGTGATAAGAAAGAATGAAATGAAATTGAATGAAAATGGAATATGTACTGTACCATTTATGTTTGAACTTCGAATTGATGTAAAGGATGTTATTCCCCATTTACCAACAATACCAGCTGATTTAGAAACTGATGGCCTATTACTATTTTCACGGAATAGCTTTTCAAATTGGATATTTCCAGAAGCACCGACATTATTACCTTTGCGGTTTAATGATTTGTTATAACTTTTTGTTGACATTTTTACTCTGAGGAAAGTTATTTATCATGCTCTTGAAAACCTTTCCTGTAGTTGACTTAGACAATATAGAAATTGCCGCAGTTCATCACTTTTTGAGAATAGTTACATAATTTCAAAACAATTTTGTAAGTTTTGCACAAAAACAATAATCAAACACTATGTTTTGGAAACCATTGAGATTGTATTTTGAGAAACTTAACAGCACATAGTTCAAACACTTTTATCACATCGATGGAGAAAAAAAAATTATAATCCCCTTTCGAAGTTGAAAAATCCGTTTTTTGTAATGTTAAATTAGTTAATATACATCAATAAAAATACACTTGTGTGAAGACTGTAGTTTAATGCAGATACTATACCAATCTCCAAAAAAACAATGCCAACATCAGTTGAGGTTACGCTACAGTTCATGCTACTAAATTGAGATATTACTGCGAAGTGTTTGTCTGCAATTATGTGGTCCAAGAATTGCGTTTTGCGACAAGAATATAACAACTTTTAACATCATAAGTTACACGAATTTCTTAAATCCAATTAATGTCGCTTACTCCTGTTTGTTTAGTTATGCTTTTGCTTTTATACATAAAACTATTTTTTTTTGTTTAAAAAAAACAAAAATGAAAGATCTTCAATTGTTTTTATTAACATTATTTTTTTTAATAAAAAAATTGTTCTCTATCTGAACCAAGAAGAAAGTTGATTTATTTATTGTAAACTTGATATGCTCATCAAGAATTAAACTCATCAGCTCAAGTTTAAGTTTATAGTGAATTATTTTGTATACTTGCCAATCATCAAAAAAATTAGTAAAATTAAAGTAAATAAAATTTATCCACTTGCTGCACAAAAATTTATTTTGAAAACTCATTAAGAGAAAAAAAACTTCTATAAATTTATTCATATTCTGGAGAGAATACTATTTTTCGTAATTTTGACATGCACAAGTCAAATTGCGCAAGTTTCTTTGCGATCACTGCATTGCACGTCAGCCTAGAAAATAAATACAAGCGGCTTCATGCCTAACAATAATAACAATGATCATCACGATGTTGATTACAAGTCGAAGGCTTACGTGAAGGTTTCAATATTCAGACAATTGACAAATAAGAGTAACCGAATGCGTTTTGACATGTAGCACATTTTGATATTTTTACACATTATTACCAGTTATAAATAGTTTTTATTAGTTTTGAAGTTCACAAATATAGTTTTTTAATATGGCTACATCTAATAATGGAAATGGAAATGTGATTGATGAATTTGAGGAATCATTTCAGGTTAGATAATAAAATACAGTTATTAATTATTATGTTAAACATGCAATAGTTAATTGATAATGAACTAAAAATATTATTTCATTAATGGTGCTCTTAAAAACTTTTTATACAGTGGTTGTAATTATATCACAAATATTATATCTTTATTGATTCTCTTAATTGTTTTAAAAGTAATGATATTTCTTATGTCAAAAGAATTGTCAACGGTTCAATAATTTGACTAATGTTACATAGACTGCATTTTTTAGTAGTGTGCTATGCATAGATACTTTGAAATTTTAATTACATAGTTTTACAATTTATTACATAGTTCACAAATTTTCAAAAGTTTTTTAATAATGAAATATTTTCTTTGCACAATTTTATTACAGCAATATCTAAATCTTTTCACAAAAAATGAAGGATTTGAAAAACAAAAAGATTTAGAATTGCAACTGGATAAAGATGAATCAAAGTTGGAAGTTGATCAAGTATTTTTTCGATTTATTGATATGGCTCGCCAAGTAGAAGCATTTTTTTTACAAAGAAGATTCCTTTTATCAGTTTTAAAGCCAGAATTGCCAATAAAAGAGGAAATAATGGATTTAAAAACAGAAATATTTAGAAAAGAAGAAATGATCAAAAAACACCATGATAAAGTTGTAGTATGGCAAAATTTACTAGCTGAAATGCATGGATGGGCCCAACCAAATGGTAATTATTTTCAATTTACTTATTTTATGATTTTCTTTACACTTTTTAAAATAGTTTTTATTATGATAAAATATTGATTTAGGATCATCTTGTAATGTACCAAATATGAATCAACAAACAAATAGTGGCAACAATACTAATAATCAACATCATTATATGTCACAACCTATTCATTCTCAATCACCTATACAGCATCACGCACATTTACAAGTAAGTAAAGTATTAACTAATACATTTTTAGTTATTACTTCATGTTACCCATTGTGATCTGCATGTTATCCTTTAAATATTGAAACTTTGATCCTATAATAAATCTTATCAGAAAATATCATCGTAAGATTTATGGAGTATTTACCGCTGGAACGTAAGGCAAAATCGAATTTTCTTGCTTTATTGAGCAGTTCATCCTCAATAATTTTTTTTTGTTTCCTTAAAAATTAATGTAGATACCTACGTTTTTTTCTTCATAAATCGTTAAAATGAAAGAATTGCAAAGCCAGTCTAAAAATCAAATTTTCAATCCAGTTGTCTAAAACTTCTACTAAATATATTTCTGTATGCTCTACATGACAATTTTCATCTTGAAATTTGATGGTGTACCGTAGAGTCGTTTGAAGAAATTTCAGTAAAAGTTTCAAAAAACAGACTTCACCACCCCCTTATTGCTGTGAAATTTTCAGACAAATTTTTTGAAAGAATACCAATAATCCGAGTGGCTTCATCATGAGTCTCATGATATTCATTTATGTGGAGGAAAATTTTTCAGATTCTTACAAACCTACTTTTGCTTCTTTTCTTTCATTTTTTTATTACAATGATCTTACACAGTCATCGTGCTGTGGAAAACATTATACCAGTTTTCACGAACGAAGTACAGTAAATATCATTTTCACCTACCGATCTAGTAAAATAAGATGTTGCAGCAGAAAGCAACTCAGTTGTGTAGAGCGCTGAGTGCATTGATAAAGATGTTGATGAGATAGTTTAAAAAGTAAAAATAAAACTATGTAAGTACTTTAAGAGTAAATTAGACAAATTGAAACCCCGTAATTGGAACCCTTCAGGTCTAATCCTCATGAATTTAAAGAGGCTTTGAGTTAGATTTTATTTATTTAATTTTATTCTGTTTTTCTGAGATGATAATGAAAAAAGTATTTGAGTCATGAATTTTTATGTAAAATTATACGAAGAATACAAATTTTGTTGGCAAGAGTCTACTCGCTTGCTTCTGCAAAAGAAAGCTCGATTAAATAAATGTTTGAATTTTAAACACAATTAAGTTGATTCCAAATTTTCTTTAAATTGGTTGAAAATAAATGTTTTTCTAGACGCATGTCAAGATTTAAATTTGAACTAATTTTTATTCGCGTTACATTTAATTGAACAATAAATACAACAATTTAAAATTTTAAACATTTAATTGTTTCAGAATCAACAACCTCCTAATGCGTCGATGCAAATGAATCTTCAAGCTAATGGAGTCCCAACCATTCCTCAAAATGTCTTTGCTAATCAAGGAAATATGGGGCCGTCCAGAAATCCTGGTTTTGGACTTCCTGTTAACAATAGCAGCTCGCTTCAGGGACCATTAGCTTACTTAGAAAAAACTACGAGTAATATTGGCATGCCAGACAGAAGAAGTTGACGTGGAAGAGGGAGGGGACGTGGTAGAAGTCGTGGTAGAGGTCGTGGGAGAGGCAGAGGATCTGATTTATCATGTTTAAGTGAAATGGTCAGTACTTCAATGACCTCGCAATACATCCCGGCATCTGCATCGAACGTACCGACTGCTGTTATGTCCCTTCCCTCTGGTGATTCATTGTCTTAATTTAATTCTTTTTTTTTTTAATGTTTTACTAAGTGTAATTTTTTAGGGATAATTTAATTTATATTATTTTACTGCATTATAAATTATAAACATTGATAATGTGAATAAGTTTATATGTAATAAAGTCAAAGATTAATTTGAAATTCACTACATTTTTTTAATTTAAATTTTAGTTCAAAAAATCATTGAATACCGATCATATTTTATGTAATGATTTTTTTATAAAACAACCACTACCTTTAATTAAAACTTCATACCTAAAGTTAGAAAAGAAATAATAAAGCTACACCCCAATTATTTTTTATATTTTTAAGGTAGGAAATTTGTAAGAAACGATTTTCAATAGAAATTCATAAGAGAATCAACAGTTTTTTTATTTTTCTCCTAAACGTATATTTACATTTTTAATGCTATCTTTAAAACTAGAAAACAACTTATGATTTCGGTAACTTGTAAAGACCGCTCGAATAAAGAAGCTGGTGATCTTTGACTTTGTTATCGAGAAATTGCCTCAATTCGGCCAAGCTACATTCTACCGCACCCGTGCCTTGCGACGCGAACATCTTCAACATCTGATGAATCCGTTCGAGCGGCATCGAGTCCAGATTCGTGAGCATACCAACGATGTAAGACCAAAATATCTGAAGCTCCTCCTCTCTCTGGTCACTGACCGATGCCATGGCACTGTCGATGTCTTCGTCGTCCTCCATTATATTCTGCGTCAAATCGGTAAATTGTTTACTGTTATCCGGGTCGAGCTTATCGACGAGAACGAAGACGTCGTTGCTCGTTTCAATGAGCAGAGACTGAGACACCCAGTAGCCGATTTTTCTTCGCAAAACCGTAGTCGGAACGTGCATAACTTCGCTCAACTGGTCCAAGCTCCACTCGTTCTTGTCTTGAAAGTGTATGATTATGGTGGCGTGAATGGGCGAGACGTTCAGCGTCAGCTTTCTATCCTGCGTCTCGATCTCGAGATTGACGTTGCCGATGTGCGTCTTCCAGCAGATGCTTCTGTTGGCCTTGAACGATTCGAAGGCCAGCACGTACTTTTGCAGCTGCTGCTGCACCAGCGCGGGCAGCTCCAGCTTCCAATCCTCCTTGAAGGGTGGCCAAAACTGAGCCGACAGAATCAGGGCCGAGGTGTCGAAGGCTTTGTAGTGGCTCGTGTACGTTTGGTCGTTGTGGATGCTGTTGTTGATGTTCTGAGAGTCGCACAGATCTTTGATCATCACTTCGCAAGACAGCAGCTGCTGCTCGCCGAAACGCTCCTTCAGCAGTTGCAATTGACGATACTCCTTCTCGGTTTGGAAGTCGAGCTGCGACAGGAGGCGATCCGCCAGCAAACTGCGATACTCGTTGACGAATAGATCTTGGCTTCCGTACACGTTGACCAACATCGAGATCAAATCGGAATTTTCGTTTTTACTCATGACGGCGCTGTTCGGTTCCGCTTTGCACGGTGTGATTTTCGAATAAATTCCGAAGAGCGACGATTTCAAGTCGGATTTCAAATCGGTTTTCAGGTCGAATTCGTTTTCCGAATCGATCAAGTCCGGTTGCCAATTTTCCCAGTTTTCTTTTTTCGCCTGGGCAGAATTGTTACCGTCTTTTTGCGCGGCGTCGTTGCTCGACGACAGATCTTGATTGATGGGCTTGTTGCGCATTATTTCATTCGCGAGATTATTCGCGTTGGACTCGTTGAGTAAACCACTCACTACGCACCTGACGGTGTCTTCTCTGCCGCGCAGGTACAATTTTACCGGATCGGTTATTATTTCGAGCAGCGTACAGGTCGGATCCAATTGACGCAACGCCTTGATCGCCGATATGTACGTTGTGAGAATGTCCGGCGTACTGACTCCCGGATGCAGCAGTCTGGTTTTAACGTTGAATTGTAAATTGCTTATCAGATATTTTCTCAAATCGTTCTTCTTCAAGCAGACTCGCAGGTCGTCGAGGGCAGGTTGAGAATCTGGAAAAACTAGTATGATGTTGAACAATTGCTGTATTCTCACTCTCGTGTACGTCTCGTACAAGAAGTAACTCAGTTTCTGCTTGAACGTGCCTATGGCGTTGCGAATTTTATCCGGAAGGCCTGCCGTTTTGGAAGATCCACCGGTGTAAATTCTCACGAGCCAATTCATGACGACGGTATCGAGCCAATGTTCTAAATTACCGATCTGAGATTGATTAAAAGAATTGCAACTTACGGAAAAAACGTAGTTTTTTATGCGAATGTGAATCAATGAAGTTAATACGCTTCCGGACAGTCTTTCGAGTAAACCTAAGTCTATTAATTTTTCGTTAGTTTTATGAAATATGTTTACAATTACTTGACATCTGCAATTTTTTTTCTCTTGCTTACATCCTTCGCAAATGATTAATTCGTTATTCGTAGGAAAACCGCATGGCTGTTGCAAGGCTTCAATATTACAAAATACATTGAACGCAGTCTTATAAAATTGTTCTATAATTATTGTATGCTGTAAAGGTATTTGACTCAAAATCGTGCCCTGAATGTAATGTCTAACGTGTGTGATTAATCGATCACTTTTGAATTCGCAATGATGAACACATGAAATAGATTCTTTGAGTCGATCGACAACGGAAATAAATTTTTTTGAATTCTCATAAAGTTCATCAACTGAATCGGTAAAATCTTGGAATCCTTCTTTAGAGTCCTTATTTATAGAATTATTAAATTTTGACCAAAATTGAGGGACCACGCGTATTCTAACTAGTTTTTCTATTTTCATCATTAGCAAGCTGAAAGGACACATTTTACAACCATTTGTTTGACTGTTTATCAGGTTATCACTGCTGATATTTTCAAGCACCTCACGAAAGATTCTGTCTATACATTGATCCATTTTTACGGCATTACCACTTGCATTTTCCATGATGAATATTAATTTTCGGTTCAATTCAATTTAACATTGGTAAGACCTGAAACAATTAAAATTAATTTTTATTAATTTCATAAAGGCATATTTTTGTATTGATTTAGCAATGAAATAATTTTGTATTATTTTATAATTCATTCATTGTAATAAGGATACTATTCTCAAGATCCACGGGTGCCACGCGATACCACGGGTGAGACGATTGAACTCATATAGGTCACTTTTATACAGTACTTTTATGACTTGAATTTCGGCAAAATTATATCATTAAATTTTCACGGTGAAATACTAAAAAATGAGCCTGAGGCGAACATTTGAAGCTTACACCTCAAAAAACATGGTGTACATGATAACTTATGATAGAATGGTCGGAAAGAAATAAACCAAAGTTTTTTTTTTTTAAGTTTATACATGATTCCGGAGGTAGGGGCGTCGAGTTTCCTCAATTATTTTAATTTTGTTAAATTTGGTGTCAACTTGAAGTCAAAAAATTGAAAAAAAAATCGAAAAAGTATGTGTGATCGAAAAGAAAATATATCTAGTAAAATGCAACTAAAAGAAGTGTGTGAAATTTCAGAACGATCGGTTCAGTAGTTTTGCAGTTATGATATACACCGTCTCAATAATTGCGATTGTTCAGGAAGATTTTGATGCAAAAAAAACGTAAATTTTATCGAATCTCCTTACATCGTCTATGCCGGGTCTATGCAATCGACGGACATCATCTAGGATATTTCAAGTATTTATGACACTTCCTAAGCACGCGATGATAATAATATCAATACGCATTGATGATATATTTTGTCGAGAATAAGAACAAATATTGTTTGTACTAAAACCTAAATTATTTACAACAATCATGGAGTTTTTCAAAACTGTTAAAAATTTCTGTGCAGAGCAAATTTTTTTCCTTTTCTATAAATCATGAGAAATAATATCAATATATTTACAATATAAAAAATCATTACACAGCTCTACAAAAAAAAAAAAATTTTCAAATCCACCGACCGGACCTAGTGGACTTTATGTTTTTGGGGTCGCTGAATCCGAATCCGGGGTCGGTTTTTCAAGGTTGGCTCATTTTAGAGGTCATTTGAAGGTCAAATAATAGGAAAAAGGTAAAAAATCTGGAAAAATTCATACATGGGTTTTTGAGGATGCTGAATCCAAATCCGAGGTCGGATGACCTTTAGGAGGTCACTTTCAAGGTCATTTGAAGGTCAAACTACAAGAATTCAATGAAAATATCCGAAAAAATCACCCTTTTGATTTGAGGGTCGCTCATTCTGAATCAGAGGTCATTTTGACTGAATCCGGCCTTGTAAAGGTCATTTGAAGGTTATTTTAGGGTCAGATCACGAAAAAAGCTTAAAAAAATCTGAAAATACTCATTCAGAGGTTTTTAAGGATGCTGAACTCAAATCTGAAGTCAGATGACCTCTAGGAAGTCACCTTCAAGGTCATTTCAATGTTAAATTTATTTAATGCGATAAAATATTGGAAGAAAATTGTGCTTAGTTATTTAAAACTGAATTAATTTTTTAGTCTAAGACATTTAGCGAGCTCACATTCTGGGATAGAGCTGCTTTTTTCCCTACTTAATAAATATAATACATTTTTTCTAAGCTATTTCCCCGCAGTAAAGCAACCAAAAAAATCTCTTCATTTTTTAACAATCAATTTTTACTTCCGTTATTATAAAATTTACCTTAATTTTGTTGACAGCTTCAGGTAAATTTTTTATAGGACTTCTTTATATGTGAATATAATATAGGCTATTTTATTTTTTACTATAGAATTGGGTCACAAAATTTGAAAAATTCTTCATCAATGGATTTTTCTTCGATTAAAACGAATGCATTTTAAAATTTTGTGAAACAATGTCTGAGAGTGTAAAAATAAATTCACTATAAGTATATCCTTATGACAAAGTAGAGATGAACCAGGTGGATTGGCATGGGGAGTGAATTGACAAATCGGCATATTTTTTCATATTAATGCACCGTTTTCGTTCGTGATATTGATATGGAGAAATATGCAGTTCTGTTAACCTACTCTCATTCTGACACACTTTTTTCTTTTCTAGTTTTTACCTGCTGCCTCGATAAGTTTGATGTCGGTGAAATGAAATGTAATATGTCTTATAAACTGCATTTCTTACATAACCATTCAGATGAGTTTCCGGATAACTGTGGTGATTTTAGTGACGAGCATGGAGAACGATTCTATCAAGACATGAAAAGTATGGAGCAGCGGTATCAATTAGGTCGATAGGATGTTTCGATGATGACTGATTACTGCTGGATGTTAAAGAGAGAGAGTCAAAATGAGAAAGGCAAAAAACGCAAACGAAAACCATTACGCCGTTCGTTCGAAGAAAAAAAGATGCGTTGCGAAAAAAAAGTAAAAACGCATGCAAAATTAAAAATATTTTCTTAATTTTTCACTTCCTTGTATTAATTTAAAGTTTAAATGACCTTCAAATGACCTTTACAAGGCCGGATACAGTCAAAATGACCTCTGATTCAGAATGAGCGACCCTCAAAACAAAAGGGTGATTTTTTCGGATATTTTCATTGAATTCTTGTAGTTTGACCTTCAAAAGACCTTCAAATTGACCTCCTGAAGGTCATCCGACCTCGGATTTGGATTCGGCATTCTCAAAAACCCATGTATGAATTTTTTCAGATTTTTTACCCTTTTCCAATTATTTGACCTTCAAATGACCTCTAAAATGAGCCAACCTTGAAAAACCGACCGCGGATTCGGATTCAGCGACCCCGAAAACATAAAGTCCACTAGGTCCGTTCGGTGGATTTGAAAATTTTTTTTTTTTTGTAGAGCTGTGTTATTATTTAGTTGTTAATTTACCCTATAAAGATTTCCCCCTCTCTCACTGTAGATATTCTTTCAAAGCCTCCGCCTGTGTATGTAAATGGTAGCGCGTGTACATACTCAAGAGTCAGTATACGTTCAAACACCGAACCAAGAACATCTTCGAATATCGAATTTATCTCAATCGAGTGAAGAAGTGAAAGTTTAATTTCGACCATTGTTCGGTACAGTCTCTATGTATGGATCGTAGCGCATTGAAAGCCAGTAGAAATTAAAACGTGGAAGAGCGACAACGTCTTCGAATATCGGAGTTATCTCATCGAGTGATTTTTTGGAAAAGGGAAAGTTCAACCATGTGCTCTGTATAGTGTCTATATACATCGTAGTGCATTCAAAGTCAGTACATTTCGAGGCACAGAAGTGAGAACATCTTCCAACATCGCATCGACCGCTCCTCGTGATTTTAGTGAAATTGATATCTCGTCGCTTGAACCACGTGCTCGTTATTTCCGTACACGTTACACTGACGAAGTGTAGGAAGTAAAAAAATCTCTCATTGCTTCAACCACGCCACGTGTTTTTAGTGAGAAGAAAAAATATCTTCAATTATAATTGTGATTGTGAATTGCCTTTGAGTGCACAAAAAAAATGTCCGACTTGGAAAGATTGATCTGTGCACGAGAATATGTCAATTTGAACATCCAAAGCTCTAGAATCAAATTTGTCTGTGAACTTGAATCCATAATTAGAGATTGGAAATGCGAACTTCCTGACCTGCGGGACATTTTTGAACCCGAACAAATTGAATGTCTTATGTTAGATTTCGAACATTGTGAAAGTTTCAACTATCAAAGAGAAAAAAGTTTAATTGAATTTGTAGCTCGTACCGGGTACAAAGACAAGCCCAAATTTGATGAAGACGACAAGCCACTGTTGCGTCGTACCACACCTTTACATCATGCGACTCGGAAGAATCGAAGCTACTTAATTCCTCATCTTTTTAAAATCTACGACAGATATGACGTGAACTACACCGACGAAGATGGCTTGACGCATTTCCATGTGGCCTGTAAATTCGGCGAAGTCGAAATCGTCCAGAAATTTCTCGAGCTTGGTAAGGTTGATCCCAATCTTCTCTGGCCAAAAACAGGTGACTCACCCCTGCATTTGGCCTATGAGAGGAAAGTGATCGAATTACTATTATAAGAAAAGGTTCCGATCCGAATTCGGTTAACAAAGAAGAATTGACACCTCTGCTGAATGTTTTCAAGGCTGAAAACGCTGAATTGGCGAAGATATTCTTAGAAATAAACGACGAAATTGGGCAGACGGTGCAAATCGATGTCCGCGACAAGTTGGGCAATACACCGTTGCATTTGGCTGTAGCAATTCAGAACAAAAAGGCAGTCGAATTGCTGTTGAGAAGAGGTGCGGATCCAAATTTGGGCAATGCAGAGGGATTGACTCCGCTACATTTGATTTTCCAGAGATACCGCGAAGGGAACTTGGCAGAGATATGTTTCGAAATTAGCAAAAAAGTTGGTAAACTAGTACCGGTTGATGTCCGAGACAGTAAGGGTCGGACACTGCTGCAATCGGCTGTGGTGAATCTTTTGCCAAATTTGCTTTGTGTACTTTTGAAAAATGGCGTCGATCTTTCGAGCTTCGTTTTCCCTACCGAGCAAGACTTCGACGAACATTTCGAATCATATAAACTGCACAAGTCACAAAACCAATTTATGTATTATGAACGCTTAAGAAGTGGATTTAAATTGCAAGTTATGTCTGACGCTTTTGACGTCATTTTTCAGTTAGAGAAAAATGGATACGAACTGGAACGAAGCGACGCATTGACGATCATGAAATTGTTCGATAAACTGGAATTATTCGAAATGTCAGAGGATCTTGACAAACGTTGGTATAGCGACGAGAATTTCGTAAGAGTAGCAAAAAAGACACCGATAAATACGACTCTATCGTTCTACGACTTAATACAATTACCACTCGACAAAGCGGCGAGAATATTCAAATATATGAACTACAAGCTGACGCGACGAATTTTAAATTTCGACGGTAAAAAAGATCAGGCTCAGGACGCAGCTCATACGAAATTGGGCACGATACTGTTGAGACAATTTCTACAGTCCTGGGCACTGGATCCATTCTTTGTGATGATACGCGGACGGATGCCGCGTGAGAACTGCGAAGTGATACTTGGAAAATTAACTAATCGAGATTTATATAATATTTGCTTGGGGGCTACAGGCAAAAGTTATGAGGAGAGTGAAGATTTTGTTAACAATTTTTTAACAAAAAGTAATAACAAAAAACAAAAGGTTTGTTAGAGCTGAAAAAGCTCCAAAAAAGCTACAAGATTGTGTATAGCGAAGACTATAAAGATTTTTTTTCAGTATTATGATGAAATAAAGAAAATAAGTAAAATAAATAATGATCAATTGTATATTTACTTGGCAGTGTTTTTACTGTTTGATAATATTTAATTTAATATAGTATATAGTCCATATTAATCTTGAATAAATGAATTATTAAAATGAATTTCTATTTTTTTTTATTGACTAAACACACGATAATTTGAAATGAAAAAACTCAAATTTTTTTTTTCATTACCACCAGTTCTTATGCATAGACTAAAGTGATCATTACAGGATTGGTTGTTGTATCAAGACAAAATATTTCGTTATACTATCAGATAAGACAGAATTTTCAAACGGAGATATTTTTTTTGTACAAATAGCAAAGCCAAAGAAATAGGCCTGTAATTGAATAAAACACCAATTAGATTATTTCAGAAGAAAAATTTGTTTAAATGATTTTAGGATTTTGAAGGAGTGCAAAAGTTAATATTCAAGAGATGGATTTAACATTTTTTTTCCTGTAAAATTATTTAATTCAATTTGAAAAAAATTTCTTGTTAATTTCCAATTTAATTGTATTGAGAATAGGTAAATAGGAATATAGATAAAGAATACAAGTATATAAAATAATGATTTTGATAATAACTTTTTGATAGTATCATTTTGATAATATCATTGTGATAACATTTTTTTAGCGACTATTTAAACATATAAAATTCAATTACCAAAATAAGAGTTTTAAAATTGAGATACAGCGCAATACCTATAAATGCATTACATATAGTACTTCATAAAAATTAACTTTATATTTATGTACTTTTCACAGCAGAATGCTTCAATATATGTTTATTATTAAATCGCAATAAAGAAAATATATTCTGTCTAATCATTGTCTCAACAGAGTTAAAATAAAAATTAATTTAAGTTTTGTAACTATTTGCGACTTTTTATTTAAGATAAAGGCAGACATGCAAAAAAGTATTATTTACCATTCATTTTCAATGTCAAATTTAATTCACTACAAATTGTCAGTCTTCAGTCTTAATTGTTAGATAGTTCAAAGATGTTTATTATTGTGAAATGAATAGCTTCAATATTAAAAAAAATATTTTAATAAAACGTAAAAGTTACCTTTGGCAGATGTTATAATGTTGTGACATTAATTATTGAATTCAGTATCATTATATGCAGTCTCTGAACAAAGATTTGATGAAAACAGTTTATGTGTATAACTGATAAAATT
The DNA here is from genome assembly GCF_000599845.2 of Trichogramma pretiosum. Classification (NCBI taxonomy): domain Eukaryota; kingdom Metazoa; phylum Arthropoda; class Insecta; order Hymenoptera; family Trichogrammatidae; genus Trichogramma; species Trichogramma pretiosum. The sequence goes on along the minus strand of NW_019641708.1, from coordinate 446,668 downwards.
GGGTTTTTTACTGTTTATTATTGAAATTTTCTTTGGAGCACAATTCCTCACATTAAATAATGCAATTGGTAGCAAAATGTTTTCACAGTATTTAAGTAACTCTAAACCTAAAACTCAATGGCTCGTACCAGTGTTTATGTTGTGCAAACCCGGCGTAGGTTATGAAAATAATGTTAATTTACACTTCACACAGTAGAGGTCATCGAATCTGCAGTTTCAAACTTCCAAGAACCGTCGCCAAATCTCAAGCCTGTCCGATAAAAAGGTTTAAATTGCACCCCTTATTTAAAGAAAAAAAATATAGGGGTGTAAATTTAAAACTTCATCTTTTGTAAACATTATAAAATTATTTTTGATGTTTTTGTAGATTTTTAAAATAAAGATGAATGAAGAATAACACACTTTGTGACCAAATCTCCATCCAAAATTCAAATATCGTGAAACAATACTGAATAAATTCGATTGCGGGTCCCATTTAAATAAAATGCTTTACTTATAATAATTGAACAATTTTCAGTTAATAGCTTCAGACTAAATCATTTTGATGCAACTTTCGGTAAGTCAATTGATTTCAAACTCTATAGATGTAGGCCATTTTTAGATTATTTTCATCAAGAAATTAGATCCATTTCAGTATTGTATAGCTTGAAGTTTAATAGCTACTCAAAATGATAATCACATATAAAATTGATATTTGGCAACGCTTTAGTTTTACCTAAACCAGGTATTTAATTTCAATTAAATAAGATGACAAAAAGGTAACTTTAATCATTTGGAAATATTAAAATCTCATTTGTGATAGGTTTACATTTAAATTTATTATTTATTTAAATTAAATCAAGAAGAAATTATAAATAATGATTTATAAATACTTTATTATTGAATTATTTGAATTTCATTTAATATCTAATAAGGAAACTAAGAAGCAATGATTTCAAATGGTATTGCGTATTCGGTAGATGATTACAGAAAAGTAGATGCTAAAAAGTTGATTAGCAAAACTTCCACCGATTGCCGCATTCGTTACACAATACAAATGTAGTCATAGGTTCGTCGGCCGATCTTGTCTGCACTTGATTATAAGTGCAATTTCGTTTTTTACATTTACCACATTTCAATAAATCTGTCTTTGTTCCTTGCACTTGAGCAAGTTGGGCGTCATTGATAGCTTCTTTCTTGAATTTGTCTCTCAACTGTTTGATTTCGTCGCTTGCCATTTCTTCGGCCGTCATTGTTGCTAATCTAGCGGGTGTGATAGCGCCAACAATGAAATTTGTTCTTAGCGTCGGATTTTTCGAGTCTCTCAAGTTTGCAACGCGGCTTCTGACCTGAGGAAAATTAATAATGTTAACAAAAAATATATTTTGATTATAAATAAATGAAAAAACTTGATTGAATTTTACAAATTCAAAATTATTCTTCTACAGTTTACAGATTTTAGTGCATTTCACCCATGTTTGAAAATTGCAATATTACATGATAAAATAAATAAAGTTCAAGAGCTACAGATTTATAAAAGTAAATGTGTTGACAATTTTGAGCCTTAAGCAATTCTCTTTAGAATATTGTGATGGTAAAATACTTTGTAATGAATATTTGTAAAACTTACTCTATTTCTGTACTTGTTATCAGTATTTTTGAACTCCGCAAATATAGCATCTTCGAGATCTTCAGCTAATTCTTCTGCACTAGCACATCCATCCATTGATACTCCATCAACTTTTAAAGCTGAAGCAAGAAGCTCTCTGCATTTGAGTCGAACAGCATCTGTTGTTGAGGGTGGTGGATAGCAAGAAGTTTTTTTTGAATTTTTGGGACTTTTGTCATCTTTATTTTTGTTTGAGTCGTCTGTTTTTTCATTTTTATTTTCAGGTTCTTCTTTGCTTTTTTCTGATTTTGATTCGCTTTTCTTTTTACTTCCAAATGAATTTATTTCTTTAGAGTCTTTTGGTCCTGAAAAAAGTTTAATCACAGGTTGTTTATGAGTATGCAGTTTTTAAAGCAAATCTGCTTTTTAGAGAGAGTAGAAGTTGAAATGTCTGTTGTTGAAATAAATTTGTGAATGTTGAAAAGTTGATTATAACTCATGTTTTGAAAATAAAGAAAGTTATAAAGAAAATTATTTAGACTCTTACCAGATAAAAACTTTTTCCAATTTTTGATCAATACTTTGGATAATGATATTACTTCCTCATCCCTACTACATTTTCGCAAAGCATTGACTGTCATGCCAATTCGAGTCTTTTGAAGGAGCTCTAAATTAACAGGTAGTTTTTGTAGTATCTTCAATAACTCAAGAGCTTGATCATGAGCCTGCAAAGATAAACCAAATTTTAAATATGAAATGTAAATTTTTAAATCTTAAAAAGTACGCTACATAGATAAGAAAAAATTCTACTATGAAAGGAGAAAAAACCATTTATAAAGTATTCATCTTTGAATAATTTGTTAATTGAAGTGACTTTGAAATATCATTTATTACTAACAGAGTAGTAAATCCTTATTAATTTTTACATCTAATATTAAAAACCTCTGTGACACTCTGGTTTTCTTAATTTTTATGGGACCAGGGACCACCATTTTTATGGGATTATTATGAAAAATATTTAACAGAAATCTCAGAAAAAAGGTTTAAAAAAGTTCAATTTTACTCTGGATTTGATATCTTCTTCAACAATTAAATTAACTACAGTTAATTGTCAATGAACTTCAATGTGAAACACATGCTAATAATCACTGATGCACTTAGAAAAATGTATCTTAAGAAATGAGCACTATTTTTTGTACAGAGATGTGCTGTGATCATATTTATTTGAGAATTAAAAATATTTGAAATATAAATGGTTTTGTCTATGTTTAATACATTTAAAATGGAACTCTATTTTGATTTAAAATGGAACTCTATTTTGATTTAAAATGGAACTCTATGGAATTTTATTTTGATTATGATTTTGTAAAATTTAAAAAAATTTAATTTTGTATAATCTTACTTGATCTATGGAATCGCAAGAAATAATAAACACATTTTTTTTCCAAAAATGATGAAGTTTTTATAGAAAAATAAGCAGCATTAAAAAATGCATACAATTCATAATTGTAAATTTATTTTTCTCCAACTCGGAAAAGGAAAAAAGTGCTTTGTAGTATTGACGATTGTATATATATTATCTGTGACGGAATGGAAAGTACAAAATGTATGAGTTAATACTATTAAGTGAGTGAATATGAAGACTATTCAATGAAAATATTTAGTAATTATTCATGCATTTTATTATATTTGATAAAAATAAAAATGTTTTAATTTTACTTTTACAAAATGATGATATAAGCTGTAGATATTTTGAATTATGAAGTTTACTTATTCATCTTCTATGCCGTTTGTATAACTTAAATTTATACTCAGAGAAATACATATAATCATGTCAAGTTATGTCAAGTAATCTAAAAAAATAGAATTTATGTGTATTATCAACAACACACTCAATGAGATGGTTTGGTGTACTATAACCATGTGCAAAGATTTGAAAGAAATATAGTCAATTGAAATGAAATAACTCTCTGAGCAGTACAAGTATTAACAATGGTCAAATTTCTCATTAATTACACAAAATTTTGTCAAAGTAAAATTAACTCTCAACTCTTTGCATACCACTTCACTTCCATCAGTCATCTTGGTTAATTTTTTTTGAATTCTCAAAACTTCTTCCTCTGGATTCATATTGTGTTTTTTACTTTGTATCAACGGTATGGAAGTTATTAAAAAATGCCAAATGTTATGTTATTTAGTAAAATGAGCGAAGTCGAAGTGTTAGTTATCAAAATAAAAGGTTGTCGGCTGCAAATCGGAGATTTATCAAAGTTTTAAGCGACTATTTGTTGTACTCCTGTGCCCAAAGAAGACGCTTTATCGAACTGTATTCGTTATGTTGCGGGCCGATGTCCGTCAATTGAACGCTTATTGTCGTGTCAGGGGATAAATAATGAAACTTCTTTGGGAACTCGGAACGAGCGTGCGGAACAACAAGTTGCGGATTCGAGAGACGCCTCACCTTCCTCGTCCTTGAGCTTAAAAGTACGTTAAAATATGTAAATTGTTTTGTTATGACTCGAAATAACGAAATTAAATCCCTTAAATATTCAAGAGAACATAAAAATGAAAATTTAAGTCATTAATTTTGAAAGAATATTTGATCCAATTCATTGCAACGAATTGATATAAACAAAAAACGAATTTATTTAATTTTTTAATCAAATTTTTATGTACTAATAATAATACAATTGAACTTTATGATTTGAAAATTGCAATGAATCCTTCATTCATCTTTAGTACACATAGCTTTATATATTTTTTCATCATAGTGCACAATTGAGCTATTAAAAAAAATAATTATGCCGAACGAAGCAATCAATAATAGACCGCGGCATACACTCAAACAGTAGATTGTCCGTAAAATTCATTTTGCTCTCGTACCACTGGGAACGTTGCGATCAACAAAAGTGCGTCAAGCATGCTCAGCTGACGACGTATATCGCCAGTCCAATGATGTAACACGTCCAATTGGCCATATCAAATTATTATCAGTTTTTTGTGCTAGTATTTGCATATTAATATATAATCTGGCCCACTTTTGTTATCAAACAAACCAATAATCTTAAGTATTAACAACTCAGATAATACGGGACAACATCAAACATGAATATGCTTATGAGGTTTAACAAAAAATTCCTTGACAAGGGTTCAAATGTAAGTTCATTCAAGATTCTGTACATTTTTTTTATCGTTCTGCACGTAACTGCAGTGCATCATGTGCACATGACATGATGTCATGTCGAGAATTGATTATTCATGTGGCTTATCCATTTCAATGCACTTGACTAACTGTTAATTAACTTGGTAAAAAGCATAGTAACGAATTCAATCAACTTATCAGTGTAGTAAATAACAGATAATAATCATTTAAAAATAGTTTTTCAATATCAAACTTATGACATTTCTTTAAATAATAGATCATACACATTTTTTATGCAAAATAAGAACAATATGGTCATTCACCTATGATGACCTTAACCTATAGTTTTGTTATTTGATTATCACCTTGAACTTCAATGAAAACCATATGCTACGAGTATTTTTTTACACAACATAACAATTTCTAAATATAATTAATCATACTATATGCTTACTATTATTTAAGTATATAAATTGTTCATTCACTTATGGTTATAAACTATTATGAAAGGTTGTTAGGCTGTTCATCATATTTATTGAAATTTATTTTCATATTTGTTTCATTTCAATACAAGTTTTATGACATCTCCATAATTAATTAAAAAATTGATTTAATATTTACTACTAAATTTTAGATTCACTGTCATTAATGAATGAGTGTTCTGAAATCATGAGTTTTTTTTCTATATTTTTTCAATTTTGAAGAAAGACTCTACAGTCTGACCTTAGTATAATTGTTTTGAATAACTAAGTAATTTATTGAATAAACAAATTTTTATATTAGAATTTTTATATAATTTTCGATTTAAAAAAAATTAAAATTAATTTTTGTATCCAGTCAGACTATCTTTGACATTACTTTGACCTTGTTAATAAAAACTAGGTTTGGCATGTAAAAAAAAAATTAAATAAAATTTATATTTTTTCTCTATTTTTTCATTACTAAATGTTAAAGAAATATATTAAAAACTGGTACCCATGTTGAGTTAAATTCATCTAGCAATTTTTCATAGTATAATATGTATAAACTATTACTTTTTTTGCAAACTTTTATATTCTTTCTAAATTTTAGGTTTGTCAAAGTATTAAAAATTATGCCTCCGAAGCATCATTTGAAACTAAGCCTTTCCGCTTGCATAAATTGGAAAGTGGTCCATCAACACATGTATCAGTAACAAAAGAAGATGCGTTGAAATATTACAAGCAATTACACACAATCCGGCGAATGGAAACAGCTGCCGGAAATTTGTACAAAGAAAAAATTGTTCGAGGTTTTTGTCACTTGTACTCTGGACAGGTATGGACAATAACTTGTAACATTTAAAACAATTCAATTGTGAACCAATTATTGTATTTTTTAATTTTTCAACTGGACTCTATAGGAAGCTTGTGCAGTTGGAATGACTGCTGCATTGCGCCCTCAAGATTCTGTAATCACTGCTTATCGTGCTCATGGTTGGACTTATCTCATGGGTGTAACACCTCTTGGAGTTTTGGCTGAATTAACTGGTCGTCAAAGTGGCAATGCTAGAGGAAAAGGAGGTTCGATGCATATGTATGCAAGAAACTTTTATGGAGGAAACGGCATCGTCGGAGCTCAGGTTTATAAATTTTTTTAAAATTAAATAATCGAGTAGCGCTGTATGTGCTCCATGTGACTAGTTTACTTATTACAATTTATGCTATGTAATATATTTTATTTTAACTTGAAAGTAATATTAGATAGTAAATTCTCAAGAATACTGTAATCCATATATTTTGTAAACTAAAGAAAAAAAATTTCATTTTTGAACGTTCAAAAATCTGCTTTTTCTCAGATTTTTAAAATTGATATTTTGTTTTACAGGTACCTTTAGGAGCAGGTATTGCTTTTGCTCAGAAATATCAAAATACTGGCGGAGTTTGTCTCGCTTTGTACGGAGATGGTGCTGCCAATCAAGGACAAATTTTCGAAGTTTATAACATGTCAAAACTTTGGGATGTACCTTGCATATTTATTTGTGAAAATAATGGGTATGGAATGGGCACTAGCGCAGAAAGAGCTTCTGCTTCCACTGAATACTACACTAGAGGAGATTACGTTCCCGGAATATGGGTAAGTTGAGATAATTAGCAAAAATTCGCGATCAAGATAGCTTTAATATGTTCGGTTATGGAGACTATGACCGTCACAGGCATTTCCCACCCCGTAAGATTTAATAAAAGTTTCGGCGCTCTCACTTATGCACCCTGCCTATTAATGGTTGGATCTTCGTACCAAAACTTGAGCATAGTTTTCAAAAGAACCCGTGATGATGAACCGATTATTAAACCAATAACCATAAGGTAGTTCATCCAATAGCGCCAGTGGCGCCTCCTGTTCATAAGAATAAGTTGAGCAATTATGCATTTTTTAGGCGAACAAAAATCATTATTGAATATATTTAAACGCAATGTAAATTTGAATACGAGTCACAAGGCGCTCCACTTCGGTGAGCAGTGCTGTTACGAAACGATATAAATCCCACAATCTTCACTTGCCGTTAAAATTTGTCAAAATCATAGTTTACGAGTCTATAATTTCTAAACGTATATGGATTGCCATTATAAAAAACGCGTCTAAAGAAGTTTCACTTCAAAATTCAGACTCTACGACTGTCTTGCTACCACACTATAGTTTTTAAAAAGAATCCGAAGAAAATTTAGTGAGAAAAAATAAAATCAATCATTTTAGGATACCTTAGCTTTTATGTCTCACATGAAAAAAATTGAAATTTCGAGCTAGGATATTCAAAATTTGAACCCAGATACTCTACTTTTTTAAGGTGCACATCGATTCTCTACTTTGTATTCATGTTTTAAGGGTATTGCGTTCGCTTGAATTTTGCGAGCGTATTTTTTAAAATCAGCGTATGCAAAACATTTGCACTTCTAGAACTTTTTCTTTTAATTAATTTTATACTCGTACTCTTTTGTATTATGTTTCCATGGATTTTTTAACTTGAAATTTTCAGGTTGATGGAATGGACGTGCTTGCAGTACGAGAAGCTACGAGATTTGCAATTGAACATTGCACATCGGGTAAAGGTCCATTGGTAATGGAAACATTTACGTATCGCTACAGTGGACATAGTATGTCCGATCCAGGCACAAGCTACAGAACTAGAGATGAAATTCAAGAAGTTAGACAAACTAGAGATCCTTTGACTAGCTTTAAGGAAAGGATATTAAATGCCAACCTTGTAACCGCTGATGAACTTAAGGTAAATTTTTTCTTACTTATGAAAAATTAATATTTTAGATTGATTATAACATTATCATTCAAGAAAATATGGGCTATTAACGTAAAATTTGAGTTATGATAATATTTTTACGAAAATAATCTTTATTTCAGAGTATCGAAGCCGACATCAGAAAAGAAATCGACGATGCTGTAAAAATAGCGAAATCAGATAAGGAAATTGATCTGCACGAACTAACGACCGATATATATGCATTGAATATTGATAAAGAAATTCGTAATACCACGCCATTCAAACCACTACCAGCCTCTAATTTAGGCCCGGCTATAAATGTATAAAAACTTTAGAAAAATAAATTTTATTTGGGAAAATTATGATTATATTCGATCGACGTGTACATAAAAATGTATTTCATGTAAGACAACATCTTATATGAAGTCTCCACCTTCGCCATTATTTACATCGCATTATGAATGTGTGTTCACTGCTTTGAAGGGTAAAACCAAAAATGTAATACTTTTATTGGAGTACTAGTTCTTCGGAATAAATCGAACTCACACTTTCTTGTAATATTACCTACTCAATCAGGACTTAGCGTCTGTTGCTACCAAATCTAGCTAGTCAAAAATATATCTTATATAAGAGTTATAGTGAATTTTATTAATATCTACTAAATTAAAATTTTTTATTGCAGACGTTAACAGTTGTACAATCGTTAAATTATATTACGTTTAATGTCTTCGTTATGCATTGTTTTCCAAAAATTCATGTACATTATTTAAGAAATCTTAGAGTAGAAAGAATTAAAAAGCATTTAATGATGTTGATAATTATTCTGGTTTCAGCATGCACTAGAGAATTTAGTATGCTATATCATCATACGTTACATCTGAACATTTTCATTGTTGTAGTACACCGGTTTGATTTCAATTTTGGAATAGCGAAAAAACGTAAACTCAGCGAAGTAGGGGATCTGCCTATGCTAGCCTATGTACTATTATTACTATTGTCTCGTATCTTATACATTCAAGCAACCCCTACTTCACTGTGTTTACGTTTTCTCGACATTTCAAAATTATAATCGAACCAGTGTACATTATGATACACGTGACTTGAGTAGCCTATAAAGCACCCGAACATTTATGTTCCCATTTCCAAGATATAAGTTGTCGATGCACCACAGCGTGCTTAATACGGGTTGACCTTTAACAGTTGCTCTGAGGTATTATATCCAAAATCAAATTCGCGAGTTTAATCTTATGGACTATGTCTCATACAAATCAACTTATATATTAGAAACGGGGTAATAAAAGTATACTAAAACGCAGTGTTGTAATGATAATTTATAACACTTTAACCTAAAAATCGTAAATTTGTCGTAAGTTTTAGGTTACTGTGCTATGAACTATTGTATGATTTTTCCGACAACGCTGGGGCAGCAACTGATGATGTTCGTTTTGCACAAAAGAGCACGCATACACACCCATTATTGCAAACTAGCGAATCGTTTGGTCCATACAGACTTCATTACAGATCTCGCAACGCTAAGTGGGTTCTTATCTATACCAATCCTGAAAATGCTACTTACGTCACTTGTATCTCATTCTATTAATAATATCTTTTCACTATTTTAAGCAATTTAGAACATTGTAAACTAATTAAGTTAAATTTTAACACGTAATAAATGACGTCTCCACACCATATATGAAATTATTTCCTTAGAAAGAATGGACACCATTTTCTTCATAAAGACAAACTAATATTGGAAAGTTGAATTTTTTGAAAAATCAAATTAGTGCTACTGACACATTTGAAATTTTTTTTCATTCAATTCAAAATAATTTTTGAATATTTCATATCACGCTTCTATTCCTGTTTTGGTAACTTTCAGACGCACTTGGAAAAATCTATTTTGACCGTACATGTCACTTCATCCAATTTTAAATTGAGTCATAATGAACTTGACCTATCAGAAGCCGTTTCCGGCAGCCTCACTTTTTGGTTCGTCACTTTTATACAAGTAAGCAAATTATAAGATAAGATGATCAATGGGGATCAACTTAAGATTTGAGCGTTAAAGGATTTTAAGATATAAACTTTATTAAATCTTAACATGTGAAAAAAATAAATCAAAAGGTATACACTAACAATACGACCCAATGATATAGTTTGAGGTTCCTTAGAGCAACATCAAAGTCTTATGACTGAATAATTTTTTTTAAACTATATTTCTAATTTGTTAGAATTTTATCAACTTATAAGTATTTTAATATAAAAGAGTTTAAAGGAACATGTTTTCGTAATCCGGGGGTGGAAAATCGCCATCAGGTGCCCTAAATCTCGAGCGATTCATATCGTAATCTATTGGTCCAAAGTGATCAAATCTTGCTCCAGGTGGTACCGCTCCACTAAAAAAAAACATAGTTATAATTTTTCAAGTCATAATATTAGACTGAAGTACCAACCGAGGTAACTGTCCAGGAATTCCAAGGTTTGGGGGTATTCGATCTCTTTGACGTTGATTTTGAAATGGATCAAACAACATTCCACTATTTCCACCTCCGAATATATTTAGATCATCGCTACCAATTGCAAGTGGATTATTTGTTGGTAATCTGAAAATTTTATTTAATGTACAAATATTAATAATTCTAACTTTAAAGACCCCAAAAAAATTTAAAAAAAGGCCCGAGCAGTACTGAGTTACTTTATGACTGAATATTACTTTGAGACTAAGAGTCACAAGAGGATGTTTTAAAAAGTTGTTGAGACCTCTTTAATCAAAATGGGTTAAAAATTGAGATCGGAATCTTGTAGCATAGCACTTTGCAATCAAAATTCATTTATCATGAATGGGCTCTAGAGTATTTTAAGTAATCGAAGTTATCAGAATCACATTTTCTGATGTGAAAAGACTTGTGAAACATATTTTTACATTCAAAAATTTCATAAATAAAATTCAATTGTTATGTTTTTTAATTTAAAATATGAAATACTGGTTTGTTTTCTTAAGTAGCTTTTCTTTTGCATTAGAATTTAAAAAATCGAGTTTTCTTTTTAGTATGGTCGTTAACACGATTATAAAAGGCGGAAGAAAAAAATATGGAAGCTCTTGGAGATTTCTTAGAATCAACGGTTTAAATAATTAAAAACATTCAATTTAAGACATTTTTTGCCTGATAATCGTGATCATAAATCTGATCTTTGGCATAACTTCCAAGCTTCAGAAAACCGAAAAAGAATTTTTCAAATGAAAACCCTTTACTATGAGTTTGAAAATAGCGAAAAATATAGCGTCTGAATACATTTTCAAGGCAATTTCAAAGTAATTCAAAGTTACCACAATCAGTGATTATCAAAAAAATTCGGAGCACGACGTGGTTCTCGATTTGAAATGAAAAATGCGAAAATAAATATTTAAATTTACCTGGGCATTCTAAGTGATGAGGGAGCACCTTCGTCACGTAATCTGCTATCAATGTTTGATTCACGTGTTTCATTTACTGCTGTTTGAACCGACATTTCACTAGTTGTAACAGAAGAGATGATAGGAATATCATTCTTCAATGATTTAATAATATTTTTATGACTCGGAATCATAGTTTCCAAATTTCCATTTAAAGATTCTACAGCATCAATGCATACTTCAGAATTAGCTACACTATGATCTGCTACTTTCTGAAAACAAATAATTACAGTTTTAGTTTGGTACAGAAAAACTGACTACAAGCCCGATTCATCGCAAAACCTATTAGCGAGACTCATTTTTTCAAATATAGCAAAAACAACTTTTTAAATTCGAATCAAAAATTAATAAATTTCGGTGTTTTTTCAAAATTTTTCTTCCAAGTAATCTCAATCGAGGCCAGGGTAAGTCACGAGTATACTGTTCAATTCAAGTAACATCCTTGGAAAAGTATCGGTAAGTATCGCGGGGATTGTGAAACTGTAGGGGAGTTCCAACACCACAGTCGGAATCAAAAGTTTGATCTTGACATCACCGACTGTATTTGTGCTCTCCCGCGCAGCCACGTCGAACATTTCAAAGTGTGACTGTACACTCGTGACTCGAGCGTGGTTTGAAGGTTACACGATTAAACGCATAAAATTAAAACCAAAAAGATATGGTTCATAAAAATATTATTCGTTCAATAACAATAAATAATATGGTATTAAAGATGAATTATTCAAGCATGTATTTTAACAATAACGTATTTCTACTTTATGAAAATCGAAATTCATCTAACGAAAAAATCATTTGTTTTAATATTCAAAGAAAATTAAATCTATGAATAAAGTCGTTGAGAATGTTTATCACGAAAATACCTAGAAACAATGTCATAATCGATGACAACAAATTTAACGGATCGTGTCTTTTCGTGAAAAACTCTGGATAATAAGGGAAACATTTGGTGGTTATAAACGAAAATTTATAAAATAGTTTTGAATAAAACTTACCAAAAAATTAAGCAGCAAATTTTTTTCTGATGTAAGCATTATTAAAATATATAATTCTTTATTTCTGATATATCTAAAACTATAATTTGTATTCTGACTCCATCCTTCGGGCAATAATTCAGATCCAGTTTCTTCTGGATTACATTCTTTCTAAAAAATATTTTAGAACATGTTAATAATTTTAAATTATGTGCATGCATGTGTTAATTTTAAAACATGTTTGTTTAAATATTTAATGAAACAGCGCGGAATTCGAATATATATTGAATTAAAGAAAGAATTAATTAACAAATAAAGGCGTTATTATTTGATTTCATATCTGAAAGTAATTATTTGAAACATAATTTATTTTTTCCTGTAAGGGTATAAATATCCATGCTTGTCCTGTTATAACGTATTCAGGAGTTTAGTTGGCAAGTAATGATTCTACTTTACCAACTAACTCTTCAATCACATTTCACGCTCTTACTTGGCTATTCTCTTCAGCAGTAATTAGAAAGTTAGAGTTCAGCGAGTTATGGGCGTTACCTATGCCTAGCCGCGTACTGTTGTTATTATTATCGCTTATGTTATAATACGAGCGGCCCCTACAAAACTCGACTTGATTTCCCCCACTTACTTGTCTACCACGTGTTCTCTCTATGTAAATCGTAGTTCTACGTGTGTGTGTGGACACAAGTTAGTACAAATTACGATACCTTGGAGTAAGCATCAAAAAAAGATCGCGTCAACGTTAACAAGCAATTTTTTAACAATATTGTAAATATTTTATTGAGTGTGATAGCGCAGAACGATGTCCGATTCCATTTATAAATCCGACTTTGTAAGTTTCCACCAACGACAATATTCTACACGTTTTGTGAAAGAAGCATGTGTTACACGACGTTGTATGACTCCAAAGGATATAAAGAAGAAGGGCATAAAGAAGAAAGAAAAAAAGGAGGAGGATAAGTCTGACTTTATAAGTTTCCACCAACAAAAATATCCTACTCGTCTTGTGAAAGAAGCATGTGATATACCGCAGTTTATGGTTCTAAAGGACATGCAGAAGGACAAAAAGGAGGAGGAAAATAAGGAGGAAAATAAGGAGGAAAATAAGGAGGGCGACAGGAATGAAGACAAAAAGGAGGAGGAGAAAAAGAAGGACAACCTAACGGAAAACCAAAAGAAAGAGAAAAAAAAGAAGGAGGACAAAAATATAGAGGAGGTGGTCGACTTGATACTGAAAAATGGTTATAATCCTAATTTGGCTGACGAGGATGGACGGACTCCACTTCACATTGTTTGCAAGAGAGGAGACTTGACAGAGGTTTTCTTTACAATTTGCAATGACAACAAGCTAACGATTCAAACTGATACCCAGGACAATTTGGGTAACACCCCATTACATTTAGCTTCAAGCTTAAATAACCTGAAGGGAGTTCAATTACTGTTAAGCCATGGCGCTAATCCTACTTTAGTTAACAAGGAAGGATTGACTCCACTGCAAATTATTTGCATGAGACAAGATACTTATGAATTGGCACATATTTTCTTTAAGATCATCGACAAGAACCAACAGACTGTGCAGCTCGACATCCCAGACAACTTTGGTAACACACCAGTGCTCTTAGCTCTAACCTACGGTAACATAAAGTTGGCCAAATTACTGCTGAAAAGAGGCGCTGATGCTGACTTGGCTAACATGGAAGGAATAACTCCAGTGGACCTTATTTGTAATAACTATAAAAAGGATGGCTTAAAGGAAATTACCAACACCAAGCAAACGTTGGATTTTAGAAGAAGTTTATGGGATCGATTTAAATCCTTAAAAATATATTTTTGTTGAAGAAAAGAAAATAAAACACTTTGGATTTATTCCAATTAATGTAATTACAAAGCTATTGAAAATAATAAACTAAACTTATAAATTGAATAATGTTTCATCAACGATATTTTTCACAGCCTTAGTAATCCGTATGATTCAATTCTAATTCTTGAATAATATAATATTACGTTAATATTACGTTTAACACACTTGTCAACATTAAAATTGCTTGAGAATGAAGGTTAAAGTTTCAAAACAATAGTTTTCTACAAAAAAACTCATTTTTAAAGTAGATTGTTTCTGAAATCAAAGAGTTTGAATCTTACAATACTATTATAAATTTTTTCAATATCAAGCTCATATTTAGTTCATTAAAAATCATTCTGTCTCATAATTTCTATATCTCAAAATTGTTATAGATTCAGAAACTTATTCTCATTACAAACTAGTAATTGCATTTGATGGATTGCAATGGTTTTGATACTTATTGTGTTAAAAAATAATAGCTAATATTTCATAATCATTGATTGTTAGTAAACATTTTATAGTTTAAGTATTCAGACATAGTTAAGTTAACTGAATAGTCTATTGAGTAATGAAAATATGGCAATATTACATTTGATGATAAATGTAATGAAATGTTTGAATAAACACAAAAATTCTCAAGACTTACTGAATCACCAATTCCTAAGCATCTGAATTTATTTTTTGTGAGATACCAGTGTATCAATAAAACTATTAAATCTTCCTTTTTGTTTAATTGGTTTTTATACTGAGAGTGCAACAATTCGAATCCAAAAAAATCGTCCTCCATCTTCAAAGATAGTTTTTGTAAAATTCTTTCAAGTAGAGTTCGTGGTTTGAGTCACTCAAGCAGTTGCAAAAATCCGTATTAATTGCAAAAGATGATACCGACAAATGTAAATCAACAAAAAGCTCAGTTTATTAAGGAATAGTAACAATATTACTGCTGTCACTCGAACGAATCAATTGTGTAGTTTAAAGAGTCAAAACAAAACTGCGTAGAACGTTGGTTATTGTTTGAGATTGAACGATGGCATGTCGCGCCACCAATGCTAATACGACAATGCACGAACTCGAGGAAAAGAACATGCAAAACCGGATAAAAATTAAATTTGGCACCTATATGTAATTATAAATGTTGAAAAAATAAAGTAAATTTAACGCAGCTGTGCTTTCAACTTTTTATACTTATGAAAAAATGCATGAAAAAATTTGGGAGCTTCTGTTGGACATTTTTAGAAGGGTGCTGCTACATACTTACAATTTACTTATTCAAAAGAAAAACGTATTTTTATAAGTTATTTTTCAATAAAACTTATTACGTAAAAAGTTGTAATGAATTTTTTTTCATTTTCTCGTGTTATTTTACAGAATTACAGGTGTTTCTCGATATATAGACCAATAATAAACTATTAATTTAAAATTTAACTCATTTACTTTTTTTTCTCAGAATATTAGTTGAACATGCAATAGTGACCTGCATTTTGCGCACTGGCGTGCGTAAGAAAATCCGTGTAGAGGCCGAAATAGACTACGAAAAATGGTGGGCTTACTACATGCAACAAAATTTTTACTCTTTGAGAATGTTGTATTTATATGTGCATAGGTCAATCGTGCCGTCAATTTGAAAATCAAAGTTATCTCATATGCAAATTATCAGAATTCAAAATAAAAATACGTTTCAACTTGATTTCGAGCCGTTTCGCATTCCTTTCGTTTCTCAATCCTTATGCGAAGTGCGTTCTATGACTTCGCTTCGAGGCCTCTTTAGAATCACCTGTATTTGCCTGCAAAAAAGTGATACCGCCATGTTGTTTGAATGAGGTGTCAGCATTTAATCAACGTGACTTAATTTTGGGTGTGGACGCTCTTCCTAGCTTGGAAGTTTTATACTCCGATGAGTTTGTATTTAACTCGAATTCTAATAAAATAAATTACAGAAATCTGTATCTGGATTGTTTTAAATATTGGCAAGTCCTCATATTTACTCTTAATTTACTCAATTAACATTTATCTTAATAATTCGGTATGCTCTGTACATATGCTTTCAAATGACACAAATAGTATCATGTTTCTTTTGTTCTATTCTCTTATCACTGATTCATTTGTACTTTCGTGATTATATCATTAGTCATATGGTATGTACATGGGAAAAAATGTGCTTATCATATTCAGACTTTTATTAACCAAGTGAGTCTGTGATGTCAAGAGTGGCAGAGAGCTCATAAAGTTTGATTACGTTTTTCGTGATACATAGTAATTGTAGTTTACTTCACAACTTATTAAATTAAGGTGCACAACATCTTCAGCCTCTTTTACTATTTACAAAATTTCTTCATGAGAATTTGAAATCTTATGCACTTGTTGCAAATTCATCACAGAAGTTAAATTAAATTTCATGAATAACAGCTGTTAATTGCCATGAAATTATAATTTAATTCTTAGTTTTTGTAAGAAAAGCAATCTACATTCTCTATCTCTTAAATAAAACTTATCATTATATTATTACATTAACATTTGAACTATAGGTATGTAACGGTTTTGCTTAGTAATAAATTATATAACTCAAGTGATGTGTGTAATTTTGAAAAAGTGAAGTGGGTGTGTCTATAACATTCATAACTGAAAACATCTTTTCGACTCATCTTTAAACTAAAGTAAAACTGAAGTCTGTATTTTATATCTTCAACAATTTTGATACTTTCAACTTTGGATGATTACTAGTGAAATAATTTACTGTTTTTTTTCAAAAATTAGATAACATTACACTTATACATCAACTTTAACCCAATTAAATATTAGGAAAGAAATTTTAGTATGTATAGTCATTTTTTAGTTCTCACTTATATACAAAAGCTATCGTTAGTTTAAAAATTAATATTATCCAAAACTTCAAAACATTTTTTAACAAAAGATAGATATCAAAAAATTGCAACTATTACAAACATATATGATTATTTTGTATGGTATTTGTAGTAAACAAAATAATAGAATTTTTTAGCTATCAAGAGAATTATAGTTTTGAAAATTATAACTTTTATAATTAAAATGTTGTACACATGATAACAGATCAAGAATAGACTTTATATTGTTTTATTTTCTCGCTTACTACTATCGGTAAATTTGGTTCAAGATATATTCATTTTCTCATTTGAATTCTTGAATTTTGTACGATTAATGTACATTCAAATTGCAAGTATATGTTTTAGCTTCTTCAAAACATTACTTACACTTTCTATATATAACTTCAATTATTTATAATAGCTATGACTTTTTCACGCAAGAATTCAATTCGTTTATTTTAAGTAAAAATTTTTGACGCAACTCCTAAAGACATGCTCTCGTTTGGTTGGTTTCAACTACTTTTGTTTTCATTCATGTCTTTAAGATATTTTGTGCAAATTCCCAGCATAAAATAATATCTAATTTTGCATTGATTTGGGCTCTTTAAAGTAAAACGTTTACAAACTCCTTCAGACATTAGTTTCGTGTAGACCGTTTGGAGATCGAAATTAAAATCAAATAAAAATGATCAATATAGACGAAGTTGAAGTTTACCGGCTTCGTTGTCGCTAAAATTATTACAAAAAGTCATTCATACATTTTTCTGGACAGTGGCCAAATTTTCAACAAACAAAAATACTGAAAAGATTCTCTGAGTATTTACTCCTACTCTGAACGACATAGGACCTCATATTCAATCCCGTTCAATCATACAATCTTTAATAATTGACGTCATTTTTAGAATAAAATACTTTCGTTTTTTGTACTCTTTTGCTAACAACTTTACAGTATGATTAAAAACTGCATCTTTTTCATTTTCCACTGAAATTAGCACGAAAGTTATCATTTTTTTTCGGAATGTAAACACTTAAATGAAATTTTATCTTCAAACGTATCTAATATTGAATAATTATTTTTACAGATATTATCCGTATTGGATTGAATACGCCAAGATGCCGAAACTAGTAAGTTCATAAAAACATATTTAACTAAAATACTGAAATACTTGAAACTTGAAAATTTCCACTCGTTTTTAATCGAACGCAGCTTTAGCACTTTGCAATAATTCAACAATATCTCTTAATCAAAATGTTAATAGTTGCGTGTCAATCAAATTTCTCCGAATTAATTCAATTTTTTTGACGCTATAGTTTTGAATCCTCGTGTTTAATCGAATGTACTGACCTTGACAGCAACAAGTGTGCGTCAGTTTAAAATTAATTGCAAAATCATTTATAACAGTGACGTTTCTCTAGAGTTACATTATCTATCCTTCATTGATGAAAATATTTAATGATATAAAAATAAAGTAAATTTGCTGAGATGAAATCTTCGAATTCCTAGATGAACGTAAGGGTTACCACCATGGATGCTGAGTTGGAGTTTGCTATTCAGCAAACTACCACCGGCAAGCAATTGTTTGATCAAGTTGTAAAAACAATTGGACTTAGAGAAGTGTGGTTCTTCGGACTGCAGTATACAGATATTAAAGGTGATCAAACATGGATAAAGCTGTACAAAAAGGTAACGTTTATTCATCTCAATTTAATTGTTAAGATTAATTCAAACTTTTTTTCATTAATTAAAAATAGAAATTTCAATGCCATTAACAATAATATCGTTCATGAAACTTCACAAATTCGTTAAAAATATTATTGTTGCACCGTAAGCTTGAATTCTCATATTTATCTTGATAATTCCTGGCAATCTTAATTTAGCGAAACCCATAAAATTTCTAGTTCTCTTAGAATATTTATATCTCCGGTATATAGTACAATACTTCTTTGAAATCGTATGATTGTTGTGTGAAAATACTAAAAAAGGATAAAGCACTCTAGCTAATTCAGGAGGGAGAGGGGAAGAGGGGGCAGTGGGGGAGGGGACTTCTGCGATGGCCCGCGTGCTCATTACTATTGAAGAGGAATTGTCGATGTCTGAAAAGGAGTTGAGAACTCTCTCCTTGAAAGACCGTTAAATTTCAAAAGATACTTAACGCTCATATACTCATCGAACTATTTTTCTGATACTTAAATAAATGTTCGCGGACTGCAATGAAAATCATTTATTTTTATAAACATGATTATTTCTATCTACTGACCGTCATGCGCTTCCCAAGGCTATATGTAAAAAAAAAAGTGAAAGTAAACATTTTCAAATTGGTTTTCTAAAAATTCCACTATTTGTTTTTTTAAACGTTTCTGTGATTAACTGTTTTCACACACGCTAGATTCTAGACAAGCTTTTTCGTAAAAATTCCAAGAAAAGGGTTTTTTCATTTTTGGATTTTACCAACGGGAATCAAATGCGTACAAAAATTTATCGATTTTCTTAAATTAATAATTAGACATACAATTAGATGTACTTGAATTTCAAATTAGAAAATGTTTGATGTTATGTAATCAGACGGGTGCTATAAAATCATCTAACAGGTGCACGTGATCAAATAGATCAAGAATGAAGACACAACTCTCTTTTTTTTGTAATTCACATAACTCTTAAAACTTAATTTATTCAAGTTTAGCCATGTAGATGTTTGAAGTTCTGAAACAATAATATTAGTTGCTGAACAATTACAATTTATTATTGCATAAAGAAGAATCGAGTTGGATATCAATGCGAACTTATTTTTTAAAATTGAAAATATTTTAATCGCAATTCTAAATTTTAAACGAAAAATAATGAATTTAAAAAAGTTAGTGTAGTTTGAAATTAATAATTTTCGGTCAGTAAGGAACGTATATAATTTGAAACAAAGTTACATAAATAATTATAGTTGAATAAAACGATTCTGGATGAATCCTAATTTAATTAGGTATGGAATTTTTTCGTACATTTTCAAAATTCGCGTTGCTTCATAACTCATCGCGAAATTATTTCTAAAAGTTAGTAAAAAAAGTAGACGTCTTAATCTTTACGCACTGCCCTTAAAACCCTCGCTAAGTCCAACCTTAGCCAGCGCTCAATGTCAGCCATGTAAGAAAGTCCTTATAAGGTACCTTGTATCGTAAAGTAGTATTGAAAGCATTCAAAGTAAAAAACCACACAGTAAAAAAGTTGTGTAAAGCGCGCAATTTCTTCGAAAGTTTTAAGTAAGCACTACGTAGGTTACTTTGCCATAACTGATTTTGGAAAATGTCAAAAGTCTTTCAATTTTTCCTTTATTTGGCATGCATAGTCTGAAAGTGTTTTGGCACGAACACTGAAGAAGGAATTCCGAAAACAAATGGGTGTTATTGCACATCTGATTGATCCTGATTCAGAAGTCGATATTACTAACAACGATTTGGTAAGAAAGATAAGAAATGAACTATAAATGTAGTTTGAAGCATATGCTGTCACACAACTAAAAAGAAATCTGAAAGCTAATATTCTTTTGTTAAAAGTATAATGCAAAATAAGTTAGGTTTTTAAAGGATTTGAATCTGTATGGTGGAGTTTCTATCACTTCAAAATCACGATAAAGTTGTTAAAAGTTTTAGTCCACTTGTGATCATCGTTGGCACTCCTAAATAATTTTAACGTGCGTAAGTCGAGAGAGAAAGATATATAGAGATTATATTATTAAAATATACAAAAGAAATTCAACTGAGTAATCAAAAATGTCAAAGTCATTACGTAATGAAGCCTCTAACAATGGACTTCGAACGACTGTAAAATTATTTCAGAAGTTTTGAAGTACTGTAGCTTCGCGTGATCTATTGTGTGCTACGATTGCTTCTGATTATTAACTGATATGACTTTTCTTAATGTTTAATTTGGAGTTTCTAGAATGACGAAAAATAACTTCAATCGTTCGAAAAAATTACAAAGTAATTACGAGAACGAGCTGGAGCACCTACTTCGTATGGTGTAAACTATATTTATATTCAATGTGGAAATTTTGTTTTTCGCACTCTTTTGTGTAATTTCAACACGCTGCAGTTACAGTCGAAGCATTCTGCGGGTCATGAAAAACGGATTTTTCGCACGCTGCATTCTAACAATAGCATACGGTCGGCCGCGAGAAAAGAATACCCGAGAACATGTTTTTATTGACCCCGACCATGAATACACGTATTTTATCATTTCGCGGCCTAGAGCAGTAATAAACTATTACATAACTGTGCCGAGTCCACGTTTAGGCCCCCTTTACTGAGATATAAGTTGAGATGTAAAAGCGCAGCGAGCGCGACAGACAAGACGGGATGCCAGGAAATGAGATTAATGCCTCAGAATAAATTGATGAAGATATGATTTCAAGATTTGTACTACCCTGAAAAGAAAAACAATATGATTTTTTTGGGGTTGATTCATTGCTTTTTTTTCCTTAAAATATTATGATTAAATTTTACTTAGGAATACATACAATTACACTTAAACTATAAATTAGATTTTTTTAAATTCTTTATGAAAGATTGTTACTTAATTATTCAAGTTTCTTAATTAATTATAATTGTTTTAGGTTATGGGTCAAGAAGTAAAGAAAGAAAACCCATTGCAATTCAAATTCCGTGCGAAGTTTTATCCGGAAGATGTTGCAGAGGAGCTCATTCAAGATATTACTTCTCGTCTGTTCTACTTGCAGGTAAAGATCAAGCAGCAATTATGCTGCCCCTTTTTCCTAACATTTTGTTTCAGGAATTATTTTCACTCAAATATATGCTTTACTTTTTTAGGTGAAAAGTGCCATTTTGACCGATGAAATATATTGCCCTCCTGAAACTTCAGTTTTACTAGCCTCATACGCTGTTCAAGCTCGCCACGGTGATTACCAAAAAAATATTCATGCGCTTGGATTTTTAGCCAACGATCGTCTCTTACCTCAACGTGTAATGGATCAACATAAGATGAGCAAAGAAGAATGGGAAATATCCATTACCAATTGGTGGCAGGAACATCGAGGAATGCCCCGTGAAGATGCCATGATGGAGTATTTGAAGATAGCGCAGGTAAATTTTTTCATCGACGTTGTACGGTAAATTAATTTATTTCAATTTTTAATTCTCTTCGTACTGTGCCAAATCAACGGAAGACATTTTTTTCATACTTATTTTTTTTTTTTTTTTTTTTTTTTTTTTTTGATACTACCATTGTTTCCGCATGCAATTTGATAACTCAGAGCGTATAATCAAAAATGAGTCAACACATTTTTCATTCGGAAGAACAAACGAACTTTACGAAACACAAAACGTTATAAAAAAAATACCATTTTACTCCCCTTCAAACTAAAATATTAATCATTTTGATCGCGTTTTCCGGTAAACCAATTGATTTATTCTAATGCGAGTCATTCCATCTAAATCTTTACAAACTTACTTTTTAAAATCTTAGACGAGCTTCTATCGTTTCTATTTTTATTCATTTGGAACAACTTGTCTCCAATTTTCCTTCGGAGTCCTCCTCTCTATAAGGACTAAGTTTTAATAATAAATTTGTCATAACATTTGTTTGTAAACGATGGTTTTATATTTTTTATTTATTTCAGGACCTTGAAATGTACGGAGTCAATTATTTTGAAATTCGTAACAAGAAGGGTACTGAACTTTGGCTAGGAGTTGATGCATTGGGTTTGAATATCTATGAGAAAGATGATAAATTGACGCCTAAGATCGGATTTCCTTGGTCAGAAATTCGTAATATTTCTTTTAATGAAAAGAAGTTCATCATTAAACCTATTGACAAGAAAGCACCAGACTTTGTGTTTTTCGCTGCTAGAGTAAAAATTAACAAACGTATTTTGGCTCTGTGTATGGGAAATCATGAACTGTATATGCGAAGAAGAAAACCTGATACAATTGATGTACAGCAAATGAAGGTTTGTTTTGTTATTTATTAATCTTCACATTTTCAAGTCGTAATCTTAAACAAAAATGTTATTTTTTCTAGGCTCAAGCTAAAGAAGAAAAACTTGCTCGTGAAAAACAACGTGAAAAATTGCAATTGGAAATTGCAGCTCGTGAAAGAGCCGAAAAGAAACAACAAGAATATGAAGAGCGCCTCAAGAATATGACCGAGGAAATGGAAAGAAGACAAGCTGAGCTGAATGAAGCTCAAGAAATGATCCGCCGATTGGAAGAACAACTCAAGCTTTTGCAAGCTGCCAAAGAAGAACTAGAGGATAGACAGAAGGTAAATTATATCCGCGTTTATGATAATGTATCCGAAAGTACTAAGCTTTGCTGTATGAAAAAGAATGGAGATGGCTAAATTTTAATAATGATTTTCAGGAATTGACAGTAATGATGGAGAAATTGGAGCGCTCTCATGAAATGGAAGCCGCTGAAAGAGCAAAATTAGAAGCTGAGATTTACAGTAAACAAGAGGAAGTAAAACGAATCCAATCTGAAGTAGAAGCTAAAGATGCTGAAGCTCGACGATTACAAGAAGAAGTAGAGGCTGCAAGGTAAATACAAATATTTTCACATTTATTTATTTTCAATTATGGTTTTCTTTGAAAATTATTAACTAAAATTCATATTATTTTCACAGATTGCGCCAAGAAGAAGTTGATAAGCAATATCAAGCTACCAATAATTATCACGTTGAAGAGAATGAAGAGGAAGGAGAAGATGGAGATGGAGAAGCCAATGGTGATGTTACTAAAGAGCTGACAACAGATGAATCAATTATTGATCCCATTGAAGAGAGACGAACTCTGGCTGAGAGAAATGAACGCTTACATGATCAACTTAAAGTAAGTTCAATATATGTTTAGTATCAATAATAAATTTAGATAAATGTTTTGTGATGATATATTTAACTTATCTTGACATTATTTCAGGCTCTTAAACAAGATCTTGCTCAGTCTCGTGATGAGACCAAAGAAACGGTCATGGATAAAATCCATCGAGAAAATGTACGTCAAGGACGTGATAAGTATAAAACCCTTCGCGAAATCCGTAAAGGTAATACAAAAAGGCGCGTGGACCAATTCGAAAATATGTAAAGAGCAGATAATGATTGTCCTGAAGACATAGAAGTAATTTTAAATGCCATAAATGCATTGTCGTTATTGCTATGAATATATTATTAAATTTAATGAATAATGTTCTACGGGTCATATGAATCAAACGGTTAATTATTGTGCAACGCGTGTTGTTAACACAACTTTAATATAAATGAAAAACATATTTTTTAAACATATTCAGGTAATCCAAATTCATAAGAATTCCACGTATTTACTGAAATCTTCATGACAGATGAATAAATCTGTGTATGCATTAAGTTTTTTTGAACAAACAATTTTTTTGTAGTCTAAAAAGAATGAATACAAAAAAAATTTTTACTTATTAAAGTATATTTTCTTTATTGATCAGCAAAAACATTTAAGTATTCAACTGGTCTGTACATTAGTTTCTTTGTAAACATAATCATTTTAAAAATCTTGCGCATTTATCTTTAAAAAAGAAAAAAACATTTTAGAAAGATGTAAATTTCTGCTACTAATCTAAATTTTTACAAAAAAAATATTTTTATGGAAAAAAATTTAAATCTATTGAAAATTACTGTTATTGATGAATAAATGTAACAACAATGTTATTTTTAATACGAAAAAAAACTAAGGGTCTTTGTATAAAACTGTAAATCAATAAAGTTCAAAATTTTGTGGGCAGAACATTTCTTTATTATTATTTAGTTGAAAATTTTAGTTGCAACTCGTTTGATATGCTCTTCCCATTTGATGCATACTCCTCGATAGTAGTATTTTTATATTTATTTTGAAAAACACTGAGTTAATTTTGCATTATTGATGACGATGAAAAACATTGATGTCTTTGGTATTCTAATAGGTTTTCTGAGATCTTGAATTATAGGTAGAAATGCCGGTAAGTCCCCATTTTCTTGTAGTCTTAAAACTCTTCCATTCAAAAAAGTATTTCTGAAAAAATTAAGATGAATTCGTAACGTGGGATATTTTTTGTTGGGCTAACTATAATGAAAAAAATGCTCAAAATGCATTGAAGATTATGTGACGAAAAATAACAAACCTAGATTGCAAATCATCGGATGTCAAAACGTAGATGTGAGCATTGGTTTTTTGAGATAGATTTCTCAATCGTATTTGTATGGGTTTATTATTCAAATTCATTCCATATAATGTGACGCCAGATGATTTACCAGAAGAAACTTTTTTTGGGGTGCAATGCGCGTACAGGCGTAAATTATCCGTAGAGTCGATTGAAAAAACTTTATTTGCCACGAATTTCTTGAATAGCACAGCTAACCACCAGTCTGGATTTTGAGTTAGATCGGATTCGATCATGGCGTAATCACCACCAAACACCGATTGCCTTATTACCACGTTAATGCCATTTCTAGCGCTAATTCCTAATTTATCCAACCATAAAAAGCCAGCGACAAAAGTGTTGGATAGTTTCGGCGCTCCTCCGCCAAAAGCCGATCCAGTTTCGGCTAAAAATGAAATTTCAGCTTCAGAACAGTCTTTTACCTCTTTTTCGCTTGAATCTCCTTAAATCGATATCAAAACTTACACAGCCAAACTGGAATGTTTCTCTCGTTAGATCGCATGACATTTTTAATAATATCAATTTGGTCCGGAAGAATGTTGAAAACAGTGGAGTTTAAAAAATCTTCTCTCGTAGCAGTACGTCCATTTAAATAATATTGATGCCAAGAAACGTAGTCTACACAATCACTGGCTGTTTTCAAAAATTCTTTCAAGTAAATTTGGCCTTTGCTGCGCGAATGTTCAATGTGGTTGACTTCTGGACCGATCAGAGCACTATTTTTAAAATTGTTGTAATTCAAAATAGCTCGTAACTTGCAATGATCTTTCGCTAATTGAGATGCAGA
The DNA here is from genome assembly GCF_000599845.2 of Trichogramma pretiosum. NCBI lineage: Eukaryota > Metazoa > Arthropoda > Insecta > Hymenoptera > Trichogrammatidae > Trichogramma > Trichogramma pretiosum. The sequence goes on along the minus strand of NW_019641708.1, from coordinate 420,633 downwards.
AATTTTAATGTTAAATACGTGCGGGAATGAGTTTGGCTCTGAAACAGTAAAAACACATTGATAAATGTTGTTCTTGTTCTTGTAATAACGTCACGTAGTATTTTGTCAAAAATAAGCATGCATAATCGCGTTGGTCCAATTAACCATGCAGGGATAAATTTGGGTAAAAAATCGGCGTCATAATCGCGATTATTGTGTAGATACTTCATAATTATTTAAAAATATCGATTTCAAGTTGGAAAAATTACCATTTCCTAATTGCCAATCGACGTTTTGTGCTTTGCGCTCTTTTAGCGTTGAAATAATTTTTAGGGCATCTGAACTGTCCCACGTAAAGTCGGATTTCCTTATGAGAACATTTAAATCAAATATCATTCTTAAATGAGTTTTTTTGGAAAACTCATGAATGGCGATTAAATCATGACTGGATATTGAAAAATTACTAATATCTTGTGAATATACGTAAGATTGGTCCGATTGAATAAATCCATTTTCTAATACCTTGAAGTATTAAAAAAAATATTAAATTGAATTCTAAATGAAAAAATAAATAAATTTAATAAAACAATCCAGAAAATGATTATATTAATTTTGAACAAGAAAAGTTGCTTTAAAAGTTTTTGTTGCTTTAATTTTATCGAGGAGCGCGACGTGCGCTCCGGGGTGGAAGAACGGTATTAACGTTCTTTATTTCTAAATAATAGTTAATTTTATCTCAAAAAATTTTATAACGATCAAAAATTATGATTACAAAAAAATTTATTGGACTCGATGAGAAAATTTAAAAAAATTTCAAATAGCCGCTTCTTATGAAACTATCATGTTAGTAAAGAAATAAAGAAAAGAAGTAAAGAAATAAGTTATAATATTTAGTTTACTTATACCTTGTTGAAATAAAGGCAGTCCGAAGCAGTTCCACCGACTCTTAAATATGCTGGGCTCAAATGTTTCAATAATAAAATAAATTTCGATTGGTCTATCGGTAAAAAAGACATATTCCTCAAAAGAGATGTGTCTAATCCAAAGGATACGAACTCATCTGGCAAAGTATTTACAATTTTCATCGAATTGTTGAATTCTAAAGTATATGTTTCTAAGCAGCTGCATATATTCCAAGTAAGCAAGCTCTTCAAAATAATAAGTAAATAAGAGTTGAACATCAAGTTACTTGAAACGATCATTTTCAGAATGATTTTAATTATATGTAGGATATTGATGGATATTAATTCTTCTGCTCGATGCCTTTTCAAGTAATGCCAGAGTGCAACTATTTCTTAGCTGTTTTATGTTTTTAATGCTTTGCTATTATCAAATAACATGTCACAATATGATATTCGTAAAAGGATTACATCAACTGTAAGCTAGTTTTACTTGTTATTTAAAATAAATACGTAGACATTCAGATGATCTGAAAGCTCCGTTCTTTATGCAAGTTAAAAAAAGCCGCAACTTAACTTCATCAGCTGATTGAAAGTAAGGGGTTTTCTGCATTGAAATCAATAGCTGTTGGATTTACTTTATGGTTTTCTGTACCGAAAAAAGTGACAAGTAAAGTAATGGATGATTTTATGCATATAAGTAATTCGAATAAGCGTTGGTACGATAATAAAGTCTCTCGTTTTTTTGAGTAATTCAAAAGTTTCATGATCACACAATTATTTTAATGCAATGAGAATGGATAGATATTTACTGATCACAAAAGTATTTTCAAATGAAAATTCTCAAGTAAGATATTTTTCTGTGAAAGGTAGTCCGTGAATAATGCGATCACAAAATTAGAATAAAAGTGATTTATTTTCGACAAGTCATTTAAATTTATGAGCAGTTACATTTTTCAAATTTTTTGGTTTGGTCTTGAGATTCAACGTTGGTAGTTGATTTCAAAAAATTGAGTACCAGGAGGAGCTTTATAACCAGGATAAGTGTCGCGCAGAGAATGCTGGGCGAAAAAGTTACTATAGTCTTTGTGAACCTTAAGTGGTCGATTTTTAGTTTCGTTTCTTGACCTAATTTGTTCCTCGTTTTCTTGCATTGCTTTTTTCACCTCGGCGGGTGGCCATTTCTGATCTCCACGCATGTTTTCGACAGTAGGTTTGTTTTTTTTTTATTTTCTAACTAGATGTGTGCCTACAATAAGTATAAAAATAACAATAAAATTAAATACAATTATGTTGGAAGTATATTGAATTTTCTCATGAGTGACGTGTAATGTGAATAAAAAATGATAAAATATTGAGCAAAAGCAGTATGAAAAAATTACTGAAATGACGTTTTTATAATTCTTATTTCATACTGAAAACGATTCGATACTTTTTGTTTTAAGTGACTTTATGTACTTTTGATCAGTTTCTTTTCAGTTATTAATAAAAATAAATAAATTTTACTTTGTAATAATAGTACGAAATGTATACAAGTATAGTCGATTCTTTAAACAATTAATAACCCAATTTACATAAAAATATGTCTCTTTTTCAAGTTGTTTATTAACGAATGATTTTTAACTTGTACTTTAAAAAAGTTTTATGAAATAACTTTTTCACACTTTCTCAAAATATTTAGAAAGTTTATAACTAATAACTTTTAAATGTCAAGTATATTTTTATTAAAAGATAAAAATGTACAAAGGTGTGTGTTTATAGTTGTCAAATTATAAATTTCAATCTCACCCTTCAAGTTTTCTTTCATTGAAGTAAAAAGTACAACAGGTGCATTAAAATCCCGCATAAAATTTCAACTTATCGCTTCTCACCATCATATTTTGCATTGAATTTTTTATAAAAACAATAGTTTTCCTTAAACAAACTTGTAAAACATTAGCTCGTTATTTCGCTATTTGAGTAATCGCCCCTTGGAATTTTATATTTAGATCAATAACACTCCAAAGTTTCAGCGATTGCTCTGATTTTTACTAGATTTTCTCATAAATAATTTACCTTCAGACTTCAAAAGTTAATTTTAATTAGATAAATATTTGGGACCTTAAAATATATTTGAGCATGATAATCGAGATGATATTCAAATTTTCATGACATTCAAAACGAGAAATAATTTTTCTTATCTAAATCATTTAATATATAGTACCCGAAAACCCGATAAAAATGTGAACAAATTTTTATGAGTACAGTTTTTTGAAGATAAGAAGTACGTGAAGATAAAGTACATATAAAATTATATAATGAAATGAATAAAATAAAACTTGAGCGTTTCAAAATTTATTGCTTTAGGCCATTCGATCGCGAAGGTTGATTTATAACGAGTTGAAATTCCAAGATCAATGCAGAGAAAAGTAATAACGGCCTTCACTTTTACATTACTAAAAATCATTAGTAACTTTTTGCGTCGTTACAAGCAAAAAGAAAACAGAATGTGAAACAATGAGAAGCTAGCTGAGACAAATCTAAAATTATAACCGATTATTTTCATATATAAAACAAATTAATAAAATACTGTATTAAAGATTTTTAAAGTTTATTGCATTATAATTCTCTACAAAGAAAAGATTTTAAAATTTTACTAATATGGAAAATGAGTAAAAATAATCTTTAGGTCAGCTTCAAAATGAGTGCGTAGCAATCGTTTTTTTGTGTTTAATAATAGAAAAAGCTGCATTAATACCAGGTTTCAATGATACATTTGAAATGTGAATATTAGAAAATTCGAAATGAAATAAAAATACTTTTGTACATTTTAATAAATAATATAATATGATGGAATTGCAACAAGTCGTACCTGCTACGGAATTTTAAAAGTACAGAGTTTAAAAAATCTCACGAATGTATATTTTATAGCTTCCTTAACACTAAAATCACTACGAACACTGGTTAGTATTAGACAAAATATTCTTAGCTATTTATTCTCTATCTTTCTCTTAAAAGTCATCATAATATAAACAACTAAAGAAAATCAAGTGGTGGGGATCTAACACAATTAATTCAACGTAATTATCAATTATACTTGAAAATAAAAATTAACTAGAAAAGTTGACTAGAAAATAAAAGTTTTTCAATTAAAACATTTTAATGTTACTCTTCTGTATGTTTTCATTAAATTAAATGAATTTTGAGATCTTAAATAAATTTCTTAGATTTGTAAAAATGCCTTGTTCTTTAGCTAATATACAAGGTGTCTAAAAACGCATAATATTAATGAAATTTCTTTAGACGTTAATAATAAAAATTATTCACTGTTATAAAATAAGTATGCATAATTAATTTTAAATATTCATTAAAAAAAATAATATCCTGGCATGAACATAATTTTTAAATCACATATTTCGATAATGTTAATTTTACATTTATTAGAATAAGTTTAACGTTTCTTTATATGTGTTTAATTTTAAGAATTTTAATAATGTAGCTTAATGCTAGACATAAAATGGTAAAATTATTCTGTAAGCCTTGAAAAAGTTCCGTATATTTATGACACTTTGTTCGATTTTTATCAGAGTGGCCTCTTTAATTTAGCTCTTGTCGCGCTGCTTAAAAACATTTTAAAAACTTTACGTTCAACCACGAAAAAATATTCTTTTAAAAATAAAATAAAATATATTCAGCAAATTAATTGATTAAAAATTTTTCAGTCATCGTATTATATTTTCAGTGCTTTTTGCTAGCGCTCTCCACACTCTCTTTCTCGTTCTCATTGAAAAGTTAGACGCGCACAATGCCGTCTCTCTCAGACGCATTCGTGATTATTTCGAGAGACGCTGAAGCCTCGTTGAAGTCAATAAGTAACAAATCATATAATTTTTAGAAAATAATTTAATGAATTATAACATATGATAATATTATTATAATTTATGTACAAAAATTTTCGTAACTTTACATTTCTAACTTTTTTCTTGAATGCATATATTTTCGAATGAACCGCCTTTCCAACCGACTGAAATGCAGTAGTGCTCCAAAAGTTGACTCAACAGTTCTTTTTCATCTAACATTTCTATGCTTTCAATGCGACATCTTTCGTTTTCCATGAACGAATTATAAATTTCTACCATTGTCCAAGCTTTAGCGCCATCCCACCCATTTGAAGTAAATCTACGGTGGAAAATAGTACATTGAAGTTTTAAGAGGGTAATTAATACAAAACAAAATATTTATTGGAAAGGTTCAATGATTTTTAAATAAACACATCGATGGACGATTCATCAATAGTTTTTTGTGACACTATTTGCCTGCATTTTACGTACTGGCGTTCGAGAAAAAAAAGTCATCGTTAGTGTTAGCTACGCCAATAGAAGTGAGTTTTTTGCGCACAGTGTGCGTAAAATGCAAAACACGCGCATCGTAAAATAGCATAAGAAATGATTTCAAAAATTTACCTGCTCTTTTGTCTGTCCAAATTCTCACAATCTTCATGACCAGGCAGCATGCAGCCCCTGGCTCTCAAATTTTCAAGCATAATTCTGCCGAACGTATCGTTCAAATTTACTTGTTCGTAATTAATAAAAATGCAATCGCTGAATGACTTGGCGAGATATTTCAATAAATTCGAAATGGCTTGAACATCGACATACACTAATACACATTCTGCTATGAATATCGTTGGAAGATCAAAATTTATACCCACGGAAGTTAACTTGTTAGAAATAGAATTTAAATCTCTCAAATCTGCTCCCATAAGAAAATAGTCCGCCGTGTATAAATTAGGTGAAACGGATTTATCGTCTGTATCTAAAACAATTTTATAATACTTTATATTTGATAGCGGTTAATTATATGATGTTTTACCTTTGAATTGTAGATGTTGCGACAATTGTTTATGTTTTTTAATTAAGAAATGCTTTTTGGAGGTCATAATAGGAAAATCGAATTCTATAAATTTACTGAAAGGACATCCAGATTCTTTTAATCTCCAATATAGCGTATCAAAGCCTGCTCCAAAACTTATGATCTGACATTCTGTTTTGGAAGCCTAAATTAAAAATTTAATAATTTTAAAAAAACTCAGGGAATCGCTTTACTACCAGAATTCAGGTCTACTTCAGATTTTTTTAGATAATATAATGCGGTATTATTGATACAGATATTTCATTCTATAATAATTAAAGAGAAGTTAAAACTTTCTGATTTTTTATCCGCAAACTAGTGAAATTAGTAGTTGTGAAACAACGCAATAATTAGATATAAATATATGCAAGTAATTTATCAATAACGCCGGAAATCCGTGCTTGAGATTTCAAACAAATCACTTTCAAAATATGGTACATGCGACATTATATTAAAAGACTTTTTAAGCAAACCCGAGTTTCTGGATCGCAGTGTGCTAGTAAACTTAGTTTATAGCTTGAAATACAAAATACAGGGTGTCCCGTAATTGAGTAACGATATTTATAGTACGGATAGAGCAAGTCACTCTGAGCAAAAAATATTAGTATAATTTTTAATTGAGCATCAAAAATTGTACGATGAATTACAACTTATTTATTACTCAAACTTTCGGGAATGCCTTGAAAATTGTATTGTACAGTGTTTTTAGATCATCCTCACGAGCATTGGAAGATATGGGAAAAAAGAAGATCATCATCCAACTGATATGGACCATATTATTTTCACGTTTTAGTGCAAAGTTTAAAGCACTAAAAAATTCTGTTTGATGGCGCTGGAATTTGACGATACGTCGAGCCTGGCCGCCATTGGGTGCAGGAAGCGATGAGGAACTGATTGATCAAAGATTTAGATCCTGGATATCGAAAAATGGATTTTAAAATTCATTTTCACTCGCACGAAGAGTCATGACCAAGTTGTAAAAATAATTTGACATACCGCATAAGATTTATATATTAAACCGGATGTCAGTTATCAATTATGTTTCATTACTTGTTGACTAGATATTCGAATATTATTGAATGATTCTTTTAGATTTACATTAAAATTCATTATCAATGCAGTTTTCAATGATTCAGTTATCGCAGCACCGAGACAACTACATACCAACTTGTTAATCACGAACATCGAATGCTTCGAATATATCGTGTATCGGCTGATCGTCAAACATGCTCAATTTGGGTTGATCGCCAAATTGAAGGCAGTCGATTTTTCGAACGTTTTTTTACTCGTGAGGGACACCAGTATTCTTAAATTGCTCTCGGTGCGACCATAAGAAGTTAAATGCAGCGTTATGTAGAGCTAAGCACAATTTGGCTGCCATAGTTGACCATTTAAAATAAAACAACCCAACTAATAAAGGTTGTTGCAATAACATTCAATTGATTATATATAATCTTTTTTTCCATAATCGTAATATAATTACTGTATTCTTTCATTAATTAGTCGATATTATTCATAAAAATGAATATTTTCTTAATTATTTATTATTTTCTTTGAATATTTGGGTTGACTGCTGGGGGCATACCGATAATTTAATGCGAGCGATCAGCTGCGGCACCTGCATTGTTTTTTTAGTCCTTATACAGAGTTAGTTGGGTCAGGAATGCGGCCATAGCCATGTCGATCGGCACACCTGATTGGTCGTGGTTTATTTGTTGTAAACTTAATAATTTAGCGCCTAATAGAAAAATTTCATGTATAATTTTTGTTGAGGGTGACTTTCTCTATTGCTCACCATTCATACTAATGTTAAATTTAGTTATGATGTTTCATTATTTATTTACTATGTATTATTATATTTCCTGCATAAAACATCATAATCAAGACCTACTTGGTTCATTCTTCAAATTTCTACTAATCTGAGAATTTGAAATGAGAATGAGTAAAAAATTATTCTCAAATTTTATGGTACCAATAAGTTTACCTTGTTGGAAATCTTAGGAAAGTGATTTATAGATAAGTAACAGATTTCTGAAGAACGAACCATTTAAGAATGCCAATTTACAATAAAAAAATCATTAACCTGAAGACATTGTGAAACCAAATGTTCGATGCCTTTGACCCTGGCGTAATAACCTCTATTTATTTCTGGTGGTTTTCTGTCATAACGCTTAACAAAATAATTTACATAACTGTCCTTCCAATATCCAAGGTTTACTGCACTACATTTACAACCACAAGCATCATCGTTAGTTGATTGAACTGCTTCGTCATTGTTCAAAGCTGAAAACCTAAAAAATATGTTTTTTTCACTAATAGTAGAGTAATAAATGTTTCATTTACTCTAGTTGAGGAATCTCATCTGGTAAATTGGTTCATAAAATGATAATTTATCCTTGTGAACTCATTCAATAATTTTATGTTCATCAATTCATATTTGTAGCATTCGCACACTACGTCACATTGGATTTAATTATCAATGTTACTTATTACTCTAAAAGGAAAACATAGATAGTATGTTTTCTGAGCAATAACATTCTGTTTTTGGACATTGGGGTCACATAGCTTATGTTTCATTCAATATAAACCAAATGAGCTACATTTCACTATTAACCAAAGCATGTTATCCATATTCAATTATTCAATTCAGTTATTAAAAATCAGAAGATTATTAAATTATATATGATCCATAGAAATAAGAGCATTATTACAGACAGTAAGACTTTACTTATTTTTTTTTCTGAGAGTTTTTGAAAAAACCATTTCAAATAAAAATTGAAACAATTTTTTGTGCTTAGACTCATTTGTAATTCTTGATAATTTGTGGAACTCATTATTTAGATGTTTTGAGCAATTTCTTTGAAAGTCATGTATTACAAAATTTAACAAGTTAATTAAATAGATAATAATTAAAATAATAAAAATCAAGACAAAAACAATATTAAATATAATTACTCTCTGTGTCGTCTTGGACATTTTAAAACAACATAATCATTTTACAGTTTAACATTATAACATTATATTTGAGTCATCATCATTTTAAGTATCATCACTAAAATTCAATTTATTAAAAAAGATGTATTGATTATAGGTAACAACATGCGTTTGTTTTAAAACCACTCTTCTACTCACTTTCCAGACATGATGTAAGCTATGATATTATTTGAGTTAGTGAATAGCCATTCATTTGACTTGTGACATTAAATATGAAACATAAATCTTCCAATAACAAAGTGCATATAAATTGAGGAGATTAATAAAGTATACTAGTGAATTAACTGCGCGAAAAATGTTGTGTACTCAATCTTTGTCAACACTTCGAGCAGACAGATATAACCCGAAAATTTCAGCTTATCTACAATGAAAAGTTGAAGAAAACAGCATCATTAATTGTCATAGAATCGAATTGTCAAATAGTGTCTTGAAGCTGCATATCTAAATAAATAAAAATTTGATTAATATAAATAAGATTCTATTTTTTACCATCAGTTACAGAATGAAATCCTCTTGAAATTTTTTGTGCGTGATCTATAAATTTTATTTCAGTTACATACTCAGACCGATAAGTTGAAATTTTAGCAAGTGCGGATTTTCACTCATTTTTGCAGTATGTGAACTCATCTTAACAAGTAAATCTCGAAATTCAAATTTCAAAACAACTATTTTTAATTCACATTGTCTTTCATCTTAGATGGTTCTTTTGAATTGACAACCACGACAATCTTAATAAATTTGTTTATAAATACTTGATTTTTGTGGTATTGTAATGGATACCTCTGAAAGTGTTTCAAATAATGTTAAACAGCTAAACAAAAATGTTGTTCATAAAATTTGTTCAGGCCAAGTATGAGCTAATATTATTATGTTTTTATTTAAAAATGAATGATTGACAGATGTTTTGTAAAAGCATTATTTTATAATTATGGCAGGTTATACTTGATTTAGCAACTGCGGTCAAAGAATTAGTTGAAAACAGCTTAGATGGTAAATCCACTATTATTGATGTCAAATTAACTGACTATGGAAAATCTTGTATAACTGTTATTGACAATGGGAAAGGTATTTTAGAGGATGATTTTAGCTCCATTGGTATGATATTTTTTGAGTTCACAAATGTTACATAAAAATTTCTAAAATTATTTTTCTAAAAAACTTGATTTAAACTCTTTACTGATTTCTTAGGTTTAAAATATCATACGTCTAAACTTCAAGAGTTTTCCCATCTATCAACTATTGAAACATTTGGATTTAGAGGAGAAGCTTTGAGTTCTTTGTGTTCTATTTCAGATCTTTCAATTATAACAAAACATACTAGTGCTGAGAATGCTTTTAATTTAAAGTTTGATAAAAAAGGGGTCTTAGTTTCTCAGACCAAATGTGCACGACAAACTGGAACAACAGTACACGTAAAAAATATATTTAAGGACTTGCCTGTTAGGTTCAAAGAATTCAATGATAATATAAAAAAAGAATTTGCAAAAATGATTAGAGTTCTTCAAGGATATTGTATGGTATCAACAGGTGTTAAAATAACTTGTACCAATACCATATCTAATAAATGTAAAACTATTGTGGGAACTAGTGCTACGAATAATGTACTTGAAAATATATCAGCAATTTTTGGAAGGAAGGCTAAAGAGGATTTAATAGAGGTAGAATTACAATTACCAGAAGCAGATATTTTACATGAATACGGTTTACCAGAAAACGTAGTAGTAAACTTTTCATGGGAATGTTTTGTTAGTAGTTGCAATCATAGTTCAGGACGTGCTGCATCAGATAGACAATTTCTTTTTGTGAACAATCGACCATTCGATAGCATAAAAATTATAAAACTTATTAATCAAATTTATCACGAATATAATCAAAAACAATATCCATTTGTATTTTTAAATGTTATGTTGGAATCTAGCTGTGTCGACATAAATGTTACGCCTGATAAAAGAACAGTTTTATTTTCCCAGGAAAATATTATTCTTGCCACAATCAAAAGTAGTTTCACAAAAATTTGGGATAACGTGCAGAGAACATTTACAAAAAAATCATTACTTGATATTCATCCCAATATAATCAAAAAAGAGTCAGAACAAAAAATATCTTTAGAATCTTTTAAAAATAAATTCAAAGTAAAAGAAAAATCATATGTGGATAGCCAAGATGATTACATGGATCACAAAATATGTTCTCAAAATTTAAATAATAGTAATATTGAGGAGGAAGAAAAATCATGTGAAGATAGTCAAAAGAATCGAATAGACGATCAATTGCATTCTCAGAATGAAAATGATGCTAATATTCATGAGGAAGAAAGTGACTATAATTTTGAAAACCGTTTAGAAAAAGGTAATGATTAAATTTTGAGAGTAATAAATTTTTTTTACAGCATAATATATTCTTTTGGAATGAATTTGATGAATTATTCTAGACTATAAAAAAGTTGGTATAACTTATCTAAAAGTTGAAACATTATGATATTATTGTTAATTTTTGTAACTATTGTTTTATAAATGTTTGCCTAATATCTAATCGGTAATAATGAAAATGAAGACCATTCACATTTCGCGATTAAGAATTTGAAAACCATTATTTTTCAAAAAAGTAAAAATTAATTTGATTTATTATAGAATTCGAATACGTTTTTTCGGGGCTTCGTATTCTTTGAATGCAATACAAAAGCCTCATTCCCGCTAAAATTTTTCCCGCCATTCTTGAACCCAGGACAGTTGACGAGTTTAAATAAGTTATGGCCCCGTCACGTAAAAAAAGCCGATGATGCTCGACCTTGAAACGCGTTCGGTTTATCGAGTGTTCGTGGCTCGATTCCCGATAAGTGGGGCAAAAACTTTAAGACCCGGAGATTTGAACAATTTATCAAGCGCTTGCGTAAGAGAGTTTGAACGATCGATAATCGTTGATAAGCTCTTCTGTAAGCTCCTTCATATGGTGTTATAAATGATCTTTTTAATATAAAAACCATCGGTACCTTGAAATCGAAAAAATTGTATAAATTTTGCATCGCGTGATAGATTTTTTAAATATCTACAGATCAAGAGGGAATTTAAGTGAAAGTTACACTCTATTCGATATGATCTTCAATTTGCAAAAAATAATTTTTTTACAAAGTAATCATGCCTTCTTAATTTTACAGTGATGCCAATTAGTTTGAACAAAATCAAATCTAAGATGGGAACTTTGGTCGATCAAAAATTAAGTGAAAAATTGACTTTCAAAACCGAATTGAGTTCTTCGGATCAAGAGACAAAGCTCAATGAAATGCTGGACAAAGAATCATTCTTAAAAGTAAGTTTTGTAAATTTACTTTGTGTAATAAATTGAGCAGATAAAGACAGTAACATATCGATGTTCTTTGTACTTTCCATACAAAATGATTGCCGTCTAAAATTGTGTCGAATAGGAACTTGACAGACCGCAAAGTAGATGCGACAAAATACGTGGATAAACAAATCTTGTTTTATTTGATCCAAACAAAGAATTGTGTGATTTAAAATAATATAATACTTTCTTATATCTATGATATATTTCTAGCATGATATTTTGCATAATCACGAAGTTTCCTACCTGTTTCAGATGCAAATCATTGGACAATTCAATTTAGGATTCATTTTGGCAAGACTCAATGAAGACATCTACATCATTGATCAGCACGCTACCGATGAAAAATTTCGATTTGAAAAACTGATCAACAATAATAAAGTTGAAACTCAAAGACTGATTACTCCAAACGCCGTATTTTTGCCCATCAGCGATGAATGCGTTCTCATAGATAATAAAGAAATGTTTGAAATGAATGGATTCTATTTCAATATTAACGAAGATGGTAATAATAGAAATGTTTCTAAAATTACCTAAAAACTTCTGATTTAATTTCCCGCATATAATCATAATAACAATAGTTCATTTATCAATATCTTTACTTTGTTCCAGAAAATCCAGGTTCGAGAGTTAGTTTAGTTGGCATACCATGCGTCAACAAACGTAAGCTAGGCTTTGAAGATATGGAAGAACTAATTTTTTTAATTCGAGAAAATGGAGGTGATTCAATTGATAAAATCATTAGACCATCGAAAGTAAGGGCGCTGTTTGCATCGAAAGCATGCCGAACAGCTGTGATGATAGGAAAGACTCTAAATCAAGAAGAAATGAGAAAACTTATTAATCAAATGAGCGAAACGAAAAATCCGTGGTCATGCCCGCACGGGAGACCCACCACTCGACTCTTATTTTCTCTTGACTCAAAAACTATATGAAATAAATCAGCAAATGAGCTGATAACTGAAAAAATAGTATCTCTATGCATCGGTTGTGCGTAGGCTTTTTACGCTGAACGAGGAGTTACCCACACCGCAACTGAAAGCGAGCGCTGTTCCGAGTTGTATTGAAAAAAGATATGCACTCAAGTTGCACCTACAATATTTTATAGTACGAGAGCTTGTAAGTAGCGTCGAAGTGGTGGTTCCAGGTTACAGTGCTGTAAAATCTGTTTTTATCTTGTTCATACTAATTTAAATTGATTTCGAAACTGCTCATCAACTTCATTACAAGTAATTTGAAAAATATAGCAATTTTTTAAATGAAAGTATATTTTTTACACTGATTTTTTATACGAGATCAAAACATGCTTGATAAAGTTGAAATGTCTGCAGTGCTATTATAAGTTATTCTACAATTGAACCTTTAATACATTGTGACTCATGGAGCTTAAATGCAGTTGCAGAAAGATACGATACATTAAATTAGAATTATGCCTTATGAAAAGTGATTCAATCTAATTAAAATTCTTAGAAAATTTGACTAATAGTAGCGCTACTCACGATACTTGTTATACCCATAATGGATCCTTCATGATCTTAAGTTTAACACTAGTAACCGGGCATTATTGAACACATCGAATTTTTAAATTGATAAATTCGTTTTTATCCTTATACAAATTATCTACTTTTAATTATTTTGCTAATTCTATATTTTTGTATAGGATTAAGTATTTCAATATCAATGGATTGAACACCAGTAGAACCTACAATTTGAAATACGTATTTTTTTCTAATCATAAAAATCGATATTATATGGATTTATTTAAATTGAAATAATTTAAACAAATTTAATTATATTCAATTTATGTATTGGGATGAAAAAATTGTAATCTAAGGGTCTTTTATATTTTTATATTTACTTTGTTATTTACCTTGACTATTTTAATTAAATAAATTATAAAATAGTTGTATGTTGATCATATAAATATTATTTTTTTATTGCCATAATTTGTGTTTTAATTAACAAACGCTGCTTAACATTTGAATGACCTCAATTTTAAATGTAGTAAACTCTAAATTTATTTCTCAAGAAAAAAAAAACTACAAAAACAATATTTTACAATTGATATAAACTATAAATTTAATAGTCATAAATATGAAAACAAATAGAAAATTAGAAGTAAAATAAAAGTTATATAGTATTATGCATTTCAGAAATTAGTAACATAATTTTAGGAAAAAAATTAAGTAATATTTTGTATTATTTAACTGGAACTTTCAATGAAGTCCCTTTTATGTTATCAAATGAAAACGATTCGACTATACACGTATATATATTGGTGAAGAGTATCGTAAGATTGTTACGGAACGGAAAAGAAATTTCAAGGTTCACAAATATTTTTCGGTGTATCGTTTCAATTATCTAAAAATTATCTAAACAAAGTTTCTAAGGATTTTCGTTATCGTCAAAATGTTAAATTTATCCAGGGAAATTCTGTATAGACAGGTAAGAGTGTGTATTTATTTTATAAAATTCAACATATCAATTAATAACTAAACTATTTAATCACCCAAACTTATGTTATTGACAATTTATGGTGATTTTGAGGATTACTGTAAATTTCTGTTCGTTTATACACGATAGAAGAAAATTTTTAAGGAATAAACAAATAATTATTACCATGCTTTACAATAATTTTTACTCTAACGTGAAAAATTGTAAACATATTCATAATATTGTATAATATTCATTTATCACATCATATTATAATGTGGCACATGTCGTTACACTTGATCCTTTTTATTCAAAATTAAGGATAACACATGATAATTTTGTAATACACTGAAAGTATATCGTAAGATACTTTCATATTTACATAGTCACTCTTCATGTATTCCGAACTTGACTTCATAACTCTACACTTTCAACTATATACGTGAATGTATAACAGACCCGTATCAAAAACATATCACATCATTTTTTTTTGTCAAATGATTACGATAATTTTTTTTTGATCCAGAGTGCATGATTGAAATTTAATAGATTCAATTATTTAAGGGTAGTGACACTTAGATAAGCTAGGCTAAAAATAAAAATTTTCAAAAACTTTCTGATTTTAATTTTCAATATATTTTTAAAATATATTTTTAATATAAATATCTATAAAACCAACAAATTTAAAAATATGCGTAGCTTTAAAAAATATATTTAATCGAAATCTTAAAAAAAGGCTTTTGAAAATTTCAAACTTTAGTTAAGGTTTCGGCATCTCTTCAAGGTCAAAATTGAGTATCAAAATACTGTAATGTATGAACCTACAATTTTGATATTTTAATAAAGATTAAGAATAAATTCCATATGTTACAGGTTCAGTTATCATGTCGTTGCTATTCAAGTAATGCCCGGACTGTAAAATTATTCATTGACAATGAATTCATTGGTAATTTTTTGTTCAAAATTCAAATATGCTTAAAATATAACCAATTTCCGCTGATTTTAAAATTCAAATGCAGATAAACATTATGTAAAACCTGTATCTATAGTGTAGTAGGGGTTCTACCTGAGTTGAATGTACATACGTGGCATTAATAACAGTATAGTTAAGTGGGTGGGGATAAACTGAGTTTTTTCTACATCATATTCAAATTTATATATTGTTATAAAAACATTTTTCTATATTTATAATATTCTCTAAAGATCGACCCCAAAATGATTCGATACAAGAGTTGAAAGTTTTTTGAACTATGATAGGTTCTAGTAAAATTTGAAAAGCTTGTCACTTGTATACGTAAAATTGTTCGAGTTCTATAAAAAAATTTGATTAACAATTTTTAACGTTTGAAATAAATAATTTCATAGCATTTCATGGTCTTTTAGAAAAAATATAAATTAATAATAAACTTACATCGTTGCAGAATCTAAGAGTCAAGAATTTTCCGATGTACATAATCCAGCAACAAATGAAGTCGTTTGTAGAACACCGGACGCGACCACGGAAGAAATGGAAAATGCAGTTAAGAGTGCTAAAAAAGCGTTCGAAACATGGCAATCATCCAGCGTAATGACAAGACAAGGTCTTATTCTCAAATATCAAGCCTTGATTCGTGAAAATTTTGTACGTATGAAAAGATGTCGTATGACGTAAAGATAATCTATTAGCGAAGAACAAATGTAATTCACGATTATAATCTTTTGATTTCTAAAAAAGGAACCACTTACAAAAATATTGGTCGAAGAAAATGGCAAAACTACAGCCGATGCCGAGGGAGACATTTTACGTGGTCTTCGTAAGTTATTTTTATTTTTTTTATTAAATATTTTTTACTTTTATTCTTATTTTTATTTTGATTTAAATTAAATTTTGTTAGAAATCGTCGATCACTGCGCTGGTATGCCGAGTTTCTTGATGGGAGAGTCCATGCACAACATATCAACGGACATGGACACCATCTCCTACAAAGTCCCTCTCGGTGTGACGGCGTCCATCTGTCCATTCAATTTTCCTGCTATGGTCCCCCTGTGGACCTTTCCCATTAGTATCATGTGCGGAAACACGATGGTTCTCAAGCCGTCCGAGCGAGTCCCGAGCGCGGCAATGGTTCTGGCTGATCTCTTCAGGAAAGCGGGAGCCCCTCCAGGTCTGCTGAATATCATTCACGGCCGAAAAGAGGCCGTAAACTTCCTGTGCGACAATCCAGAGATCAAGGCTGTATCTTTCGTTGGATCCGATACCGCCGTAAGTAAATTAAATAACCCATCATCCAAAAGACTGCTTGACCGTCTGAATTTTCTCTGTATAGGGTAGCCACATTTACGATCGATGTGGCAAAAATGGCAAACGAGTCCAATGCAACAACGGCGCCAAAAATCACTGTATCGTCATGCCGGACGCCAACAAGAACAAGACCATCTCGCAGATTGTCGGTGCTGGCTTTGGTGCCGCAGGACAAAGATGCATGGCTCTGTCCGTCGTTGTTTTTGTGGGCCAGTCCAAAGAATGGATCGGTGAAATCGTCAATGCGGCAAAGAAATTAAACGTTAATGCTGGACACGTCAAAGGTGCTGATCTTGGTCCAGTCATCTCGGCTGCTTCTAAACAACGAATTTTGAAGTTGATACAATCGGGTGCGGACGAAGGTGCTGAAATTTTACTCGATGGAAGGAACATCAAAGTACCTGGATATGAAAATGGTTACTTCGTTGGACCCACAGTTATTTCAAACGTAAAAGTATGTCATCGATCTACAAATTTTCTTTATAGTTATATTTTTGAATCATCAATAATTTGTATTCATGTAAATTTTTTTACAGACTGATATGCAATGCTATAAAGAAGAAATTTTCGGCCCTGTACTTTTATGCACTTCAGTCGATACGCTGGATGAAGCTATTGCATTAATCAATAGAAACCCATATGGAAATGGAACGGCAATTTTCACCACAAATGGTGCTTCTGCCAGAAGTTTCGTTAACAAAGTTGAGGCTGGTCAAATAGGAGTTAATGTTCCAATTCCAGTTCCACTGCCTATGTTTAGCTTCACTGGTAACAAAAAGTCCTTCTTTGGAGACAATCATTTCTATGGAAAACAAGTGAGTTGTTTCATTCATATTAATCTTTTAAACTAATCTTAGTCCTAACACTAATTATTAGAAAGAAATGTATTAATTTTACTTGACATTAATGATTTTTACTTCTTTGCAGGGCATCAACTTTTACACTCAACCAAAGACTGTGACGCAGTTGTGGCGGGCTGAAGATAGCTCTAACATTGCATCGGCAACCACTATGCCAATAATGAAATGAACATGATAAAGGGAAATTGCTTAAAATAATAAATTACGACTGAATTCATCGATATAATGATATTTTTTGTTAATATCAAAATTATTCCCATGTTCATAGGAATTCATCGTAATTTCTACCATAATTTTATTCATATTTTTAAAGATAAATTAAAAATTTTATACAAATATGTAAATTTATTTTTTATGAAATATTAAAAGACATTCCATTTTTTGAATTTATCATTATTATTGTATATAATTCCGATTCTTCCTATATTAGTCAGTACAATGTAGATCAAAAATTAAATGACAAGAAATGTTGACTGTATGAGTTTTCTCATTTTTTTCTTCTTTCTTCGTGAAAAATAATATAATAATTTTTTAACTCGGTGTCAGATATAGTATGACTTTGAAGATTAATAAAAAATAACAGTAAATTAAAGAGTTCCTGCAATTTTAAAGCAAAAGGGAACTATGAAATTCAAAATTATCTATTTTTCATTGACTTTTTCAGTGAAAAAACTCGAATATAATGAAAAATCAATTACATACTTTTGTTCTTACTTAATTTTCTTTCAAGACGATTGTTTTTGCGTAATATGTATTGAAATTTGTTCATTGCATGTAAAGTAGATGGGAGAATGTACTGTCAAAAGAGAGTATACGCATACCAAAACAAGTTATATTCATAAAGTGTTATAGCTAAACGAAAATTTAAAAGTCGAAAAAAAAACTTCAAATACTTGCTGAACTTTAAATAATTTTTTATTTCAAATAAAGTTCATAACTTGTATAAATTCTAAAGTTTTTACTAAAAAAAAAAAAATTCAGCAGATCTTAAAATAGTTATTTCTCAAAAATTTGGAACAAATCGATAATTGCTTCATTATTTAAAATACATCATTTTGATGAAAGCGACTACGAATTTTTCAATGAACGTAATACGTTTCTTAATTTACGATATTACGAAATCGATATAAAAATATTCGCCGATATTCTTCACGCGCAACAATTTTTCAATAATTATTTTCGAAGCCTCGAAATAAAATAAAAACCGGCCGACGCCGACACGATCGTTGTTATAAGATATCGCGAAGAAAAAAAAACAACAATTTTTCTATTTTTTATTCTCACCCCTGACGAGACGTGTACGACTTTTTCATTTGCTCAAATAAGTTAATTTCATTCGAACTATTATGCTCGTGGGACAAGAAAGGGAAAACAAGTGGGAGAGAGAGAAAATACAAATTCGCCAAGTAAGAGAGATATCCATGTAAGGCAAGCTAATCGCTATTTTAAGAACCAACCAATATGGATAAGAGACCCCCAGAACCGTAACTTCTGGTCATTCTCTACTCAACGGTCTCTCGAACGATTGGCTACGCTTCGAGTCGAGCGCTTGAAAAATTTATTAAGGTACGAAGCGTGGTATATAACGCCGATTCTCGCTAATATATTCTCAGTCGAGTCGCGAATCACGCTAACTGTCGCATCTGAAAATCGTTCCCGTACGTTTTTTGCCTTCGAGCGATCGTATTCGTTGAGTATTTGCAGTGTGTTCTTTCTAATTTTTAAAAAAAGTGCCGTAATAAGTGATAAAAGCCCCTTCGTGGGTCCGTTGGCTTGCATGTGCATACTAACAAGTTACAAATATTCAAAAGACGAATTAACTATCTACTCGTTAACTCATCTGCTTATTATTTTTTTTATCAATTAAAAGTATCGTGCTAAAATTTCTATGGGACATGAAATAAACGAAGTACCATTTCGCATGATTAGAAGCAATTTTCATTCAAAAAGTCCGTCTCGGGCAAAATGCTAGAGTGTTTTAGAATAAGTTCTAACTGAAAAATTTAATCTAAAATCGTTGCCCAACTAAACTTTCTAAATAATAACTTTGCTAGTAAAAGTTTTGCAATTCGATTACGATACATACGATTTTTATGAAAAAAATTCCATTAAATTTAACAAAATGATTTTCTAATGTCATAAATGTCCTTTCAATTGTTCGTTTTCCACTAACTTAAGTGAAAAAATTCGATAGTGACTCGATTGTATAATCTCTGGACGATTTTAGATTTTTTCGATATTTTTAAACGTTATTTTTTCAATACTATTTATGTGAACGAGGTCGTGAAATTTTCTCTGACCTATTTTGGGAGAGATTTAAAAAACGTAAACTCAAAACAAAAATTTAAAAGTCTTAGATCATTTATAAAAAGAAATCTAATATTTTGAACTGTATATTCTGTAGTTTTTGTAATACTTTAAAACATTTTTTGACTTTTTTCAATGAAAATTACTATCCACCATATTTGAATACTCGAAAGAAAATATTACCCCATTCGAACCAAAAGCTTCTTCGAAATCATTGCATAATAAACTTTTTTTTAGATTCAAATTTTTATTTTACGCAATGGTTTATATTTTTAAACTTTACATATTACGTTACAAAGAATTAAAAATGTGGGAAAATATTTCGAAAAAAAATTTTATAGCTTCGACTTGAATCTTCTAATTTTTATAATTTTACGAGCCAAATCATTTTAATAAATTCATTAAAAAATGAATAACTCAAATTGTAAGATTATCCTCACGATGCATGCTATCTATAAAACTTTTTAGGAGAACAGTTAAAAAAAGAGCAACTTTTTACAAACCTATTCTACATAAAATTAATTAATAATGTTAGCTTTCATACAATTTTTATCATAATCCAATTTATGAATTTTCCAGGTAAACAGTAAATCCAAATTAAACATTCAAAATGTGTGACGATGATGTAGCGGCCCTCGTTGTTGACAATGGATCCGGTATGTGCAAGGCCGGTTTCGCCGGAGATGACGCTCCCCGAGCTGTGTTCCCGTCGATCGTCGGTCGCCCCAGGCATCAGGTAAGCAAAAGTTTCAACATTCATTCAACGCTCGCTCTGCGTGAGAAAAATCTCGGGTACATCTTGGACCAAAATTCCGGAAAAAAAATGTTATTTCTAAAAATCGTAGCTCGTATTTTCAAAATAAAATCTATTTCGATCCGCGAATCACAGCAAAAAAAAAAAAAAAAATCGTAGCTTCATCCGTCCTCGTCGTCGTCGTTTCGAAAGGCTTTTACTATATAGAAATCCACGCGAAAAACTCGGGTGTCTATTTTTACCGCGGCGACGAGTTATTGTTTCGAATTGATTCATTCAACTCTCTCGATGCCTCTCGTGCGGCGGCGGCGGCTGCTGCGTCGTCAGCCTGGCTTGACTTTTCTCTGTCGCGCCGAGACGATACCATTTATGGCAATAGCGCCCAGCGGTTAAACGAGATTCATCGCGCGCTGCCTGTACCGTGTCGCCGCGCGTCGGGTCAGAGTAGGAAAAGCTTCGACTTCTATTTTTAAGAGCCGCGCCGAAAGTTTTAGGCTCAAAATTACGATCTATACTACGTGCCCTGTGCCGTACAATCGATGATGAGATTCTATTTTCGATCCGTGTATATACGCGCCTATGACAATGGTCGAAAACTCGATGTACGTTTTTGGCCAAAAATGCACTGCATGTGTAAATGGAACTTTATCTCACGTTCGCGTCAAAGTAGAGCATTTATTACGTAACGCGAGTTAGGCAAATAAGGCCTATTTAGCCTTGCAACTTCGTACTTTGGCAATGAACACGATTAAATGTGAATTTTCTGCGTTTGATTTCGCCAATTACAGGGTGTCATGGTGGGTATGGGTCAAAAAGACTCGTACGTGGGTGACGAGGCCCAGAGCAAGAGAGGTATCCTCACCCTGAAATACCCCATCGAGCACGGCATCATCACCAACTGGGACGACATGGAGAAGATCTGGCATCACACCTTCTACAATGAACTTCGCGTCGCCCCCGAGGAGCACCCGGTCCTCTTGACCGAGGCCCCATTGAATCCAAAGGCCAATCGCGAAAAGATGACCCAGATCATGTTCGAGACCTTCAACAGCCCGGCCATGTACGTCGCCATCCAGGCCGTGCTCTCGCTGTACGCCTCCGGTCGTACCACCGGTATCGTCCTCGACTCCGGCGACGGTGTCTCCCACACCGTCCCGATCTACGAAGGTTACGCCCTGCCCCACGCCATCCTCCGTCTGGACTTGGCCGGTCGCGACTTGACCGACTACCTCATGAAGATCCTCACCGAGAGAGGATACAGCTTCACCACCACGGCCGAGCGCGAGATCGTTCGCGACATCAAGGAGAAGCTCTGCTACGTCGCCCTGGACTTCGAGCAGGAGATGGCCACCGCCGCGGCCAGCACATCCCTCGAGAAGAGCTACGAGCTTCCCGACGGTCAGGTCATCACCATCGGCAACGAGAGATTCCGTTGCCCCGAGGCCCTGTTCCAGCCCTCGTTCTTGGGCATGGAGTCGTGCGGCATCCACGAGACCGTCTACAACTCCATCATGAAGTGCGACGTCGACATCCGTAAGGATCTGTACGCCAACACAGTCCTGTCCGGTGGTACCACCATGTACCCCGGTATCGCCGATCGCATGCAGAAGGAGATCACCGCCCTGGCCCCGTCCACCATCAAGATCAAAATCATCGCCCCACCGGAGAGGAAATACTCCGTCTGGATCGGTGGCTCCATCTTGGCCTCCCTGTCCACCTTCCAACAGATGTGGATCTCCAAACAGGAGTACGACGAGTCAGGTCCCGGCATCGTGCACCGCAAGTGCTTCTAAGCGACGACTGCAGCAAGAAGAGATCGCGCATAGATCCGTGCAACAACTCGTTCTCTCGGTTCGACAACGACGACAACAAGTTGGGCCGAATTTATCGCTTTTTAATTTTTACAATGAAGAGATCGCCAAAAAGGGAAAAAGGGAACCTGAAATCGTTCATGAAAAAACTTGTATACTCGTTAAGTGTTCCGTCATAATGTGGAATTACATAATTTTAATTTTAGGGGGCGCCAGAATTTATATTAAAATAGTTAAATGCTCATTCTTATTAACCAATCTATCACCGATATCGCATGCTACTCATTTTTCATTGTATAATCGATTAAGTGGATATTCCTCGCAAATAAAGCATTTTTAAATATAACGAGCAACTGATTTACTTGAAAGATATATTATATCTAGTGTGTAATTTTCAGCGAATCCAAAGAGAAATTATTATCGAGCCATATAATGAATTCGATTTAATGAAACCAAAGAAAAAGAAAGACTAGTTTATCATGATTAAGTAAGAAAGATAAAGATATAAATAAAGAATAAAGAATTGATTTCTATTTAAGCGATGATCATTTATTGTCTCTCAAACACTACGAACACCAAACGATCATATAATTCAAAAACTCTTATGGAAAAAATAATGATGCACAAAAAAGTTACGACAGTCGCGAAATCAAATTGGAGTTGATCCTATTATTATCAAATACTCACAATTGAAGAATGACTTTTTAAACAAAATTCAAACGGATAAATGCACGTTGACCATACATTTTTTTCTCGAATCTCGAATGTTAGAAGCACTCGATTCACACCTTGAGATAAATATTAAACTTTTGACTTTTATCTATCCTTTACTCATTCGTTTTTCAATCTGTTTGTGTTATATTAAAAGTTGACACGACGTATATAACGATTGGCAATAAAGTTAAATATAATATACACTCTAATGAAATAATAAAAATGTACACACGTCCGCAACGAGTCAATTAAACACTGCTGAATAATTAATTTAAAAATAAACGTAAAAAACATAGTACGCTTATAAATACTCGGTATCATGAAAACAAAATGATTGATATAGAAACATTTTAATCGCGATCAAACGCGAACGACCCATTCATACTAGATCTCCGGGTTAAAACTATTATATTATTTATAAAGATATGCCCTTCGCTGGCGCGAGGCATATAATAAAATGGCCATGATGCGCGAACGAGAGAACTCATCGTCGTCGTCTCTTTCCCAGACGATGCAATAAAATTTCTCTCCTCTCTCTCTGCGTGTGCAGTAGCGGCTGAAGGATTACACACGCACGCAGGTATAAGGTACGCACACGACGCGCAGCTTAGTACCCACTAATGAGATAATACATACACACAGTAGCGAACGCGCGCGAGAAGCACGCGCTAAATTGAGTGCCTGACACATGGCAACCCTAATGCATCTCTCTCGCTCGAGTCTCGTACTTTGTAGATATACACATAGCATTTAATACATCTTTTAATGCTCGTTTTGCAGTGCAACTATATGGATTGCAAATGAAATTTGGTATAAGAATTTTTTTTTTGCAAGATGAAAACCATAAGTTAATCCGTGAGCAGATGCGGTGTCTTGAAATTTATCTACTTATCATCGACGGTTGGCCCCGACGAAATTTCTTAAAACTACTATGTTATAGATGTATACTATCAATCGACTTCAAAAAGTACGTGTTATATAGCTGCAAGTCGTGTAAGGTGTATAAAATTCAAGGCGGCTTCGCGACCACCTGTTTTTTTTTCCTTCATTTTCTACCTGCCGTGAAACAAGCAAAAAAGTGGGATGTTTGAGAGGAAATGAGTCGAATTTAACGCGCGCGCGCGCCGAAATGATCGAGTCGGGATCGTCGTTACGTAATAAATGGTAAAATAATAAAATATCGATTGATGTACATTACGATTAGCTATAATGGATGATCAATTTTTATGATTTTTAACGGCATTTTCTTAAATATCAAAATGGTATATAAAAATGTCCTCGATTCTAATTCAAATCAACACCGATAACGTCTGTCGCTACTCATAACATTTTCTAAAGAGCCAAAGAGAAGTGAAAATTCGTCAAAGAAGCAAAGACAAATCGCGGCCTGTCGCTGCATATATATACCTATATATTTGTTTTACTCCCCCGACACAAGCATACATACATTTACACTCACCCACACATACACTCGGGCGATTGTTGTTGGAGTAAATTTCATGACTAGCAAAATAAGGCGCGCACAATTCAGGCTACTTGCCACCGCCGAGGCGCGCGCGAAGCCGACAGGTACTTTGCAGCCGCTGCCGCCGCCGCCGCCGCCGTTGCTGCTGCTGTGGGCAGTGCAATGATCGGACGTTGGCGGTCATTCTCTCGCTCTCCCCCCACCTGGAATCGCCGCGAATTGCGCGTAAGTATCTTTGCGCATGTAGGACTCTATGTACCTGTGTAAGTGTGTGCAAGTCTGTGTGTACTGGCCGCGCTCTGACTTTGACTCGGCTCGCTGCCGAGTAGTAGTTCGAATGTTTGCTTTGGGCCCTACGGGTTCGGGGCCAGTTAACTAGAGCGAGCGAGCGAGCGAGCGCGCGCGAGTGCGAGAGCCTATTGTTGTACTCTACTCGTGCACTCGTAATATAATATTTTTTTTTAAGTTTTCCTTTTTGTATTTTTTATTATATTTAGAAATAAAATAATAAATAAAAACGTGTGACGTACTCTCTGTTGTGATTCACCTGTAATAGTGTAGACATTTAATTGTGATGGATGAAAAGTCATCAAAGTGGAGTGTCACGGAAGAAGTGGCAGTTGCTGTGCAAAGTAAGCAGCTTGATTCATTATTACCCTTGTAGTTTAGCAAATAAATTGTGTTTCAAATGTCAAAATCAGTAGTTCATCGCGTTATTTAAAAGTTATCTATTTTTCCTGTAAAATTGTAACACTTTTGTGAAAAAATAAAAGTTTAAAACGTTTAACGAATAGTTTTTCTATAAAAGTCGTGCGTTTAATTTTAATCAATTTGAATTGACGGTAACCGCATAAAAATTGCATCAATGCAACGAAAAATAAGCCACTTGTTGCTTGTCAAAACCCAACGATATAGACACTTGCATCGAGCTGTCCGGCGCTACGCGATTAGTTTTTCAGGTGTTGAGTTAAATAAACCTGAAATGGAGGTTAAGGGTATTTTAACGTTGTGTAAGTGCTATATTTATCTCATAATATCAGAAAATGAAATAGGTATAAACTCAAATAAAATACAACGTGAGATCGTCCTTGTTGAAACTCCCGCGGCCTCTATTGTCTGCGGCGGCGTTGTTTGGGAAAAGAATTCACTATGTCGAGTATGATGTGAAAAAAAAAAAATAGTTTCGAGTCAACAAAACACTATAAGAGTGTAAAAAAATATTGTTTTTGCCTGCTCAAGAGCGCCCGTAAATAGTTTATGATAATTTATAAAAATTCAGCGATACCTTCACTTTTACAAGAGCAAACATCGAAACGTCGCAACTAATTAAATCTCTAGTTTTCGCTTCTTTATCGCTGTTATGCAGTTTTACTTTATATAAATAAACTATGCTTGCATCGAGTAAACAGCTATACTGCACAAACTTGCCGAGGCTCTGATTATTATGCTTTAATTTTCACCGTGTAAAAAAACTAATAGGGTTCGAAAAAAAATTTTAAATTTTATTCACCGACGTTTCGTTTCAGGAAATGAGTGGCAAAACTTTTGATATCGCGTTCGCGTTTCTCATACATAGAGAGAGAAAGAAAGAGAGAGAGTAACCAATAAAAGCAGGTGTAACAATTTGGCGTATTGAGTGGCACCTGTATCTGAATGAAATTTTTTCCTTCCTTGTATATATCCGTTAATAATAAAGTAAAAGCAGACTAGATCTTATATTTTAATTTGAAATTTTTCCCTACTCACTCACAATAATTACAAGCTGGAACTAGGCAAAAATTTAATTCATCTGATTCTGTACTGTAAATATCGATGCGATAAACTGTTATCAACTTTCAAAGTAACGTTCGTGGCGATTTTAAACAAAAAATTGAGTTCAGATTTAGTTTTTTCAAATGTTATGTTGACAGATTCAAAGATATTTTCAAAATGCAGATAAAATAGTAAGATACTTGAAATATAACATCAATTCGGTTGTACAGTATTCAAACATCAAGACAGTTTATAATTATTCATTCAACTCAGTTTAAATTAGAAAAATATTAATGCGATATAAACTTTGATATTTTTCACTCGGTTGAATATGAGTGACTCGGTTTTTTAATAATTTAAACTATCAAACGTCATAACAGATGCGTTAAAAATGAGTTTTACATTTTCTATTTTGTTTAATTACGACACTATTGTAAATAATATATAAAATTATTACAGCAGTGTATATTAGTTTGACAAAGGCTAATACTATTGTAAATAGTAAAGTAAACATTAACTATTAATCACGTTTGTTTAAAAGTAATATTGAATTTTCAATTCATTTTTTACATAAATGAACAAAATGAAATAATTTGAACATTTCCTAATTTTTTTACAAAAGCAAACCTGCTGGAATCAGTTACTAGATACGATATTTCGGGAAAATTTTGAAAATCGTTGTCAATCGTGCTTGAAAAAAAATCAATAATAATGTTATAACCGAACTATATAGAGCAATACATACTGTATATTACTATGAATAATCCGTCTGTGTACAGTTACTGAGCTTTTGTACGTACTAGAACTCGCAGAAATTTGATTAACAATCGAGAATATCCAACAAAATATTATTTTTGAACAAATGATTTTTCAATTCAATCAAAGGGAGATATGTTCTGTATTCGCTTGATTAATACTGTCCTCGTTAAAAATGTTTTACCGTGTCTGCAGTTAAAATCATCAGCTTGCCTTATTAGCTGCACCAGTGTTGCCTGTAAAACCTTTAAAACTTCGTATTAGTTCGTGTTATACTGTTATAGTATTTAATAAAATACACTTACGTAACTCTTTGCAAATAAATTAAATGTAGACAATAAAGTCTATTTTGCCACGGTAAAAAAGAAATGAAAAGAAATGAACAATTTAAAACTCAATATCGTCAAGAAAAAATGGCACATCGGCGATTATAACTCTAAAGCGACAGAAGAAGACTTCGTATAGATTTTAAGACCAATAACAACAAAAGCGTGGAGAAAAAAAAATTTACCGTTGACATTTCATTGCACAAAAGCCGCACCATCAGCCTGTATTAAAATTCGATCTCTCAGGTCACCTGTTCGCGTTTAAAAAAAAAGGATATACCTACTACCTATTACGCGACGTCGAGAGCTCACAACAGCTATTCATTATTAATTACGATTCAGTCAAATATAAGTGCCCTCAATTTTCGAGCATTACTTTCGACTCGTCTCTATGTGCTATTGCTACTGTGCGCGCAGCACGCCCTACACTGACCCCTGTCCCCTTTTTTTGCTGAAGAGCCACCAGCACCACCATGAGTTAACGAGCGAACGCTTCGTCCTCGCGCGCGCGCGCGCACATGAAAATGCGCAGCGCAGCTACTATATAGCCGCCTCGTGCACGCGCGCGCCAAAAGCAAAAAGGGTTGAGAGTTTGCGCCCGCGCGAGGGTAGGATATGTGTACGGTATACGTAAGCGACACACCGTGCACAAATGGATATAACCACTACTCGATCAAAATGCGTGTGCGGTGGCTTTTACACTCGCAGCGCGCGGGGATCTCGATATCTATACGATATAGCTATAATACCCGAGGACTCGTGTGTAGCTGCCCTACAAGTGCTATTTTAATTTGCTTTTTAAAAGCTTCGAGATTTTCTTCAATTCTATGCATTATTTTATTACTTTTTTCTTATTTGTATAGATTGATAATTATGTTAGGCATCTTAATTTTTTTTGTTAATCCAATAAATAGATATAACATATTTCTAAATAAATCCATCTATTTTCCGAATCATTTTCATTCACAAACCCATGAACCACACGTTTTATAAAATACAAATAACCGAAAGATTTATCTTTAATAGGCGACTCGACATTAGGTCACTCCTGTTTACCACACTGCGATACGTGCGGTAAGTATTTCTTATCGTGCAATATCGAGCAAAATTACTATTTTATACATTTTAAATATTAGTTTATGATTTTCAATGGTATTTTGTACTTTATGTTACAAGAGACTGGTATGCTACTATTATTGTGATATATTATTTTTGACACAAGTATAATCTCATAGAATATATTTATTGCCTTCACAACGCTCGGCTACAACTACAATAATCTTTTGAATCCTATAATTCTTCGAATGAAAGCTAACATTTAATTTATAACTTACTCTTAAAGTAACAACTGCAGGATAGAGTTTCGTATAGTTAAAATTTATCGATGATTAATAATTTTTTTTTTTAAATCATTCCAAAAAATAAGTTTCTAAGTTGTTACAATCGCTTGAATTTATTCGCTTTACAAAGTTTGTTTGAAATTTCCGCATATCGAAATTATGCTTTTGCTAAGTTTTGTCTCCTCCTAATCTACGTTATATAGATAAAAATAACTTGTTTCGATTTATATACTTATTTATTTTCATGTTGCCACTTGCGGATTTGTGCAGATAAAGGTACTCGCCATCTAGTGGCGAAGGCTCAAAGTTGTTGACAACTGATTTGGATATTTTGAACTGAACAAATTGTCATTTTTAGCTTACTTAAAGTGCACTCGATACTTACAACGTTATAGTTATACATTCAAAAACATTTCAAATGTTAAATTTTTGGTAATTAGACCTCCTTTAATGTCGAGTATTTAGAATCTACAATTCGCAACGATACACAGATATCATCTCTCCGAGAAAAAAGCGTGGATCGTAGAGCTTGAATTCATTCCAAGCGTACTTACCTATATATATACGCGCGCTCGCACACGCTTACGCACGGCAAATGTGCATTCATTGTTCCGAATGTAAAATAATTCCCACGTAAGAAAGTGAAACGAGTCAAAAGTGCAGCAGCAGCAGCTTTATTGACGGAGCGGATCGCGATCATCGTGTCATAGTTGAAAAATTCTATCTCCCTGGTTCGATCTTGCGTTACGCGTCGCGTCGAGTTCAAGGCCACCCGATGGAAACAACATTCGCGTAAAAAAGCTCGCACGAGCTTACTACCCCGCGGCATCTCGATTTATGTATCGACCGGATGTTTACGTTCTATAAATTACTAGAATGACCGAACGAGATGAATATAAACGAGTATAGATATCTACCAGCCAAGGTATTGCATTTTATATATAGCAATGTAAACCAAGAGCCCTGTGAGATTTGCAAGTCGCCTTCGGTCTCATCGAGGCCTGACCGCATCTTCCGGGGGCCCCGATACGGCCTACTACGGTTACGAAGATGAACTTCTCTCTCTCTCGCTCTCGGCGCAGCTATATACACGGCTCACCTGACGCAGCAGCTTTCACGGTATAAAACTGGCCTCGGACCCGTCGAACGAACGAGAGACAGAGAAAGACAGAAAACAAGACGAGATACGTATTAACGTGTGCTGCTCGCGTACAGCAGCAACTCCCGCATGATACTGAAAGAGAGCTACTGGGCCCCGGCAGTCAAGAATACGTGTGCGAGAGAGTCGGTCACTTATACTCATCGCTGGAACGAGGGAAAAAAATATCAGCTCGCGACACTACCCGAGGTTGTGCGTCGTCGTCGTCGTCTACGTCTCTCGCTGTCTCTCTCGCATTAGGCAGCAGCAGCAGTACACAGCAAGAGCAAGTGGACGTGGTATACAGTACGAAAATTTAGGCCGTGAGCCCGCGCGCGTTACCCCGGGCAACGGCTCATCTGTGCCGCGCCTCTCCGCCAATCCAGCCGTTTAAGGGTGGTTGGCCTGGCTGCCGAGTAGGCGGGGCTCCGCTGGCCCGCGTGTGTGTATCATCGACTCTCTCTCCGTCTCTCTCTCTCAACTCTACTCTAGAGCTTGGCTCTCTGGACCAAAATCACGTGAAACTTTCGAAAGGTCGTCTCTCGCGCGCCCCGTCAGATATACTACAATTGCGCGACGCGCCGACCGACTCGTGTGTGCTATTTATCCGCGCGAGCGACGAGGCCCACCCGAGGTGGTAGTATAGTAGTGTGGTGTGCGTGCTCGCGGTGGTGGATTTCTCTCTCTCTCTCTCTCTCTTCGTCGATTGTTATAGTTCACGGAGTTTTTCGCGATACGACGAAAACAAGGTCGGTTTCTTGATTTTTTCTCTCGATGTACGATTTTCGATTACGCGGGTGATAGACACGCACGTCCCGAGAAGAGCGCGCAAATCCGGGAGAGCGGGCTCGCAGGGCCCGTTGCTCCGAGTTGTTGTTGTTGTTGCTGCTGCTGCTGCTGTTATTTTGTGGTATATATGATATAAAAAAAAAAGCAAAAATTGTGAGTGGTTGAGATCCAACAGTTTTTTTTTTTTTCAACACGTATGAAGTGACAATCGTTACGAAGTAATAAACTAGTGAAACGAAACGTTTGGCGGGGCCGCAGCAGCGTGTTCCGCTCACGAAGCGCCGTGTGTTATGGACCTCAGCACGGCTTATCGCTACAACCAAAATATGATGGAATATTATACTTGTAAGCGAATTTTTTTAAAGTGTAACGACAAAAAACAATCTAAGCAAAAGTTCTCACAGTCGCTTCTCTCTATTTTCGATCTCGTTATGACATTTACGGGTTATCGAGCAAGTGATCTTTCGTAGATAAAAAAAAAAGGAGAAAAAGAATGACCGATGTCGATCGATGGGAAAAATAGAGAATCGAATCACACGATTTGTTTTTCTCCGCAAAGCCCCTTTGGAGTATCCTCTCATCGCGCGTCAACGTGTTTCTTCTCTCTCTCTTTCTTCCTCGATTTTCATTAAGCGCGAGACTCTTAAAAGCCCCATCGGTGCAAACGTCGCTGCTGCCCGAAGGCGAGAGCTGTGTGCAGAGGCTTTACGACTAGAGCACTCTCATTATAAAGACAATATTTTTCAGTTATAAAACGCGGGGCATTTTACCTCTTTTCTTCTTTCGAGAGCTCAATTATCCTCGCGACGCTGTGTGCGAACTCGACAACGGTTGTCATCTCACCGAAAATCCGCACGAGATGTATAGCTATTTTTTCCTTCCAACTCGCGGCGGGGACGTCAGTTATGAGTTGCACGCAAAAAAAATAAAGCAAGAGCTAGACGTTAAATTGTTTTCATTTAAATAATAATTGCTAACGAAGCTAAAAATAAATAAGAGATCGTAAACAAAACGCGAAACTAGCGCGATATAGCTAGCCAAGTATGAATGTGTGACCTTCTGAATAAGATAAATGAGAATCGAATGTTAAATATAATATTTGAGAAATTTTTCATTTTAAATTAAAAACAAAATTACAAAGGTTACCATAGAGTAGATGATAGTATTTATCTTTGGAGAGGATTATGTGCCTATGGGAAAAGAAATAAAGAAAGAGTATAACTATAAAAAATCCATATACTTTGACAAGAGTAATGATTCAACTATTGTACGACACATAATAGTTCAACCAGTATTAGCTTAAAGCGAGGTAAAAAATATCCTTAGGTATCTTGAAGAAGTTAAGGCAGTTATTTGTAACGTTACTAAAAATTTTTAATTAAACGAAAGAGTTCAAGTTTATGCGTATCTATTCCAAACGCCGAATTATTATTGAAAGTACCTCAAATGTATCTATTAAAAGAGGAGTCATAGATTAACTTTAAGATTCTTGTCTTTTTTATTACTTGAAAAATGTTGCATATAATTTTTAAATCGTTCAAAAGTATCAAATGAATCAATGATTCTTCTTTTCTTTTTTTTCTTTGTGACTTTAGAATCATGTTGTATTTAAAAACATTACTTTTTGCATTTAATTGCACATCAGAGATATTATTTAGACTTCAAATTGATAAAATTCAAATACCGATTCAAAATAATGTGAAAATAATCATAAAAAATGTTAGTAAAAGCAGTTTTTAACGCATTCTATGGTGATCATACTAAAAATTAAATGAAAAACTACCACTACATTTTTAATTTCATATGATTGCGCAGGGTATTCTTTAATATAAAACTGTGATAATCATTTAAGTATGCATTTGACGCTGAAAGAAAATTTCTGTGCTTTACTATAATAACAAACAAATCATTTCAATTTAAGAGAATCGCCCGTATATATAAAAGAGGCTACGCCCCCTCAGACGACACGCTCTGACCTCCTACTCCGTTATATTAATTTCGTTTCATAAGCAAATCATACATTTTTATTTATTCATGTATTTTTTTACTAAAAACTTTTTTAGCTTTGCATTATCTTCTAAAGTTTTATAAATAAAAGCCCCGAATGAATAAAATTACCGTTTCATAATATTTCATTTTTTATATTTTAAGATTGCATGATGCCTCAAATGATTATCAATATTATTTATTATCTTTTGTGTTGTCTAATCATGAATATAAATATTGTAATGCGAGTATAAAATAATTTTAATCAAATTATAGATGAATAAAAAGTATTTTTTTCTTATATTTTCAAATATATGCTTATGAAGATTATGTTTCATGTACGTCGCAGCTGCCTTTGCAATTAATTACTGAAGTTTTATTTTTAAATAAACGTATTTCTTCTTCAATGTGTATGTTGAAAACTCAAACTCTTTTTAAAAGTTGAAAATTATGAATGTGTATCAGTTTAGTTTTATTAGGAATTACGAACAAATGTATTATACAAAATATTATAAATATTTGCAGTAAAATTACTTCAAATACAGCGATTATCATTGAGTAAATTTAATTATTTATTAATATTTTTCAATGACTTGTTTCAATAAATTTATGAAACATAAACAAAAAGGAATAGAACACAATCAAGTTATCAGCTAATTTCTAATTTGAACTTTTTTTTAAATGTATCCATGTTTGATCAGCAGAATACAATCGACAATCTTACATCTTAACATTTATTTAAAATTTATTTTCCACAATTTTTTTAAATTTTTGATGAAACCAAACGACCCGATGTGGTTCATTAACTGACAACATCATAATCAGTTCTCCTTAAAAATCAATAATTATTGTAGGTCATGGCGGTGTAAATCAACTCGGTGGTGTTTTTGTCAATGGACGACCTCTGCCAGATGTAGTTCGTCAGAGGATCGTCGAGCTAGCTCACAGTGGGGTCCGACCATGCGACATTTCAAGACAACTCAGGGTTTCTCATGGCTGTGTATCTAAAATATTATCTAGGTAAGAACTGAAAGAATATAATTCATCGAAGTAAAATTAGAAGTCATTTTTACATTACATTTTTTATTTATCGCGCGTACCGAACCTTTTTTAAATTCTGTGGTTTCGTTAAAATTCATTTTATCAAAGGTAATAAATAAATAATTGATCACACAATATCATAGATAATTTCAAAAAAAACAAACTACTTTTGTTGAAGTATCAACCATACGATATCTTTAAAGTAAAGTCCTCAAAATCAATCTAAAACTGATGCTTTTTCAAATAAAAACCATTAGCCCAAATCACGGCACGATATTTTCAGGTTAGAGAGCGCAAAAGCGATCTCCCTGTAATCGACTTTTCATAAATATTTCAAAGACTTTCCAATGTCTCGGTGTACAACACCATTGCGCCGCCGCCGCCGCCGCCGCGGCGATCGATTGCACATCGTCGCTCGCTCGCTTGGCTTCGGCTTCGCGACTCAATAAACATTAAACCTCCTCTCCTTTTTGCAGGTATTACGAAACTGGAAGTTTTAAGGCCGGCGTCATTGGCGGCTCGAAGCCCAAAGTAGCGACGCCGCCGGTCGTCGACGCAATAGCAAACTACAAAAGAGACAACCCCACGATGTTCGCTTGGGAAATACGCGATCGACTGCTCGCCGAAGGCATATGTTCTCAAGATAATGTACCATCCGTATCTTCCATTAATCGGTGCGTTAATTATCACACGTTTATTTCACAGCTCATTTTGCACATGATATATATATTATAACAACGTCGTTGTCTTTTTTTTATTGTTACAACGGCGCTTGTAGCTCGCACACACACACGCACATTTGAAAGAAAATAGAGATATATTTATGTTATTTTTGTTGTCATTTTTTAAACATTGCATTTGTTCGATGTTCTCTATATGCACGTTAATATAAATCAGTACAATTGATGCAAGTGCATGTACGATAACATATGTTAAGCGACGAGAACTTATTACGGCAAAAAGTGTCCCCGTAATCGATTGTTTCGGGGCCGTTCTGTTGCGCCTAAAACTGGTTCGTAATGGCGAATGTATTAGCGAAAATACTCAGAGAATAAGATACATCGACAAAAGCTTTAAGTAGTGGCTGATTAAATACACGAGTGACATATGCGCGCCGCCGTATTTTTATGTATGAAAAGATACACGCGGGGAAGCTTACAACACACACACACACACAAACAGTCGGCGCCCTGATAGCGCATTCGCGCGAGTCTCATGAGAATAGTAGCACTTTTCTACGCCTTTGCTGCTGCTGCACCACCCCATTCGATCGCAGTAACGAGATTGTGAAGCACTTGAATTAATCGTCGAAGTCCTTTTCCCGAAAGGCCGACTCTCGGACTCGAGTCAATGAGGTCGAAAGAGCGTCAAGGCACAAACATTAGGCGATATACACAATCCGTTTCACTGAACAAATTTACGATCTAATAGTTTTTTGCGCGGCCGCCCGTCAACGATCGAAATTATTATTTTTTTTTTTTTTTCATTCGGGGGACATCCGATTGATTTATTTTCATTAGAACGAATCAAAAGTGAAAAATTACGCGTTTGGTTTACGAATTCAATTAAATGTTGTATTTTAGAGCTTTGGCTTGAATGACAATAATTTTTTATAAAATAGTAGTATGAATATAGTACAAATTTAATGCAATGAAAATGTTAAACAAAGAATATGTTGCAAATGATTATTTATACTAACTGTTAAACAAAAAAAAATTGAAGCGACCAACGAGGGACTGTTGATGGACAATATTTCATTCGAGTCAAATCTTATTTCCATGCGACGCCCTAAATTATAATTATTCATGCGTAAAAAGTACTCCTTCAAATTATGCTCGCTTCGAATAGAGTCAGCATCACAATCCATTACGTTCGTTTCGAGGGTCATATTAATCAAAACAATTGGACGATAAATTTTAGGTGACAGTATTTTTTTTTTTATTTTATTTCGTCACGAAAACATATGAATACAATTTTTTCGATGTGCTTTTTCTCGAGTTACGATATTTTCATTTGATATCGGCATCGTCGTTATTGTAATAATAATATTACTGACGGAAAAAATACTCAAGTCGTATTTTTTTGCACGATAAAAGTTACGAGAATAAAATATACTCCATTAAAATAAATATTGAATTTAGTATGAGTGTTATTATTTTAGACCTTTTGAAAATGTTTAAATTAAGTAAAAAGCTAATGTTTTAATATCTAAAAAGCTTTTATCTCGTAAAATCTCTCATTTCAAATAGTTACTCTACTCGTCGAAAGATATTTTTAAAAATGTAAAAAAAATCAATCCAATCCCTCTCCGAGCATAAATCATCGTCGAGAGAAAAATATGCTTTCCAGCCCTTTAAAAATGCAAAATTCGTCGATCTTTGAAATTCGGCGAAATCGAGTGAAAAATCGAGGAACAATAGCAGGCGCAGTGCAGCATAGCAATTTCGTGAGAGCGTCGCACACACACGCACACAAACGTATGTATACCTATACACACACGCGCGTATAGCTGCCACGCGCCGTGCACACACCCGCCTATACATGAAAAAAAAAAAAAAATCCGGTGGTGCGTTATAGTCTGCGTATACGTATGATATATATATAATACGGTATCGAACGAATGAACGCGCGCTTGCCGTCATATATCCATAACCCAGCTCACTGTGGCAACTAATGGGATTATCAGGGTGTTTCATCGTTGCCCTCCGTGCCGAAGAAATTAGGCTCAAACGAAGTTGATATCTCTCCCTCGGCTCTCTCTATGTGTTTGTGTGTGTGTGTGTTCGGTATACATATATTCATACAGCGAAACCTCAGCGCTACAGCTCCCCAGGGGGGGTAAAGAGAGAGAGAGAGAGAGAGAGAGAAGCTCGCACACAGGAATATAGAGAGACACAGAGAGAGAGAGTATAAGCCTCTGAGCAAGTGAGAGAGAATGTACCGAAATTTCCCAGTTGCCGTGGAAACTCTGCTGCCGCTGAGGACAGACGGAGCTGCGACGAGTCCGGATGGCACTACACCCATGACAGGAAAGAGCCAGCCGCGTGCCGCCAGCAGACCGGAACCCCGTGTGTATATATATATGTATATACCATATAGGTATATATATATACAAGCACGACGATACCAGGGAGGGTTTTCACGATGCCACAGACAGAGAGCGAGAGAAGCTTTGTTCCCACGTCGTACATTCAGCACCTACGCAGCGGAGTAGCGGAGTAGCGTGCAGCAGATTTTCCTACGTACATAATACGCGTATTATATGCATTATAACGTATATATAACGTCGTCGTCGCGCGCAAAATTATAACGTGCAGCAGCAGCTCCAGAGCGAGCTTTTGGGGATATTTTCCTTTTTTGGCTTTTGCCATTTCGACGTTAAAATCCGTGCTGCGGTGCGCGTACAAAGGATTAAATGCGAGCAGATTTATCAACCTTTCGTTGCTCGACGCAGCAAACGATTCAACGTGTGTCGCGTATTCAAGTGCTATTAGCGCTGCCGCTTATACATTACTCGAGGATGTAACACGGCAAAAAGGACCGCGTAGGTATTATCTCTCTCTGTGCCGAGTGTATAAGCGTATAAGAGGAGGAGGAAGAGGACGCCGAATTAATCTCTGTCGCGTTTGTGCGTGCGCGCGGCGGCGGTGGTGAGCTTGCGGCCACAGAGCAAACGTACTGCAAAGTTTCGTTATCGATTATATAGAGCCTCTGCTCTCTGACCTATAAGCTCTCTCTCTCTCTCTCTCTTTCGTCGAGCGAACTTGTACGTAATAATAAAATATTTTTTATAAATCGTATATATACGGGAAGTTATGCGTTATATGTGTGTTGTGTATGTATATAGCTCGTCTCGACGGGGTGCCGTCGGAGAAAAAAAAAGAACGAAGGAAGAAGCCTCGACGGCGAAAGAGAGAGAGAGAGAGAAAAATGACGTATCTATGATAGAGTCAACCGCACGCAAAACTTGAAAACTATAATAGTCATTTTATCGAGTGCACAGATGGACAGATTTCTAATATTTTCCATTTCAAATGCGATATCATTTTCGCTGCTGATTCAAACGGTCGAGTGACTATGTCAATATAGAAAAAAAGTCATTACTGATTTATTTACATTGTGTAATAAATATGCAACATTAATCGCTTATAACTCAAGATATTCTTTTTTTTTTTTTTACGAAAATCAATCGACCCCATCTTCTGTTGCTGATTATGTTTCGGATTCCCAATTGAACTTTTTTATTCGAGCTGTAGAATAATTTTTGTTTTTATTTTTGTGAAAAACCGATTGGTGCTATGGTTTGAACGACGATCTCTTGAATTCAACTGATTTCGGTTAATGAGAAATTTGAAAAAAAAAATTTTTGAAACTTTGATCTTTATTAGATGATATCAAATAGTAACTTCGAACGATTGTGTGCTTGTCAATGAGAGAAAATCGAAATTTCATTTTTATACTTTTTTTTTATTTAAAATTAATACGGTTAATGTACAATTTTAAGTTACATTTGACTTTTAACGTCATGGAACGTATAACGTGGTGGAACCCAGCCGGCGCTCGTTAAAACCCAACCCACGTGTGGTGCGGGTCCGTAGCGCAGCATCCAGTCGGCGCTACCTTCCCCTTTGAATAATTTCATGGGCGTTTTAATGATCCGACTATCATCACTTGCTGCATCGAATTTTCGTTTTTTATCTTCGCTCTCCTTATCATATTGGCCCGTAGCCGCCATGAAAATGTTGAGTAAATCTTTGTTCGCTAGGTTCCGTAGGATCATTTCGCAGCAGTCGATTGGCAGCCGTCCGTGTATCAAAGCCCAAAAAGGTTCCAGTGCCCAACCGACGAAAAATTCTCTTGACACTTTCTCGCACAGATGCTTATCCATTACACCTCTAAAAGAGTCGGGAAGGGTAGCCATTTTATTATTGTACCCTAACTCCAAGTAGTCCGAGTATGAGAGTAGTTTCGCTGCCTGTTTGGGCTCTAACCGTATCAGGTCGTAGAGCGACAGACTCGGTTTCACCTCTACTTTTTTCAATTCGTCCTCAAGGCCATGATACCAACATATTTGACGATAATCAATAACTCTGTATTTACGGGAAAGTGGATCTTCAGTAAATAAGTATTTACCGATAACTTTCATAAGTATTAGGGCGTGGCTTTGGTCCAGTTCGTATTTTCTTTTCTCAAGACTCTCCACGATGCGCATAATGCCAGATACTTTTATCAATCTGTGATTATAGCATGGGTCAACCAAAGCCTCATCAAAGTCACTCAAGGTGGGGAGAACGAAGCTCGACGCGTCAGCGCCCCGATCCAATAACAGATCTACCATATTCGGCAAAAGGTGCATCACAGCCCATTGAAGAGGTGTCCGGCCCGACTTGTCCTCGACGTCCACGCGCTCGATCGATTGTCCCACTTCGTCGATAATTCTGAAGATTTTCTTTACAAATTCAAAATTGTCGAAATACCATGTCGTCCGGCAAACGATGTGCAAAGCAGTCGATCCATACTCATTGGTTAAATTTGGATCCGCACCTTTTCTCAGCAGTGCTTCGATTGCCGTTTTGCTATGGGTTTTTAGAGCCAAGTGTAATGGCGTATTACCAGAATTGTCTCGAGCGTCGATTTGCACTGTCTGCTGCTTTTCTTCAGTGAGATTACTGAAGAACAAATCCATCAAGTTATTATAACTATAATAAAATCCATCATTCTGGCATATTTTATGCAGAGGTGTCTCCCCATCGTTGTTAGGCAAGTTCGGATCCGCGCCTCTTTTCAGCAGTAACTCAATTGCCTTCAAGTTGTGCCATCCCAAAGCCAGGTATAATGGCGTTCTACCGGACTTGTCCTGGGCGTCGATTTGCACAAACTGCTGCCTTTCGTCGGTGATGCTGAAAAACGCCTCGGCAAAGCTTGAATAGCCGTGAGACCCGCACAGGAGGTGCAAAGCCGTTTGTCCTTCCTCGTTGGCCAGATTCGGGTCCGCGCCGCGTCTCAGCAGCAACTCGAACGCCTTGAGATTGTTGTGACGAACGACCGTGTGTAGCGCCGTTTCGCCCGACTTTTCCTGGACGTCGAGCAGCACCCGACGATCGAGATCGTCGTTTACTTGGAAAAATAACTGCGGCCACACGGCGTTGTTTTGGGACCTTCGGCAAACGATGTACAGCGGCGTCTCGCCTCCCTTGTTGACGACGTTGCAATCGGCGCCTTGTCGCAGCAGCAGCTCCATCAGGCACCTGTGGTTGCCGGGCCATTTCACGGACTTGTGCAGAGGCGTGTTGCCTTGTTTGTCCGCGGCGTCGACTCGCAGCGGCCGATATCTTTCGTCGCTCAGCTCGAACAACAGCTTGG
Source organism: Trichogramma pretiosum (assembly GCF_000599845.2). Lineage (NCBI taxonomy): Eukaryota > Metazoa > Arthropoda > Insecta > Hymenoptera > Trichogrammatidae > Trichogramma > Trichogramma pretiosum. The sequence continues at coordinate 380,416 of NW_019641708.1, read as the reverse complement.
CCGCGTCTCTCGACGCCGAGTCCCGAAAATGTTTGGCCACCATGTGCAGAGGCGTCGAGCCTTGCTTGTTGGCCCGATTCGGGTCGGCGCCGCCTCTCAAGAGCAGCTCGATCAGCTCTGCGTTGCCCATGCTCACGGCCAAGTACAGCGGCGAGTCGCCCGTCTTCTTCACGCACAGATTCGGATCGCGACCGAGATCGAGGAATTTCTTCACGACGTCGACGAGGTCGAACGCGACCGCGGCGTGGAAGTGCGAGTAGCCCGACTCGTCCGTGTAATCGACGTCGAAACGATCGTAGATTTTGAATAGCTGCTCGATCAATCGCTTTCTCTTGAGAAAGTCCAAGCTTCTCGTTCTGTGCGTTGCCGCGCAATGTATCGGCGTGGCGCGGCGCAGCGGCAGCAGCTGCTGCTGCTGCTGTGGCTGGTCTTTGTAGCCGCACGAAGCCACGAACTCGACGATCTGCGCCTCGTACTGCTTGACGCAGTCCTTGAGCAGCAGCTCGATTTCCGCGGGCCGAAAGATGTCCCGGAGATCGGGACGTGGGCCCACCCAATAGAGGATCAAGCTGTAAAACTTCTGGATGAATGCAGGTTCAATTTTCCCATTGAAGAATTGTTGTCGTAAATTCTTCAATCTTTCCACGGAGTTGCGGTTAGGAATGGACATTTTTAACGATAGGTCTAACACTTGATCTTCCACTGACTTTGAATGCATTGCGATCGATACACAGAGATTGTTTAAAACGCGTGGTCGAAATTAAACTTTCAATTTTTCACTCGATTGAGATTAAAACTCGAATATTCGATGATGTTGTCGCTTCCACGTTTTAACTTGTACTGGCTTTCCATGCGCTACGATCAATACATAGAGACTGTACAGAACATATGGTCGAAATAAAACTTTCACTATTTCGAGATAAATTCTGCTATTCGAAGATGTCGTCGTGGCTTTCGTTTCTAAAAGTGTATTGATTCGTGCGAGTTTAGATACACGCGCTACCATCTATACATACGCAGCGGAGGCTTTGAAAAAATATCTACTGTGAGATAGGAGGAAATCTTTATAAATCGAGCGAAGTCGGGGCCTTTCGTCTGTATAACACGTACGCGGCAATAATAACAATAGTACACGGGATAGGCGCTATAGGCATAGGCGTTGCCCCTACATCGCTCGACTTTCACGTTCTAAAATTGCTATTAATCTCGAATCATCGAGCGACTTCAACTTGTGCGCACGCGTGTCAAGAGCTAGACGAAACGGCAGTTCATAACTTCTCGACGCGTATGCCATCGCATGCGCGGCGGGAAGTTCAGTTGGGATCTTTTGATTGTACCTCGATTATCGTTATCTATTTTTCAAAATGTTCTAGATCACTTTTTTTTTAACGATTTTTTAATGATCGCGGTTTATCGATCTGTTCCGGAGCTGCGTTCGAGGTTGACTCAGCGTTTTACGTTATCGGATATAATTCAACGCGATTATCAAAATTACGTTCGGTCGATGGTGTGTCGCACAGTACCGACTTACTTTTTACGTATACGTATACAATATACCGTAGGATGAGGCCTTGAAGCCGAGTGTTTTGGCTATATTATAACCGTGAAGCATAATGAGCGGACTCCATATAATAAAGCAATTGTCGGTGCGGCGTCGGCGGCGTAAGAGTTGGTATTATATATTCTCGAGCGCGTTCAGAGGTGTTTGCCTAGAGCGAGAAAAGCAAAGCTAAGCCCAGTAGCCGTGCACCATAGTGCATTATTATTATTATTACGAACAACAGCAGCAGCAGCAGAGAGTAGTAGTCCTGCGTGCGTGCAGCGTCGGCCGAGGGCGAAGAGGTGAAGAGGCGCGTGGAGGAACTCTCCTCTCTCTCTCTCTCTCTCTCTCTCTCTCTGGGGGGGAGAGAGCGACGCGTGGCATAATATACATCCGCGTCATGTATACACACACACACACACAGACTTGCCAAGTCCCGAGATGGCTGTCTCTTCTCTATGTGTATGTATGTGCAGCGGGGCTCGTGTGCAGAGAGACGCGGCTGAGCAGCGGCAGCGGCACGATATGCACCTTTTGCGCCGTGCATTGTGTGCCAGCTCCGGCGTGTCGGCGCGCGCCAAGCAGCAGCGGCAGCAGCGGGTTCAGCGAGCTATAACACAATGGCGGTGTTATAGTAGTAGTGCTGTGCATTGTGTGTGTGTATCGCTATGGATATAGTAGATAATAGTAGTAGTAGTAGTCGCGAGCCGCATGCGATGGCTCGCCCATATATACACAGCACAGAGAGAGAGAGAGAGAGAAACTTCCTCAGCCGTGGCACACAGCAGCAGCAGCACCGCCACCACGACGACGTCGGTGCTGTGTGTGCTGCGAGGCTACGGAACCGAGACGACGCGCGGCTACTTCTCTCTCTCTTTTGCTGGCTACTGTTGATGTTGCTGCTGCTTCTTGGCCGAGGGATAGTAGCTGCTTTATATACATACACCTACTATCTAAGACGCTGCGGCTTTGCTTTACCAAAGTTTCACCGAATTCATGACTTTGCATCTCTCTCTCTCTACCTCGCTGTCTTACACATATATATATCTCAAGTCGTGTCTCGTTTTTTAAATGCTTCTCGAAATTAAGGAAATTTTGAAAAAAAATCGCGCAATACGTCTTGCGATCAGGTACACGCGCGCCGCAATCTTTTATCGACGCACAATAATAATCGAGCTGCGTGGAGCACCTGCCCTGCTGCGAGAATTTTTTTTTTTTTTTTAACACACAATTGAGATTATTACAATATGCCACCGTATAATACAGTATATACCACCTGTTTTGAATTTTACGCTTCCGTAATTCGTGCGCGCGCGCGATTGTTCAATCCGCGCGCAGAAATTTCGAATGATTCGTTACTTTTTTTTTTCGAAATTACAGAAAAAAAAAAGAAATAATACGCAAATCTTTAGGTAAATATAATATCGCCAGAAATTATATTCATACACGAGTTCGTAATAATAAAAATAATAATAATGTACAACAACGATACTGCCTCGAGCTCGAATCGTAGCGATAAAAAATCTACGATATACCTCGCTCGCGCGCGCTTGGTCGTTTTAAATGTTTCTTCCTCTTTTTTTCCTCGTACCTCGAATCAACAACAACAAAAAAGGATAGAAAATAAAGCAGCAGCATATATAGTCATTAATTATTCATTAATTTATTCAGAAATAAATATTTTTTCCCCCCCTGCGTATATGTAAGTGCACTCCTCGCATACACATACCTGCACACACACACACACGCTTATACGAAACGCAATGGACATTTAACTCGGCGTTTCTCATCATCCGTCGGACATGTACGTACCCACAAATATAGCAGTGCAATACCTACACACACACATACACGTATGTACGTATATATTTGCGTATGCGCGCCGGAAGCTTTGACTGACTCTTCGGTGCGGCTATACAGCATATAATGTTTACATGCCACGGCATTGGCCTGTTCTCGACGATTTTCTCCCGCCCACATACGGAGGCTCTCTCGCTCGCTCTCCGCCTAGCTCCGCCCGCCGCTGCCGTACGCGCTATATGCTGCACACTGCTGCTATAATGCCGAGAGTGTATAAGCTCGCGGCTCTCTCGACTTGCTCTCCCGCCGCTCAGCTCGCGCGCGCCGATCATCGTGTGTGCGTTGTTCGCGTGGCCCCCGCGCGCATATGGTTTTATGCACACACACACGAGAATAAGGTGGGGGATTAAAGACGCTCCTCTCTCTCTGTTATAATGAACTAATAGAATGAAGATTTAACTTCCTGCGTTCATGATTTCTTACGATTAACTCTGGCGCGCGCGCGCAACGCAGCGGCGATGTTAAGTTGGGCACGCACCGTAGAACTCGGAGCTCGCTCGTGCCTCCTCTCTCTCTCTCCATATATAAATTCACCCCCCATAGCTCAGCTATATAATAATGTGCGCGCACACACACACACATACTCGGAATTATTTGTTGCCGACTATGTAAGTATGCGTGTGTGTGTGTATGCACGGATCGCTGCTAACAGCAGCGGCTGCACGCCAGCAAGTGGCTCATTATCCGACTGTAAACATCAAGATATATATCCCCCGCAGTACATACTAGATAGTATGGCGCGTGCTGCACTTGGTCAGCGCCTATACGCGATATCTGCGCACTTTCTAGCGCGCGTGTTTCGGTACATACGCAGCTCGTTTTTTCCAGCAGCAGCAACATGTATATATATGTATGCAACGCAATAGTGACAGGCGCATCCGCCGCCATTAAATGACGCGGTCAGAGCGTCGGTGGCGGTGGCGTATACGGCAACCTCCGAGGCGCGCGCGAGCAGCTCTCCTCTCTCTCTACTCCACTCTACACACACACACAGAGACAGAAATGTATGTATATAGCCCCGGCACGCGAGCTAGCTAGCTGCTGCTGCTGCCGTTGAGAGGGCGACGCGAGCCCAAGCATGACCGCAATGGTGTGTAGCAGTAGGATACGTCTAAGCTTCTCTGCCACGCGAATAATGTACCACCTCGAAGACGGTGTGTACTTCGCGGTTGTATATAAACTTTAAAGCCTTATATAGCTTCCGAACTCGATCGAGGGTATAACGCGTGTGTTTGACAATTGTCTGACACACCATATGATGTTCCACATTGCCGAATAATATAACGAATCGAAATGTATACACGAGACGTCGCTCGTACGTATAAGCGAGAAAGCTTCGAACGTCGAATGCGCGACACAGGAACGGAGCGTCGTCCATTCGCGCTGCGCGGGAGGCGGAGTGTAAATCAAAATCGACCAATACATAAGCACACCGAGTGACAGCTCCGTGTTTGTATGTATATGAATGTATGATCGGATCGTCGGATTTGGAAATTCAAAACTCCCACCGCGCGTGTATATACAACGGCGCGTGATTGACAAAATCCATCGATCGCGCGAGTATTTCAATACACGCTACTCTATACGTTCCGTGCCGAGAGAGAGAGAGAGAGAGAGAGAGAGATTCATTTTTGACTTTTTTAAAATGATATACTGCATGCTGAGCAGAAATGGATCATGTGATTTTGCTTTACCGGCCAATGTCAAAGTCGTTATTGCAAACGTTGAAATAAGGCAACTTTTTTTTAAGATCAATTGGTCAGTTTATATATAGGCAAGAAATCACGCATTCCCGCAATATACGCCTATCAAACGAATCGATATCGTCGAGTCCGATCACCCGACAAAGACCCCATTATACAAAACATTATCTCTCTCTCTCTCCCCCTTTCTCTAACTCTCTTATATATCGACGATTGCTTACACTCCATATCAATAAATAAACCGACGATCGTCGCAAATAAATGCCTTCTCAAAACTTCTCCCTCTAAAAAAAAAAATAAAAGATGGAGTCAAGCTCAAGCTCAAGCTCAAGAAGAAGAAGGAGCGAAAGAAAAAGCGTATAATGACACAAGTACAAGCCGTGTATTATACACTCTCGACGGTGTAGCACGGAAAATGCGTTATATACGCTTATTTTAGGTAGTATAAAGAAGATGACGGTCGCGTTAGTTTAAAGCTCGGCGCTCGGGCGGCTGCTATACTGCTTTGGAGTGGTCGTTAGGGAGCGATCCTGCAGCAGTAGCAGCGGTGGTGGCGGCGGCATCGTGTGCTCGAGGGAGGCATAGGCTGCTGCTGTCGCGCACTCCCAGGAGAGCTACGCAGCGACGACGACGACGACGAAGCCCATGCCGTATGGTAGTAGTAGTAGTAGTGGTAGTAGTAGAGAGACTCGCCTGGTTGCTTCTATAATTTTGCACACACACACACACATTTATATACCTACTACGTATATACGGCTCTTAAGAGCTTTAGCAAAACTTCAATCCCGAATCTCTCTCTCTCAACCCCAGCTCTTCTTTTCTACGTTGTATATATATCGCGAGGTAGCGGCAGCGCTTTATTATTTAGGGAAAAGTAATTCGAATGACCATGCGATTATGGCTTTCATCCGACACCCTCGTAGCATATACATTATTATATCTCGCTGAAACGATCAGCGACATATGAAAATTAGCGTTTCACTTGTCGCTCGGAGCCGAATCCCGACGGTCGTTAAAATACGACCGCCTATACTATGCAAAGATTGATTCGATATATCAACCCCGTGCGTACGCAATCATCGCCAATATACTACACATTTTACATTCTTTCAACGATTTTTCTTTTTCTTCTTTCTTTTTTTACACACGACATAAGAATTGCGCGCATAATTCATGTATCGACAACTCCGTCGTCGTCGTACATGCGCAGCGATGTACACATCATAGCTAGCGACGAGGAGCACTCGGTATATAGTACAGTACACGCGCGTACGCCGCCGCCGCCGACGACGACGAGTAATTCTTTGTGGGCGTGTTAATTTTAGATATGATTTCCGGCTCTGACCGCACGAACCGCACCTTATATACGTGTATATATATATATAGGAGTCTTGCTGCCGAGTTGCGAGGAGCGCCTCTCTCTCTCTCTCTCTGTACATCGCGAGCGCACATTACATCCTCTCGCCCCGCGCGCCCCGCGAAACAATAATAAATACATGTGCGTACGTCTTAGCTGGCATGCGCTCTCCTGTATGCGTTATACATTTAATATAATATTTGACGCGAGCTTTGATCGGCTATATCGCTCGGTATCTGCTCGTTGCAATAAATAAAAAAAGGTGAGATGAAAATGTCACCTGTCGTGATCGTCGCTTACGAGATGCACACGTACACAAAAAAAAGGACTGGTATATATACAACGATTGTATACGCGAGTTTGTCAATATATTATATATATAGTTGTCGCAAGAAGATATCGAGGACGCGAGAGGCGATTGTGGTTATCTTATTTTTGGAAAACAAAGGCCATTATCCACGGTTTCTTTCTGCGGTGAGGTGCAAAAGCTGCAGTGCGCTCTCTCGGTCTGTCTCGAGCTGTGCTTCTTTGGGGCCTCTCCCCGTACATAATCGAGGCCGTAATCGAAAACTTGTAATATATATATAGAGAGAAAACGCAGCAACTGTAGTATAGTGGCGTTTACGATCGGCACGAAAAAGTGTCGGAATATACACGTGCTACATTATATATGTATGAAAACACAAGAGAATGTCGTCGAGGAAGAAAAGGTGAGCCGGAGCTGCCGTTTCGACGGTTCTTATAAATGTTAATATACGGTGCAGTGGCCCCGAGTGCAGTGGCGGCGGCGACTAGCAGTAGTGTAGTATATATCATGCAGCAGGACTCTCGGACTTGCGCGCGCGCGCGCCTCGACCGCGCGCTCGGTCAATGATTAGAAGGAAGGCGGCCGGCCGACGACGACGACGACGACGACCGGAAGTGCAGGAGCGAGCTGTACAGTACGTGCGGACGCGAAAAAGTAAGCGGCGAAGAGAGAAGAATGGGATAGGAGCCGAGGAAAAAGGTGAGGGAGACAGAGAGACTATACTGCCGAGCGAGTAACTTTGCTATATATATAAAATAAAAATATTATATATGGGTATGGTTGTAGTACGCTGCGGCTCGGTATATAGACCGTTGGCTTATATTTATTGTATAACATCGACGAAAAAGAAAGAATACCAGGTCCTATATAGGCGTGGTGGTGGCTAAGGCGAATTTTTAACCAGCGTCAGCAGCCTCTGTTGGACCTTTGCCTCGTGCCGATCTTGTGTACTTTTAAATAGTGCATCGGATATATAGGAGGAAGCAAAACAGCAGCATACTTTATATGTATTTATGAAACACCGCTGCACTACTGTATACTGTATGTATGTATACGCGAACCTCCGCGAGAGCTGCTGCTGCTGCTTCTTCCGAACAATGAGAGCGTGTTAAAAATATAACAGCTTACTTCGAGAGCTGCCGAAACACACACATACTATATGGGAAGCTATATAGTATCTTTCGTATAGCATCTTTTTGATCTACTAGTGGGGAGAATTCGCAGTTTAGCTGCAAAAAATGCCCATAGTCATCGCACTATATATAATATATCGGCGTTTGCCTATATATACCAAACCTCGAACGGGTCTGTCTCGATCCTCGTGCCGATCATCATCATCATCATCCTGTACATACCCTACCATACCACTACAAGAGAGAACATTGACTAAGTTGCCGCTCGCCAGAAGCTTAACACACGTATAGCTCTCGGTCAGCAGCAGCAGCAGAGCAAGAGACACGACAAATCTTGATCGTTGGGCTGAATTGCCTCGGTGCGGCGGCGGCCACACCGCCACCCTTCGAGCCGATAAGGATCATCGCTAATTGTCGGTAAGGTGCCGGGGCTCTGTATATACTATATGTACGTAGTAGTCGGGGGATAGCCGCCCATATATACACACAGCCCCGCGCGTGTTTATACTCGTCTTTCTCTCTCTCTCTGGGCAACAGGTGTCGGCTGATTGATCGCTCGGCCGAGCAGAGAGAGAGCACCACACGCTATATATACCCTCTACCTTACCTCTACCTCTACCTAGCCGATATAACGTCCCGAAAACGGAAACGAGCCTAATGGCGGCCCATTTAGTATCTATATATACTGGATATACACCCGGAGTCGCTGCGGCCCACTACTACTACTACTGGCATTACTCGAGCTGAGCAACGGCATGTGCGTGTGTGTTTACGTACAGGTATATTACCCTCGAGTAATGCCTGCACATGCACACACACACACACACACACAACCCCCCGGAAGCCGCAGCGTAGCCGCACACGCGAGAACCCACACCCCTCTCATATATACATCGCGAACGACTACGACGACGTCAACGAGCGTGTACACCTCTATATGCCACTATACTAGCCAGAACAGAGTCAACCTTTTTTTTTCGTTCCGTTGTCCACCTGATGTTGTTTTAAGCTGCTGCTGCGGCTGCTCTGATTTCGGAGTGGCGGGTCGCACGTGAACGATCACCTCGTCGTCGTCGTCGTTGACTCTCTACGCCTCCCCCGCAGCACAACTATACCGAGTTCGTTGCGTGTCTATTTAATGCTCGCGAGCCACATGTGTGTGACGGTGGTGCTGCACACCACCACCACCACCAACGGTATAATCCACCCGCACACGCGATCCCATTATTATTACATTATGTATCGGGTAGTAGTACACAAGTATATACATACGCAGAGCGTGACGACTTACAAATCACCGCCCGCGAGAATACCTATACCTTTTACATTAAGTCATGCATAATATCGTGTGCATGTGTGGCTTCCTAAATCGCGGCTGTCGCAGCTATGTACTCGCGCTTTTATCCATTATTACGATACGTGTCTATCGATTATGTAAAATTGTACCTTGTACACGTGTATTGTGTGTGTATAATGTATATAAAGCTCCGCGCGCACATCGAGCCAATTGCCACTTGTGGATCGGCGGCGGCCGTTGCGCTGCGTTATTGCGAGCGAGCATACACATACAGCTATAATATAGTGAGAGAGAGATTGTGCAAAAGGCCACAGTGTCTGCAGTCGGTTAAAGCGTCTATGGACGACGACGACAAAAACTTTATATGCTATATAGATATATAGAGAGAGTGCGAGAGGTTGAGAAACCATGCCGAGCTAGCTAGCTCAGCTACTGCACCGCTGCAAAAAGCTATAATCCAACGCGCCGCAGCAATGAGCCAATCGCGTCCGAGAAATCTCCCATCGCATCTATATACATACGTGTATATGGCTATACTTGTACACGTAAACTCACACTTGGCAGGTGTACGCGGCGTTTTAATATACATATATAAAACCTCCGAGTTATCCGCTGTGTGGAAGCGCTACTGTGCATGAATCTCGTTACGATACTTCCATGCAATGGACTGAGAGAGAGATAGAGAGAAAAAAACATCTCGGCGGTCGAGAATCGCTCGCAATATAATAATTTCACAAATGTTTACAACTGCCCCGACGCGGACATTATTATTATTATTATTGTATACCTGTAAGGATTGGTGATTTGCGAGGGAATCGCTATAGAGGAAGGAAAAAAAGGAAGGAGTCGGCGGCGAGTAATAGAGAGAAAGAGAGCAACACAATGCCTTGCAATGATGCAGCATCATCTATCTGCACTATTACTGTACGTTATATGCAGACAACTACATATATATCTCACCTGTGTATAATATACATACACTGTATATGTGTCGATCGGTGAGCAGCGCGTCTCGTCCGCAAAAATACGAATGATAAAAATCGATCGTCGAGTTAGTGCGCTCGCACTTACTTACAATCGTCTCTGCGTGTCTTATGCACAGAGTATCGCTTGTACACGCGTAAGCTTTATGGGCGCGCGCATGCATCGTAAAGTCGCGCTCTGCACAGAAAGAGAGAGAGACCAAGAGCCCATAAAAGCTGTCGATATTCCGATGTACATATATAACCATCCCGAAATTAAGTCGTTATGTGCGATTTAGTATCTATACGATGCCGACGCGCAAAGACTCTCCACTGTCTCTCTCTCTCGCTCCGACACGGTATCGATCAAAGCTCTGCTGCTGATGCTGCGCATAGTTGCGTTACATATACAGCGGTGTACGCACTCGAGCGCATTCGCACACACCAAACGTATACACGGCCCGGCGTATATAATCGATGCGATCTTCGGTTTATGTATAATAATTCGGTAAAAGCGAGCGGGGATGAAGGGAGCTCGCTCTATACTAGTGGCTCAATAACCGATCGATGCAGCTTCGAATTGCGAATATACGTAATATTTGCATGTAACGCAAATTCTCTGCTGCAAAATAAAAGGGCCCCGCGTCGTTCGTTTAGGTACTATGTACGAATAATATCATCTTTTACGACGATGTACAACCTCTCTGGTGATCGGTCTTTTCTTTACGACGTACAGCCGATATATACGAGCGATCATCGAACAGAGAGTCCGATGCGAAGAAATATATATGCGCTCACGTACGTGTCTCGATTACTATATAATATAAAAAAATTATACAAGCTCGCATTGCAAGGCGTACTCTGTGCAGAAGAGAAAATATCGAAACGTTTTAGTTTCACGTGTGTGTAGTGCGCAGCGCTCGACGCAGCAGAGAGAAAGAGTAGAGCTATTGTTCGCCGCGTGCAAAATCACTCTCACTAGAGTCGCATATAGTATTAGTGTTGTTGCCATTCACTCGTGTATATATGCATTAACATTTTTCACACTCGTATTTATTTAATTGCTGACGATGTATTACATACAAATTTTTGACAAATATATATCATAGTAATATAATTATTAAATAATAACCACCATCATAAGTATTGGATTCTAAAATTCATCCGCAAATCCTAAAGCATGCGTCTCATGTGCAGAATCGTGCGGAACAAGGCCGCGGAGAAGGCCAAACACGCGCATCACCAGCAGCAACAGCAGCAACAGAATCAACAGCAACAACCCCAAGGCTCGTCTCAACAGCAACAGCAACAGCAAACGGGCGGCGGTTCGGTCTCGGTAATAGCCCACGCACCGGCTACCCAGTCCAGTGGCAACGGCAACGGCGGAGCCACGGCGCCCAACGCCTACAGCATCAGCGGCATCCTCGGCATACCGGCGCACCATCACCAGCAGGCCGACCCCAACGGCAACAGCATCAAAAGGAAGCGGCCCGACGACGGTAAATATCGTTACATGTATATCCGCTGCTCTGCACTCTCTGTGTCTGTTAATTTTACGATATATTAGGGTGTTTTTTGTTGTCGTTGTTGTTGCTCTTTCCGCGTTTTCAGGTTTCCAATTTCTTTCTTTTTTGCTTTTTTGTTGTTCTTCGACTTTGACCTGTTACGTAGTATAGCAGGCAACGCGCGTATATACACACGTACGAATCGAAAAATGCAGCCAATCATCGTGCGGTCGCGAGAGCTACCAAAAAAAGAGCACCTTATGCAACGTAATCGTATATCGGCTTTGCTGATCCGAAAAGTGTCCTTTAACGTATATTTATATTCATCAAAAAATACGTCTCTCTGTCACCGAGATAAATTTACGACCATTATCCAAGTTCTTTTTTTTGTATCGATACTCCCACGCACGCGACTCACCGCACTCGTCGTGAATATATTACGAGGCGACCTGCACGACTGCGAGCTTTTCATTTTGGGGCTTTTTTCTCGATTCGCCACGCTTATACCGGCGTGTCGAATTCACGCGTGGGCCACTATACGATGTACTTGCATACGGAGTCGACAAATGCGCAGCTGAGAATAGCCTTAGCAGCTCGACGCGTTGTGCAGGCGCGCGTGGCACGTGCCCGGCTCGGCTCAGCTCTCTCGACACGCGAGAATCCGCAGTCCGTCCGACGGCAGAAGAAGAAGAACAAGTCGAGTCGAGCGACACGCGGCCCGCCGTAGTGGTATACAGAGCCGTCGCGTGACTAGGTCGCTTTTGCGACCAACCCCCCCGCAGAGCGAGAGAGACGCAGCACTCAAACTCGCACACGCAGCGGCGGCACACGACTGGATTTCTGCCGCTGCTGCTGCTGTGTGTTGGATCGCAGCCACCAACAGGGCTGCTGCTGCTGCTGCTGTCAAAGTGCGACCCTCGTGTCTGTGTATATATATATATGTACACGTGATCCCGCAAACATCGGCGCCAAAAAGCGATCGAGCCGCCACCATCACCACCACCACTGCTGTAGCAGCTCTTGGGGCTTTTCATACATAAGCCGCTACTCTACTCTCGTAATGGCCTCCCCCGCTATAGTCGCATAGTCGATCGTATTATTATATGGGCGCAGCTTTTGCTCCCATCGTCGTCGACGGCGACGACGACGTATAGTACTTAATGCACAAGCGGCCGCGAGGGGACCATAATACGGAGCGTCTACCCACACCCACACGCTGGCATTACGTTATATACTTATATATATCGGAGCTCTTTGCTCGCTCGGAAGACTGACTTTTTTTTTCTATAAGCACTGTATCATCGATAGATAATTGTTCATCGCGACCTTCACCGCAGCAGCATGAGTGAACGCCTCGTACATATATATGATATCATATTCGCGCGCGCGCGTGTGCGGCTTTCGACTCGTTTCACTCGGTGCATACGTTATACATAGTGGTATATGTGTATGTGCTTTATGTATTCGAGCGAGCTTTTATTGGATGATCTCTCTCTCTGTATGGGATGGAGAGGCCGCACACTTTGATATATACGCAAATTACACCCACTTATTCCGTGGGGTGAACGCGCGCAATCTTTCGCGATTATTGTATTTGCTCTCGCTCTCGAATTATTCAAGGGCCGATGCTTGATATTTCGTGATTCATTGAGCCGATGTGTGTACACGCGAACAAATTAACCGAATGATCTTTTTTTATTTTCGTTTAATGCTTTTTTGAATTTTCGTTTGTAAAAAGCTCTAGTGAGTTTCCAAATTTTAAGTCTATCGATTTGCAACAGTTCGATTACAATTTCCTCTGAAAAAACCAATAATTGAAACCCGATAGAGATGCTCAATATTAATAATAGTCTGACGAGTAAAAAGTTATTATTTAAAATGTTTCAAGTCTAAATGTTCTTTTATTTAGGTGATTTTTCTGTTTAATTATGATATGAATAATGAGCGTTCAAACAGTTTTCAATCACTTCAAGAATGATAATAACACTTTGAGCATACACCGCTAGATGGCGAGGTACATTAATCTGTAAATCTGCAAGTGGCAATGTAAAGATATTTGTATAAGTCAGAGCACGATTTTGTGACAAAATACTGATTGTATTTTCGTTTTTTTGATTGTATAGTTTTTTGATTGTATTTTCGTTTTTTTTATTTGAATAATACTCCAATTAATTTGGTCACAAAATATTGGAAAAGAAACTTTACACTTCTGATTAAGATATGCTCGATTCTATTGACTTCTTTTATCACCCAAAAACTATCCATAAAGTATCGAGCATTTCTACCAAGAAAAACTGAATTTTAAATTTCGCAGTCCCTTCTAAAACGAAAATTTCACCGCGTCACAGCTTTTCAATTGATACTTCCTCCTCTCAATTAAAAAAAAAAAAAAAAAGAACAAGGAAGAAAGGAAGGAAAGAAAAAAGAGCGTCCAGCAGTAGAGAGAGAGAGTCCACCGCGCAGCGCGTGATCCCGTTCGAACAATTTGCGCGCGCTCTCGGATCAAAAACGTGCGAGCTTCCAAGACATGTAATTTATAATAACATTCCCCGGGCCTGGTCTGGTCTGGTCTGTTCTGCTGCTGGTGTATGTGTATATATAAATACGTGATACACACACACACACACGGACACATTCAGTCCCCGCGCGTACACCGTAAGCGACAGGTGTTTTGTCTACACTGTTCTGCATTTTATAAAAGCTTGGGTGCGGTTATTACTTTGTTAGGTAACCGTTGTTTCCACGATGACTGGCATTTTAAATGTATATATAGACTCTCTTTCTCTCTCGCGCGCGAGCACAAGTGTCGGTGTGTTATATATATAACATAGATATATATATACGTATATATTTGCCCTGGCCTCTCCGTGAATTGTTCAAGGTGATTTTGTAATGATCTCCGGGCGCGCATAATGATATTCCAAATCATCGCGGCCCGGGTTAAAACCTATATACAAGTGAATATACAACGATGCTTCCGGTTTTCTTCTTTTTGCGCCCACACATACACATATTTGGAGTTTCAACGGTCCTGGAAGGTGTATACGGTAGCGGGAAATTATTTATTTTTTTTTTAACGTTTATAAGACGAGTGCACGACCTTATTTTACGCGGGACATTTTCGCTTATACAGAGTCCCTTTTGGTTCGATAACACATAGAAGTACAATCACTTTCACAAACGACGACGACGTCGGCGGCGGCAGTGGCGACGGAGGAGGCAGAAACAACGACTACAAAAAAAAAAGAATTATAAAACCCCACAGGAAATGATACCCGGCAGGCGCACAAAACATCAATCATCGACCGCAGATTTTTTCTTCCTCCTTCTGTACTTTATTTCTATCGAAAGAACTTAACAATTCTCATGACTTTACACTGTAAAACATAGAATAATAATTTAACTGCAACGTGTGTATAAATAGCCTAGAAAAAATGTTTTGTCACTTGCGAGTTCACAACGCTCCATCTATCGACCAAGTCAAAAAGCTCAGATTCATATATATACAACACCCATCATCGCGATAAATCTCGTTACAAGAAATATAAAAGCAAATTATAACAAGTTAAATGTCAAAGGATTAAAAGAAAAATAAAAAGTCGCAAAAATTAAAATCAACAAAGAGGAGTTCTTAAAGAAGTTTCAAATTTAAAAAATTCGTTATTCAATATTATTCGCTGCCACGTTAATAATCTTATCTAGAGTCTAAAATTAAGAAATGAAGCAGCAGAAGCAGGAACAACAACAGCGACGGCGACGCCAGCGTATAGAATAGACGAAGGGGGGTTAGAGGTGTACGCGATATTTCTAAAGAAACTTTATAATCTCGAGACAAGAACTAACAGGATCTTATATCTCTACACGCTAACTAATTACCAACTTTAATTTCGGACGCGGTCTAGCTGACTTATATTATTCTGTCTACTTCCGAGTAGAGGAACTGCCGCCTCGGGCGCACACTATATATACTCTCCGTGCCAACAAAAATATTTATAGCGTTATTTAGATAATGGCTTTTAACTTTTCAAAAAAAAAAGAAAAAAGAAAGTATAGCAGCGTCTCCGTTGGCGAGAGGAAATTTTTCACGCGCACGGAAAGAACTATGAATAAAAACTCGTATGATACTAAACGCAAAAAGGCCGCTCGAAGTCATGTGTATAGCGCATGTGTGCACCTATTATTGCAAAATTACAAATTTGCATTCCTCGTTTTGCCGAACGCGAGAGACGCCATGCCGAGGTGCAACCGGTTTTACTTATGCACCGGTATGATCGCTATGCCAGTCCGTATTACTGCCTGCGCGTTGTAATGTGTCAATTTGACGTGTTATGGATTATGTACCCATATCGATCGACCGACCGACCGAAAAGTGATTGTGTAGAATCGCGTGAACTTTTCGAATTATAATCATAGCTCTCGTATACTCGATAATCGAGTCGCGATCGAGAAAATTGCGGTAAACTACTCGGCTTTTTAATTGCCTTGTAATATATAAAATAATATATATTACGTTTATCGTTCGTACACACGTGCGGTCGACGAAAGATGCATAATTCACTGTATGGTATGGCGAAGCAAAAAAAAAAGGAAGAAGTATAGTTGCATCTCTCGCGTGTACACACACAGCAGCAGCAGCAGCAGCAGCAGCAGCAACGATATATATAGAGCTGAATTCATGTGTTGAGTTGGTGATACGGTTAATTCATAACGGCGTTTATGCTTTGTTGCACCGCCCGCCGCATTATAATATGCGCGGTGGTAAGGCTGTAGCATATATATACGCGGCGTACGTCTAGGCGCACCACCACCACCATTACCACCACTACCATCATCATCATCATCATCATGGTCGATCTTCGCTCGAGAGCTGCTCCGGACTTTCGTGAATATATAAATATGTTCCATCTCGCAGCTATATATATAGCGATCGCGACACGCGCTCAGTTGTATATATAACCATTATTACCAAGTATAGAAGTGTGGTGTTGTGTGGCGTACACTCACGAACGAACACCCCTTTTCTCTCTCTCTGTGCACGCATAACTGCACGATACGTATCGGAGTTATCCTTCCGATAAAATAAATAAATATACGTTCGAGTCTCTTGTGTATTATATACACAGTGCGCTGCACAGCCTAGAGAAGAGCTACTCAGAAGTCGGTATATGTATACGATTTTATTGATAAAGGTCGATCGCGCCTCGGTGATTTTTGAGAGACATCTTCTGTACACGTGCCGCGCGCACACACACACGAGATTACGACGCGATTACGTCTCTATACACTATTTAGTAATTCGATGCAATTGGATTATATCCATGGGCGCGCGTGAGAGATCGTTTAATCGATCCGACAAGTTGTTTTATTTGCTCGTTTTACCCAAAGTCTCGCGCGCGGCTTATACGATGTGTTTTCTCTGTCTGATCGTGTGGTTGCGCGGCCACACAAATACACGTACACGCATGATCGTCACCGCAACATCCGCAGCCGCATCCGAAGGCGCGAGAGAGAATAAATCTCCATTGTGACGATCGATCTTACGGCGTGTACCCGAAAAAGCGACGACGCGGGCTTATGGATATTCGAGATTTCGAGAGAGCGATCGCTGATGGAGAAAAAAAAAGAGAGAGAAAAAGGAGGCGAGATGCATATGATATGAATATAGAATATATATTCAGATTTTCTCTCGCTCGACGTCGGCTCGTTGGCAGGGCAATCACACTTCAGCTCTCTCTCTCTCTCGTTGTCCTGGACAGAAAAGCTTCACCTTCTCTCTCGAGAGAGGAGAGCATATTACGTATACGAATACGTGACGGTATATACGCAACATCTCGTCGTCGTCGTCGCGCAGAGCTGATATCATGTTATATATTCTTGTGGTCTCGGTAGATAGAAAATCCGATGCGCTCCTGTCTCCCTCTCTCTACGTACGTATATAATATACACTTCAACATCGTACGTACACCATATATATATAAATACGTGACTCTGCACTGTACAGGACTGCAAATACATAAGCAAAAACAGAGAGAGAGAGAGAGAGAGAGAGAGAGAGAGAGAGAGGAAAAAAGTCCAGTGCGCGCACGAGCGCAGAGCGCGCAAGTAAAGAAAGGGCGATCTCTCTCCCGAAATGCCGCTGCGAGCGCGCGCGCGCGGCGTAACGCCCTGTGAGCACCTGCTTTATACCGTGCGCCTCTCTGCTCCCTCGCCTCGGCGGAGCTCTCTTCCGGCCGAACGGACGCTTTGGCTCTCTCTCTCTCTCTCTCTTTCACTCTTGCCCCTTGCTGTATGTATACGAGTTGCATAGCGCACTATACTATCTTCCTCGTTAACTCCAGTGTGCCCGAGCGGCGGCCGTTTCACCTGCCGATGTGTGTTGTTGCCGCTGCACACGAGCCTCGGAGTCCCCTCTCAACCTCCCGGACGTACGACGCTCTCTTTTTTTTTTCTCCTTTTTTTTTTCACTTGCCTGCAAGCCCGCTCGCTCGCTCGCTCGCGTGTCTATATGGACTCTACTGTTGCTATTCGAGTCTGTGTGTGTAGGTAAAAATTTTTACATGTTTATACACACACACAACGATGTATACAATAGGTGCACTTGAATTACCAAGTACTCGAGCCTAGTGTAATGTATTCTCTTGCTCTCCGCTATATAATACACGAGTCATTTCGCGTTTATCGCGAGCGCAACTCCGCGAGCGAGCAGGGCAACGCTCATTCAAAAGAATATTTTAATAAAATAATGAAAAAAAAAAAAAAGAGGCAAGTGTCCGAAAGGGCTCTCTGCAACCGATCGTGTATGTATATAATGCACATGTGCGTGCGCTCGCTCGTAAACTTGCAAACGAGATCGACAGAGAAAGAAAGAGAGACGTTAAGTTCATTACCGGCCACTATATATATAACATAACGTCTATATAATATAGACGATATTTTAACGAAAGCATAAGGCAGCAGCACACCGAGTGCTGCCGCTCGAATTGAACATCATCATCGTGCAGAGCAGCGATCTGTGCTTAGCCAAGTGTAGGATATTGGCTGTATACTACTACTACTAGTACGGGAGAGAGCAGAAACAGATGACAAAATTATGTTGTTCGGGACACACATCAGAATGTCTCTTTGCCAGCAGCGCACAAAGCTCTCCAGATACATATATATACACGTATACGAGAAAGAGACCATATATATGCGGCGAAAAGTCGATTAAGGCTCGGGCACTACCACCATCACCGCCACTGCTACTACTACTAGCTGTGTAGTGTGGCAATCTAGGTGACGAAGAGCCGGGCAACACAAGCACACCCAGGCAGACACACACAGGCCAAGGGCTGCTGTGCTCTCGAGAGTCAATGAGAGAAAGAAATCGCTGCAGTTTGTTGTGCTCGAGGGAGCTCCATCTGCGAGAGAGAGAAAAGCAGCGCGACGAGCCGAGCCGACCGAACGACGAGCGTAGAACTGGGGTCACCCCTCGTGCTGCTACTGCTGCTTTTCTCTCCCTCTGCTGCTGCTGCTGCTGCTGCTCTGCAGCGTAATACATCTTTCTCGGGTCCCAGCATTTCGCACCCCTGACTGCTACTCTGCTTGTGCAAGCCAAAATTTACTCTCTCTCTCTCTCTCTCGCTGTATAAGGTACATTTATAGATCAGTGGCAGGCAGCAGCGCAACTCTCTTTCCCGATCCATTATTACTCGTGTATTGTGCTGCTTAACATTGACTCGATTGCTTTCGAATAAAGATGCGGGAGCGCTTGTATATATATTTATTCTCTCTCGCTCTGTGTCAGTCTCGAGTTATTCGATTTACGGCCGTTTTCGAATAAGCTATACCGCTGCTTCGAGCTAACGCACTCCATTATTATTACCTAGTCCCTTCTTTTTTTTTATTCGTTTATATACTTCTCAATTCGCTCGAGAGAGCCTCGATTATGTCGCATCGAGAGAAAGAGAGAGAGAGAAAATATATACACAACGGCTGGCCTGCTGCTGCTGTTGCTGCAGTCGGTGCAGGCCCCGCGCGCTAGCATATATTTATACCGCTAAAAGTACGCGCCAAAAAGGCTACGTATATATATATACCGACTGGCGCGCACGCGACTCTCTTATATGTGCGTGCGTGCGTACGCGCCCGCTCGTGCGAAATTGTGCTCCGTATATACGATATAATACCGACTGCATTATAAGCTCGCACATATTATATATTATAAAAGAGAGAGAGAGAAGCGATGAAAAGTTTTTTTTCTCTTCTTCTTCATCTTTCGCTCTCGGCTTTTGTGACGGCGTGTCAAATCAGTCACGGAAAACAGTTTGTCACCGACGGCGATGTGCGACCCTCGAGAGACGCACACATACATACATATAGGAGTTGCTTATTACACAGTCAAGAGAGCGCATATAGATGTACGTATATGTGTACGATGTGTATAATAATATAAATATAATAGAGCAGCGCAACGTCGTCGTCGTCGTCGCGAGCGCGAAAGTAAGATGGTAAAAGAGAGACAACGTAATACACTCGGCAACAAAATTATCGCAACAAAAAAATTCATCGAAATTTTGTCGATTTTCAAATGCTTCTATCTTGGGCTAGATTTATCGTATCGACACGCTTTTTTTTTTAATTTCTTGGAAATTTTGTCCTCTTTAAATCCATATAAATTAAGATAAGATTTGAGTTAATGTTGAGTTACCAGTAGTATTTGAGCGTGACCCTAAAAATTACTGAAAAAAAATGACTGTTTGAACGTGTACCAGTACACAGTAATTTTCCTATCGAAATCTAACATACACCATCGCAAAGTGCTCTTTTCAACGAGTAATTTAAAAAAAAAAGACCTCTCTACGATTTTTTTAACGCCCTGTAGGTCGATTTGAAGGTACGGTTTATGTACGCAAAATGACCAGAAAATCGTCTTGATTTCAGGTAAATGGGGGATTTTACGTACTTTAAATGGTATCTTCAAATCGACCTACAGGGCGTTAAAAAAATCGTAGAGAGGTCTTTTTTTTTTTAAATTACTCGTTGAAAAGAGCACTTTGCGATGGTGTATGTTAGATTTCGATAGGAAAATTACTGTGTACTGGTACACGTTCAAACAGTCATTTTTTTTCAGTAATTTTTAGGGTCACGCTCAAATACTACTGGTAACTCAACATTAACTCAAATCTTATCTTAATTTATATGGATTTAAAGAGGACAAAATTTCCAAGAAATTAAAAAAAAAAGCGTGTCGATACGATAAATCTAGCCCAAGATAGAAGCATTTGAAAATCGACAAAATTTCGATGAATTTTTTTGTTGCGATAATTTTGTTGCCGAGTGTATATACCTGTATCTGATATACGGGCGCAAGTTTCATTTCTGGAACACCTCCTACGCGACCGTCTAGCGTCTACGTCGCGACGAGAAATATGTAAAAAAAAAATGAAAGAGATAGAGAAGAGAGAAGAGAAAAAAAGGGAAAATATTTTATTCGTACTGTTACGAGGATTATGCGCGATGGATAAAACGCGACCTTCATCGTATACATGCATATTCAACCTTATGTGTCTATAAAAGCTCTGCCTTTATAATACATTGTGTACAGTCGAGCACTCGAGGTAGGTGGAATCTCCGTTGTTTTCCGAACTCGTCCGTAATATATCCATTTATCCAGTCATATGTATACGCAGAGACAGAGAGAGAGAAAGAGAGGCCAAAAGCAATTTAGTGGCAGGATGGCATATAGGCTTGAAACTTGGCGCGCGCCCCGAGTATCCAACACACACTCACATATCCATATAACATATATATACCGTTCGTCTTCCACCTCGTGTATAATACGTATTCGCGCTTATTGTGCATATATCCACGTGTGTATGTGTGTGCATATATATACGGACACATCCTATCGTACCCTATATATACCCTCGTACCGATGGTCATTTAATTATTCGAGATATCCGGTCGACGCAAATGTCGGCCTCTATAGAGCCGTCCTTGCTGCTGACTGTCTTTCTCGATGTGTGTGTATATATATTCGCTGCGGCGGCGGTGTGCATACCTCTCACTTTTCGCATGTACTACACACACATACTACTGTACGGACTGTCTCTCTCACTCTCTGTGCGAAACAGTTGGCGTTTGTCCGTTGTGCGCCTATATAGTATATATATAGTGGCTCTCTGTACCGTCGACGACTACTACTACTACGTATATATATAGAGTACTGACCAAGCCCCTGACATACACTTGCACGCGGGACGCTCACATTTATTCCACCCGACCCACGACTGCTATACTACTACTGTATATGCATTTCTCTGTATATATATGCGAGTGTGTGTAAGTGCCCCGCGTTACATACGTACGAGTTCGGATGTATCCGTGTCTCTTTCTCTGTCTCTACGTATATATATTGTATATACGTTTATTAAAACGACATTCTGCATTGTAAGGGCCTGGCCTCAAACAATGAACTTCTATATACTAGACTCAAAATTGTTTTCTGTTATATCTATCGATACCATACGCGGAAGGAGCAGCAGCAGCATCATCCTCCTGTATATAACACTGCAGCAGCAACTCTTTTCACCGTATATTATATATATACGTATATATATATACCCGGTACACGTAAGCCGATGTACGGCACGTGCTGCTGTGGCTGCTGCTCCGAAAGTCGCTGAGACATTTCGCAGCCGCTCCATATGCCCTGGGCGCGGAGCAACGGCTCGCGTCGATATTTATGAAATTGCACGTTTATAAACAAACCCTCGCGGTGCCACAATCGGTCCGAACGGCATCGTGCACGATGCGTTATCTCTTGTGCTGCGACTATTTGCGAAACATCGAGACGAGGCATACAATTACGCGCATATTTTAATGCCCATTTGTGTGTACCTCTTAATGAGCTTCTCTAATAACGACGCCGTGAATGCGTACGACATCATTCACATCGAGTATAAACATTGATGCAGCCTTGGCCCCATGGCGCCTAACTCATATATTCTCACATACCTTCGCGTGTATCATGAGGCGCGTGGCATTTTATTTGTTATAGCTCCGACAAAGGTTTCTGGACTTGGTCTGGCCTCTTGAAACGCTATTAAAAATTCAATGTCATAATGTCTTTAATGGACAATTGTTTGAAATATCTCTTCGGTTGTTTTCTTTCCACGAGCAGAAACATTGACTATCTTCCAAAATAGTACCTTTTATTCTCTTAAAAAAATTTGACAATTCCCCGCGTTTATGACTGCGGGATACATTTACGCTTTACTGTTACATACCTACGTATATGAATATTGCATCAAAAGCGTCAGAATCCCTCGAAAGACGAGACGCAAAATTTATACTATATACATTCAAATTTATTCAAAGAGTAAAATTTTGTATAAAATTTCGTAATATTTGCAATATTTACGGGATCTCATTTTTTTTTCATTTTTCATTTTTAAACAAAATATGACTCTTACGTCGCTTCGTAGTTCCACGAAGAGGAGAAAAAAACGGCCTTTCGAGCGTATAGCAAAGCTAATTTGCTCAATTTTTTTTTTTTTCACAGACGAGGCGCAGGACCTGTGCGAGCACTCGGACGACGACTTGAAGCGACAGAGAAGCAGTTACAACGGCGATCAGCTATATCCAAATGTGAGTGTAACAACGCAATTTCGTCCTCATTTTATAATTTATAATAATAATAATAATAATAATCATATCATTAATCGACGTATACCATGTTGCTGGCATACATGTGTGTGTTCATTTTTCGCGCGTTATCTCCTTTCTATTTTTTTTTCCTCTCTCTATTATTTTTTTTCTTCGGTCATTATTATCTTTCATATTACGCCGGAAAAGAGTGTAGTATAGAGGAGTAGCAAAAGCAGCAGCAGCAGCAGCGTCAGAAAGGAAAAAGTTCTTCAGGTGGCACGAGCGAGCAGCAGCAGCAGCAGCAGCAGTATACGGTCGTATAATAATGAGGAGGTGAGTAGTTAGACCGCAAAGTGGATGTACCCATGCGCCGCC
Organism: Trichogramma pretiosum; assembly: GCF_000599845.2. Classification (NCBI taxonomy): domain Eukaryota; kingdom Metazoa; phylum Arthropoda; class Insecta; order Hymenoptera; family Trichogrammatidae; genus Trichogramma; species Trichogramma pretiosum. The sequence goes on along the minus strand of NW_019641708.1, from coordinate 356,746 downwards.
GTCGACGCGCGTCACGCCACAGCGCCGTACACGCGGCACACGAATAGAGGCTCTCCTCCTGGCGTGCTTTAGCTTTAGCTGCTCTGCTCTCCTCTGTATAAATGTGTGTGTGCGTGTACTGGTAGCAAATTCATATCAAAGTGGAAGATTGCGCTTCGTCCGCGTGTTATCGTTTGCGGGGGCCCCCGACGTGTCTTATACCTGCAGCCACTGGCGCGCGCGCACGAGCACGATGTACAGTAGAAGGTGGTGGCGGCGGCGGCGATGGCTGCGTGCGTGCACATCCTACCTCTCTCTCGACTGTACACAGAGCCGAGTTTTTCCGAGCGAAACCGCAAGAAAAGTAGCAGCGCGCGGCCCATACACGATGCACTCGTTGTACCATAATATACACAAAGAGAGAGAGAGAGATATCTATATACGATGAGCCGTGCGCGCATATTATAATGTGAGTTGCGCGCCTCTCGGCTCGACAGCTTTCGCGCCTGCCTCTCGCATGCAGCAGCGCAGCTTTGTGTTATATATAAACGCGAACACGCGCCCATATTTAGCATCCTTATTTATGTATGCGCGTGTGCCTCTCTTTTTCTCATATATTGCAATATAATATATCTGTATAAGTATACGAGGCGTGCTCGATTTTTAAAGGCCTCTTTACTAATCTCTCTCTCTCTCTTTCTTTCCATATCCATTCGCGCCATCGGACGAATCGAACCAACACCAACAGCTGTGGTCGAGCGGGAAATGGAGCATCAAGGACGAGCACAAGCTGCTCCACGAGCTCGGCGACGCGGCCGGCAACGGCGGCTCTGGGGGCAACGGCACCGGCAACGGACCCGGCAACAATAATCAACAGCAGCAGCAGCAGCAGCAACAACAGAACAACAATCAACAGCAGGGCACGACGGTGTATTACGAGCACGGCGGCTTCGGCACGGCGACGCCCGGCGGTCAGGTCAGCGCCTCGGAGCTGTACGACTCGCTGGGACCGATCGCCGCGGGCATGACCCAGTCGCAGACGTCGCATCTCTACACGCCGCCCATCGCCGCTACCCTGGGTCAGTATATCTCAAAGTTCGTTTGATTTTCACACACGTTTGCCACGTATATCCACGATATTCACCACACCACGCACAAATTTATATGTACGTTATTTATATGCACTGCTGTAATGATCGCAATCGATCGTGGATTTCGATACTTGGAACTCGATATGAAAAGTTCCTCACGCATACGCCACACCGCATCGCATTCTCTTCCTCCGGCCCATCGTGTGCTCGGCTATTAGGCAAATTCTCTCTCTCTCTGTTTGCGCTTTGCATTTTAAATTCAGCTATTTGGCGGGCAGTTTACACGCGCAGTTTTATATATTTTGTTGTTGTTGTTGGTCTCTCTTTGGCCAGTACCGAGAGGGGCCCAGCGATCGGTATAGTACCCACGATTCTAGTACGTATCCTTTAGCTGCGCACACACAGACACAACAAGTGATTTAGAATATATTACGATGTAAAGGAATACTCGGTACTGCATACGGCCTGGCAGCTAGCTCTATTACCGCTTCAACATTGGCCATTTAACAGACAGACAGAGAGAGAATATAATATTTGCAAAAAAATGCAAACACCGCCCGAAGTTAACGAGAATATATATACGTATCGAGCCAGAGAGAGAGAGAGAGAGAGAGAGAGAAAGATAAAAATATTGCTCGTAAATTCTATACGCTTCTTCTTCATCGCGCACTGCGGAGAAAAATTGGCTCTCACTCTCTCGCTCGTTTTGCTTGTAAAACGAGGTAATACTGCTGCTCGCGCTTGGCTCCCATGCGCTTTTTCTATTTTGCGCGTTGCGTTGCTCTCCGCACTGCTCTTTTATTTTTCCCTTGTTTATTATTGCCCTTTTACTTCGCCCACACGCACAAAAACACACGCACACATACCCGCGCACAGGTAAACACTCTAAAGTAACAATTTTTTTTTTTTTTTTTTTTTTTTTGACTAAACGACGATCTACTTTGAACCCATAATGCACGTATTACCACCGAACAAAGAGTACTTTAACTCGGACGTTTGAGGAAGGATAAGGAGGTGGCGGTGTCTTGGCGCACAGTAGTAGTGGTAGTAGTAGTAGCAGAGAAAGAGAGAGAATTTCTCGCTGTGGCCGTTCGCTGCCGAGCTTTGCGAAATTTGTACACCTAATTTGCATCCCTCTGATTTGTGTTGTGTGCAACTCGAGCCAAAGAGAGAGAGAGAGAGAAAAAAGTAAGCTTCTCTCTCACGGCCCTCGAGATACTTTTCCGTGCAGAATAGAGAGAGAGAAAGAGAACAAAAAAAAATCCGTCTCAAGTAGCTAACTTTTCGTAATGTATATATCCCTATTCCAGATTGGTCGTAACTCTTTTTCACTAATAGCACCCCCCTACCACTACTACTGCTACTAATCCATTTCCATCTTCTTACTTGCGCCTTTAAGGAGTTGGAGGAGATTTTCTCAGCAATTTACCTCTCTGGCTACTAGCTACTACTATTCGACGTGGAATTGCGTATCGTCGATGCGTTGCCTATATTATATACTGGGATAATATACCAGCGCCGGTGGTTTTCTGCTTTTCTTCCATTTATTATACACAAATACGCCTTGTATTTGCACTGAATCATCTCTCACGTTTCTCTATTGGATAATGTATGCGAAACTATTTGTAAATTAGGATCATTGGTTCTTGTAGTTTTATTTCGATGGGCAGTAGAATCGATAATCGCCGTTTTAAGAATGAAATACTAACGTAACAAACTAACAAATTTTATTAAAATAAATCCATTAATTTGGGAATCAAAATTGATTAACACATTTTCATATAAAAATCTCTGTAGATCATCCACCTCACTTGTATTCACTTAACGTTCATTATAATCATTGCGGTAAAAGAAATAAAAAAAATTACAACCTAATACAGAGCAACTTGATGGTTATTTGATGACAGGTGGTACTTTGACGCCCTTAACACCATTGACAATGCAAGAACTAAAATTGAGCCAGGCAATGGATGGAGCTAATATGTCTCCTTATCATAATACTGGTGAGTTGGCCACCTCTTCTGTTCATTTCGATGGGATCCCCCCTTGACCTTCACTCGTCGTATATATTTCCACTCTAGCATATATACACCACACAACATACGAAAAAAATCATATAGTTTTATAACGAATTCTCAAAACTGTAGCATGTGATCGATGCTGCTTTTTCATTATGCTTTCGCAATTAAGCAAGTACGAGTAATGAGAAAATTACCAACACAAGTATTCATCGTTGACACAGTACACACATGGAGCTTTTCTGTCAGAAAGAAGCGAAAATCTATGTAACTCGTATAGTACTTTGGATTTACGTAACAAATACTCGGAAAATTTCTATATACTCAAGAAAACAAGACGATACGTGTGTAGGTGCATACGTGAACACACAAAATGACGCTGGTATAATAACAATAATAATAAAAAAAAATATGCTGCACTACATAATATGATTCGAGATGTAAGTAACATAAGTCGCGTGTAACGTGAGTTCGGCTGTCACAACGTCACACAGACACACACACAACACACATCATAGTGCCTACGTATAAAATATGACAAAAAAAAATAACGTAATATCTGTTACGTCTCTCTCTCTCTCTCTCTCTGGTCTCTTCGTCGCTGGTCAACACACAGGCGAGAGCGGCAACGTGCCAGGTTCTTACGTGAGCGTGGGCCCGGGCGGCGATCAGAGCCCGCCCGTCAGCATGCAGAGCGACAGTCCGGCCGGAGGTGGCGGTGGAAGTACCGGTGCCGGTGGTGGTAACAGCGCCACGAGTTTGACGCAGCAGCAGCAGAACGTGGTCGAGCCGGGCCTGACGCTGCTCCAGCCGCCGGTGAGCCAGGGGCCGGCCCAGGGCGCCGCGGCGATTCCGCCCTACTCGAGCATGCTGCCGAGTTTCGGACACTACGCCAGCGGTGAGTATATCATAAATAAAAATTTTTTCGGGAGCCTAGAATACAATACATATTGAAAAAGATATCCGTTGTTTTTATTCTTAACTAACGGTCGATATACATAATATATTATTTATATTCTTCGCGCTCGAGTAAAAATATCAACCTGACCGAGAGGCGCTTTATAAAACATGATATAAAATACACTATCACCTGCAGCCGCGCGCGCGCAATGTCCCTTGTAATAGTTGTGCTTCTTCGATGCGATGTACTTTTTGCGCTCGCGAGTACGCGAACACAATGGCTGGTGCGGTATATATATATATATACGGTAGTACAAAGCCTAGACGACGCCTGGCAAAGAGATAGAAAGAGAGCGAATACCGGTCACACGATTCGCGCGATTCGAAACGCCAGCCGGGTGATCGAGCATTTTTTTTCTTTCGTCGCTGTGAAAATCGCCACACGATTTCGATGGGGTGGGTGACTTACATTTTTTTTTCTTTACTATATGTACCCTTGTACAACTGCGATGGTCACATTTTTAGACCCTCGTGCATATATAGATTGATCAATGGGTATAAATCGTTGCCTTAATTTCGATCAAAGGTCTTATTCTTGGTAGAAATGCTCAACATTTTATGGCTGGTTTTTGGCTGAAGAAAACTTCTTTAGCCAAGTTTCTTAGACTTGAGACGGTCATTGGAACTGGATATAACAAAAGTGTCACGTTTTTAAAAATATTTTATGGTTATTTTTTTTAATTACCATGTCACTGCGCACAATCTGACAACATCGATACACACGATGACACCAAACCAAAAACGCGATGTTATTTATACAATTATCTTTACTTTGTCACTTGCAGATTTACAGATAAATGTACCTCGCCATCTAGTGGCGAAGGGTTAAAGTAGTATTATCGTATTCAAAGCGGTCGAAAACTAATCTATGTTTTTTCAAACAATTGAATCGTCATTTTCGTGTCGTTGAAAATGCACTTGATATCTGTAACAAAAAAAAAATCGCCAAAAACAAGCCGATAAATCATTTCGAATGACAAGTTTTTGTCATTTCATTAATGTTGAGCATTTCATACATGATGAATTACAAAGTAGACGCTTTATCAAAAATAAAACACGAAGTCTTGATATCAACGTTATGACGCTAATCGATATGTTTTATGTGTGTGTTTTTTACCACAGGTGGCGCCAGCGACTACGCCTACAGCGCCGCCTACTCGCAGTACTCGGGCGCGACCTACGGTGGCTACGGTTATGGGGCAGCGACTAGCGGGTTGCTCAGTAAGTAAACAGTGAGTATGAGTATAAGAATAAACAAGGCAAAAAAAAAAAAAAAATGACGCGACAGTAATGCACCCCCGACCAATTAAATCCGTACCACTCCTGCATTGTCCTCGATTGTTGTATTACACTAGATGAATAAACGAATATCGCACCGATCCTATGTACAAACTTATACTCCTCGTCCTTATTTCTGTGAGAATATCGCGGGGTACACGAGCGAATTCGAGAGCGAAAGAGATCGAGTGAAAATGAGAATAATAGTAGAACAAAAAAAAATCATAAAATAAACGAGAGCACTCACTATACCGCAGACGATCGTCGTACATAATAACGATCATCGCAGCCGATCGAGAATAATCGATAGCTAAAGACGTCTGTCTTCTTTTTTTTGTTGTCGTTGCACGATCTATAGATTCGAGCTATTACTACAACGCAGCGGCGGCGGCAGCGGTAGCCTCTGACGCGCTGGCGACGACGACGACGACGACGACGTCGGCGATCGTAGCCGAACAAAGCGACGGCGGTGGTAGCCTCGAACAGCAGCAACTGCAGCACAGATTGAGCAGCAGCAGCAACACAGCAGCCATGGAGCAGCAGAGCGACGTCGCGAGCCGCTCGCCACTGGCGGCCACCCGTGCCAGCAGCGGTGCCAGCGCGGCCTCGCCCACGGGCAGCGCCTGCACTAAGCCTCAACAGCAGCAGCAGCTTCATCATCAGCAGCAGCATCAGCATCATCATCTACTGCAGCAGCCACATCCACAGCAGCAGCAGCAACATCAGTCGTTGCAACTGCAGCAGCAGCGCACTCCGACGGAACTGTACCTCGCCTGAGCCCAAGAAAATTCGTCACGTGTCAAATGGGCTGCTGGTGCAGATTTACAGATAGATAGATAGATAGATAGAGAGATGGCTGCAGCGGCACGCACACACACTGAACAAAAAAAACTCGTACTGATCTCGATTTTATTACGTTATCTTATCCTCCAAACTCCGACTAGTTTTTATTTTTATTATTATAATTATTTTTTTCTATAAACTCAATACCATGCGAGCATTCGAATACGCGCACACACACGGCGACGACGTTAATTAGTTCATTTAGATAGGTCAATTTCTTTTTATGTATACACAAATCGAATGACACCGAATCGTCCAAAGCTTTTTTTATGTGTACTTTGTTTTACTTTTACTTTGTGTCATTCGATGAAGAACGATAAACTGAGATAGATACCGAAGCTGTACGTTGTAAAAAGGTATAAAGACGAGGAAATCGTATATAATACCGTTTTATCGTCGGACTGGAGCAGCGAAGGCATTTACAAATGTTTCTTATTATTCAAACGAGTGAATTTTTAGTGCAAGAGATTGGTTGACATTGCAACGAAACGACTGCTTGAATTCGAATTCGTAAATCAATTATCAATATTATCAACTTTTCCTATTCGTCGCTCCAGTCCGTGAGCTATATCGACCTTGCTTCGCGTATTTTTATCTCAATTTTGTATCGTGTGCTCGCATCGATTGACGATATACGTATACCGAACAAAGATTCTTTAGCTTCGTCTTCCTTTTGGACATCGCGACACGTAATTAATTTCTTTTCGCAAAAAATTATCGCAGTCGATCATTATTCGTCCCCTGCTGGCAAGTATATTGCGCCTCTCTCGCCAACGCGACGTCGTACAAAAAGCATGCACTGATTGTTCTCGTGACCCTTGGTCTGTCTCTCTCTCACTTGGCTAACACAGACGAAATGAAACAGATTCCCATGACAGCAAGTGGGACACACGCACACACGTATAGGTATTTAGCCCCAGCCTCCTCTTCTTTCTCGAAACTACCCGTCGTCGTCGTAGAGAGCTATTTCGAGCGCATTTGAGAAATCACAGTGTGCACGCGCAAATCCGAGGGAAATCTCCCGAGACAGAGACAGAGAGAGGGTCATTACTCATTAAAGCGCGAGCGATAGCGCAAAAGTCGAGTAAAATTAAGAATTCGAGAAAATAGTCGTATGCAGCTATATAACCAATTAGAAGTTTGCGAAAACCTTGACTTTATCTGAGGCACATATCTGTATCGATTACTCACGTAATACGCACGCGGGGAGAGCGCAATATACATGCTCTGCATGCAGGGTATTGCATTCGAAAAATGACAAGTAGCGCTCGTACGATTTCAAAACTTGCATACATATTTTAAAAGTGGATTACCAAGTAATCTGAAAATAAATATTAAAAAAAGAAAAGAAAGGAAAAGGAGCAGAGCTAAAGGGCCCTCGTATATATTTTAAGTGGGATACAAAGTAACCTGAAAATAAATTATAGGAAGGAGCCGTGTCGAATACACTTCCACTGCGACTCGCGACACGAGTGTTCGCGCGCGCGGCAAACACGATCGCGAGCGATAAGAAAGAAAATATTATACTGTAAATAAATGAATTTTTTTTTTATCGACGGGTTCATTCGAGCCCAATTAAGACTTTCTAAGCGCGGCTGGGAGAAGATAAAGAAAAATAATACAGAATCACACGACCTTGTATAACTTGTTAAGGATATTATATTTTTTGTAGGAAAAAACCAAAGACCACATCAATGTGACAAAAATCTTACGAAGAAAAAATATTATACATGTATAAATTAGAAGCGAGGATACAAAAAAAAAAATTTAAACAAATATTATATTGATGATTTTATCGATTATATAAATGATAAGTATACACACACACGCAGAGATATGTAATAATCAAGTTTTTAAATACGAATCCTGAATGACGCGAGTGAACGGTTGCGGGAGAGAGGCAAAACGAAAAGGCATGATATATGAGATTTCTTTTTGCGTACATTTTTTTTTGGTATACAACGTGCGCGCCCTGTCGCGTGCAGGGCCACGATGTGTTTTTCAAATGTACATAATTGTGTATTATATTTGAATACAATTTAGATCATCACGTTATACCGTAATGAAGCGTATGATTAAGATGAATTATTTATTTATTAGTGTCCATGAGAGGTGTTACGAGAATGACAAAAGAAAAAAGATGATGATATTGTTTCGGTCCTTCGCTGCGACGAACACGTTGCACGACAATTTTTGTGTATCTCAAAAAAATAAAAAAACAACTACAAAAGTTGGATGAATCACGTAATAGAACAGAGTACTTGCACTGAAAAAGGAGTACTTAATTATTAGCTTCGATATACCAAATAAAAAGGGAGTCGATCTCGATTCCTGAAAAAAGCAGAAAAAATTATATTATATAGATTGGCTATATGTGTTCAAGTGAGTTCTACCTAAGAATGCAAGAATGGACTTGTATATGAATTAAATTAGTCTCTATTCAATGACGACCAAATTTTTTACTTATTTCATAATCGTTATGCAATTTAAGTATTGACTAAAAAGTATTCGCACAGACAAAGATAGGCACAATTATTATTATTATTATTATATTTATTATTATTATTATCATTATAATTATTATTATGCCCTTGAAATAATTAAAACTTCTACTTTAGACTGACATTGATGAATTTCAACGTATATGATTTCGAGGGCATTTATATTAGTTTATTAAAAAAAAATGTTATTTGTAAGTATTATATCGTAGAAACGCACAGTTGAAATTATTTTGTTAATCATATCTTATGATCTGATATTAGTTTATAGTGATAAGTAACTTCATCATTGAGATGAAATTATGCGCAATTCGCGGACTTGAAAAAAAAAACAAGCAAAAAAAATACTTAAACTCAAATAGTCCTCCAGTTGATTCATTACTTTTGACTATCGCATCGTACTTAAGTTAAACTTTACTTTCCAAGTACTTACGTTGAGGACTGACGATTAAAAGTTGCATTTAGTCCTCGTGCAATTTCATAAGTTTGTATTTTCGATATTACATTTTATTGATGATGTTATTTTCTTCTACTCCATAAATGCAATAATTGTGACGAAAAAGATTACGATGACATTTTATTATTATACTTGTATATTATCATCACCGCTTTATTATTATCATCATTATATCATTATTTTTATCATTATAATTATTTATACTGCTAATTTCAATAACTGAAAATCATGATCACCAACTCTCGTCGTCGTCTTCATCAAATGTAATGATTGTTATGATACATATCATTACTGTTACAATTAACGATTTTTATATAATTTTTTTGTTGTAAGGCATGAATATTTCTACTATACAATCTGACATCATCACATTTTGCGCGACCAACAACATTTTAAACAGAAGATCAATGAGCGTGTAAATTAGTTTTACCAAAGAAACGTTTGAAAGGAAGCTTTCAACGATCGTTGAATTGAATAAGTTCATAAAAAAGAAGAAAAAACAATGAAACATCACAAGTATAGCTTTGTAATCTCTCTCAGCTCTCTAAACATACAATTGAAAATATTAGCTAATTTTAAAGATGTTGATTCAAAATGATATCGCTGACGGAAATAGTCTTATGGCATTTAATACTTTTAGTTATTAAAATGGAGAAAAATATTTTACTTAATCATAATTGCCAATTTTTTAGTTGATTTTTTTTTTACTGAAATGATTAACGTATATTTCAAGTCCATTTTATTTGACTGTGTGATATTCTTGTTCCAAGCGTTATTATTTATGAATAACGCCGTTGATACTTATAAAAACTTGTAAATCCTTTTTTAAATAAAATATGGGGTTTATATAGATTGTACCTTTTTTTCATTTCTCCTCCTCAATCAATTTTCATAAAACCCGAAGACTCCCATCCTGGAATTGTAATTCATGAATATTAGCTTGCTTTGACTTATTTTGAAGGAATTCATTATTTTCGAGGCAACCCTAAAAAGTATGACCATATTTGTGTAAGAACATAAAGCAGTCGAGAATCTATGAAAAGCCCGAAGAGACTATTTTTAAGCGGGAAATTATCTCTCTACCTCCCAACGCAAACCAGACCGTAAATAGCTTTTAGCTTGCTGCACTTTGTCCATTTAAGGTGTTAGTCGTAAGTACGCGTAGCATCGCATTAATTATCAGAAATATGCAGTTTTTATTATGAATGACTTCGCATTAGTAGCGCAACTATTCTGGCCCACATACGTGATTACTCATTTGTACAAATTATAACTGAAACATTAAAGATACGATTAAAGATGTAATGCATTAAAACCCAGTCTACACGAGTCTGTGCTAATTTTTTTCACTCACTTTCACGCAGCACTAAGAAAGCGTTAATCTTATCAAGAGTAAAATTTAATCTTATTAATATAAAATGATATAATAATTTAACTTCATTCAATTAAAATTGTTGCATTTCGTGCGTTTTTTAATTTTCTGATCCTGGTGTGACTGAATTAGATTTGGATTTGTACGTTTGCTAACATTAAATATGAGCAGTATTTTAAAATTATCAGACTTTTTTGATGACGTTTTTCAATAAAATAAGCGATAAAATAGACGTATCACCGTAATATTTATTCAACCACATTTATGCAATTATAATGTGAAAAAAACATAAGCGTTACATTCTTTTGTTTAAGATCTTTAAGTTCAGAAATAAAAACGATGACCAAAAAGTGGACCACAATAAAAAATGTCTAGCTGCTATGAAATATCGTTAATGTTTATCTTTTAGAAAGTTTGTAATTAAAATTAAAATAATGATAGTTATTGTACTCTAAAAGCCCCTCAATGGTCAGGGCACGAACTAAATTAAAATGCTGTTTTACCCAAATTATTTGACACAAGATACACTCGCTGTCGGTAATATAGAAATCATCGAATCAGTGGCCGGGGTTTAACCATTACTTGATCACGTAACAATTTACCCTTTAGGTTTTAATGAAGATAAGGGCTTATATGGATTGACTTATCCTCAACGAATCATTTATCAGCATAATTGAAAATATTCCAGATATAAAGATATTTTTTTGCAAAACGTTTTTACGTAAGTTTATTTGAATGAATGAAGTTGAATATGCTTTTATGAATTTCTTACAAATAATTTAACGGTGCTTTCAATAAGAATGGACGTTAGAATAACTTGAATTACATTCTTTTTTTTCAAATTCTTTATTTATTTATGATGGCTAAAGAACCCAACCATTTTAACCAGCAAATATTAACCTTATAAACATTATATCATTAGACATTTATTTTGTACTACAGTATTGTATACTGTGAATTATTTTTTATAAACATAACTTTCCGCTCCGCCCCTTCCGAAACCTGCAAGAAAACAAATGAGCGATTAAAAAACTGTATAAAATTAAAATTTTTATAGATTTCTATGAATATTTTGATGACGTATTTTTAGTAAACTACCTAACTAACGGCTAATATGTTCAACTACTTTACCCTAGCGATGTATGAATCAATAATTTTTATCTACATGTATTAATTGCACATAACTACTGCAGCAATGATTAAATTTTCCATATTTTACCTTGGTGCAAAAACTTATTAACTGAACCAAATTAATTCTCTTATTTCATCCTTTTGAACTATCAATCAATTTTGAAAGAAAAAGTTAACACGAAAGGAATAAACCATAATATGTAATTTAATCAGTTTTAAACATTTCCACAGAAACATTTTCTAAAAAGTCTCTTTATTCTTTGCTCATCGGTTGCATCCAGTAAATTTTTATCGAAAAGTGATACGCAACAACACCCACTTGTAGCTTCTATCTCCGAATACACTCGTATTCGTCAGTAGTACGACCTATAAACTACGATCTCAACGTTGTCGATCAAAAATTTATAAAATATATCGATGTTTTCATTGCTATATCGTGCTTACCTCCGGGGCCAAATAATGCCGAATAGCATGGATTATTGCAGTACGGTTTGCCCTCATGCTCGGCGTGGCTGCCTGGATTCAGAGTTTTGTTGCATTTCTCGCACCTCAAGCACGCCCCGTGCCAATCCTTGCCCAAAGACGTTTTTCTTTCGGCTGTAATTGGAAAAATTTTTTGTTTTCAAAAGATTCACGGCTAGTGTAAAATTTACTCTTTGCGGAAAACAATGAGTTCGATCTTGCACGATCGATGATTTTTTTTTTCGATTAACACCTTTTTTTCTTACGACTGAAATTCAATCTCGTTCTCCTCTCGACGACCACAAGCGTGACTCGACAGGTTTTCTCATTATTTTTTAATAACTTTTCCGAACTATCGTGTATCATCGTGTTTGATTCAAGACAATATGCGTACCGAGAGAGAGAGAGAGAACGTAATTTGCTCGTAACGCACGAAATAGACTCTAGAACGTTGTACACGATATACGCACGCACTTACTGTACAGGACGAAATTAAATTTCGTCCGAACAGCTGCAGGAGAGATAGAAGCCGCGTTTGAAGATGCAAGACGCATTGCGCATTATCTGCGGCAATCGAATTAAGGCGGCGCTCGTACGTACGTACGTACGTGTTTGTTGACCAAACTATTGCTAAGGAGGCGACCCTTATAACAAGAGGAGAGAGAGAGAGAGAGAGACATTATATGCCGTAATACCTCACTAGACTTGAGTGGTGGTGCTCGTATATAGACGAGGCACTATTATTCAATGAATCTGACGTATAATTAGTAATTACCTATGAGGTAAGCAGGTGGCTAATGAACGCTCGGACGATATACCGATATTCTCCCAAGTTAACGAAAATTCGATCGATGCTCGATAATTAATTTACGACCGCTAAAGTTATATTTCTTTCGATTCATAACGATCTGCGCGCGTGCAACTGTGCGAACGAAAAAAAGAATAATTTTTTCATCTTCGTCGCCGCCGCGTATACCACAACAATGTGTTAACTTCACAGTTCGACTGCAAACACTAGTAGTAGGCTATAGGATTCAAGGAGAAACGGCATAATAATAATAGCGCCACGTCTACATTTAACGATTACAAATCGCGCGAATACCTATGTCATCGCGTGGACGAAAAAAAAAAACAACAAACGATAATAACTTCGATAATGTAATCGGTACGAGGATCGAAAGTTCTAGAAAACTAGATATTAGCGTGAAAATTAAAGCTTATAATATGATGACGTTGTTTACCAAAGTACACGGGCTTGTCGCATTTCGGGCAGTTGGGCATGATGATGACGATGATGCTCGCGTGTGTTATGTGTTATGTGTCGATCGACCGGCCGGACGAAGCTAACTGCGGCTACACTGCACTTGGATATCGAAAAATTTTCAGCGAAGAGTCTGCCTCGAGAGAGACGCGCGAGCACGTTGCCCGTTTCAGCGGCAGCAGGTGTATATATAATGTATATATTTCGCGAATGTGATGGTGCGTCCGAACGCCAACTGAACCGCGCGCCGACTATAAGGCTTCCTATAGCAGCGATTATTCTTTTCTCAATCACGCTTTGTCTCTCTCTCCTTTTTGCACATGTATGCTCCCTCTTTCTCATTCGCTGCTGCTGCTGCTGCTCACCTTTTAAATCTCGTTCGCAAGAGAGACCTACATCGCGCGCCGCGAGCCGCCGCACTATATATCGCGAGTGTGTGTGTGTCTACAGTGCGTGAGCCTGTATATGTTTACAGAGGCAGAGTATCGATTTTATGAAATAAACACACGCGCGAATACAATTTATAGAAAGAGAGGACATGTGATCTTCTGATTTCTAGAACCGATATATAACTACCACTGCCTCGAAACAAAAACAAGATCATTTATTCAAGGATACGAGCACGATGAATCGGCCGTATATGAATGATTAGCGAATATACGTACGCCTGTGGCCGTGTGTTTTGAAACTATTCGGAGTTATGATGTCATCTGAATCTTGTCGAAGATGATTTCATGTTTATATATCGAAGTTGTGTGTGCATCGTCTTGGAGCTTCATCCCGAGCGATTGAACTTTGAACTAGCTTGAAAGTTGCTGAAAAGATGTCCTTTGAAAGTTATGGATTTGAAATTTCATCACAATATCATATGGATATTGCAGAAATTTTCTGCGAATCGATGGAGCTTCATCAAAGGATAAATGATAAAAAGTATAGTACAATACAGTGCAGATTAAAAATGATAGGACGAGGAGACGGAACTTTTCTACGATTAAAAAATTGTATTTAAAACAAAAGATAAACATTTTTCAGAATCTATAAGAAGAATTTAAAGTTTCTAAACGTCCTTATTAAATTTCAAGCAGTTTTGGTTCGCTAAGAGTTTTCTTAAAGTCAGTACATGGCTGTACATAGTTTATTTAACAATGACTTGTATTGTTGTATTAAATCACGAATGCAAATATTTTGAAAAATTAGGTCCAAGGCCTATTCGATCAGAAAAAGAAGTATTTACTCGAAATCTTACCTTGTCAGGTGGTATCTTATTGGTGTGTAGAGTCTTCCCAACGCAGGCCTGGATATCATTTAGTCTTTTAAAAAATCAAAAAAGTTTAAACTATTTTGATTTTACACCTCATCTATTTCAATGAGCTACGATTTTTTTTACACTTATGTCATGATTAAAATATTGAAGAACGTAATTCAAAATTGTGTACTGAAAAATGTTTAGTTATTCGTTTATTTTACCTGTATGAAATCCTCTTTTAAAAACTGATTTTGCTGAATAGACGTAAGTAGCGAAACAAGCAGAATTGAATAAAACATTATCAACATAATGGGTTCAACATTTTATTAGCTTTACAATTAAACATTATCTTTATATTATCTTCCAAAAATTTATTGATCGTTTTAAAACTTGAATATTGTTTTTACATATTGGGATAATACAAGAGAAACTTATGATAATATTATCAATAATACGTTCATCAAGTTAATATGCGTGACTGTTGCACCAAATATCTCATGTGTGTTCGACACTACTATGTTTTTCCTTCGTGTGTTTTTTGAAATTATCCTTCCTTTTAAATGTCTTTTCGCAAATATCACATGCATATGTGAGACCATTATGCACCGCATCGACGTGAATTATTAAATTATGTTTTTGCTTGAATGTCTTTGAGCACATACCGCATGCATATGTGAGACCATTATGCATCGCATCGATGTGGATTTTTAAATTATGTTTTTGCGTGAATGTCTTTGAGCATATACCGCATGCATATATGAGACCATTATGCACCGTATCGATGTGGATTTTTAAATTATATTTTTGCTTGAATGTCTTTGAGCATATACCGCATGCGTGGGTGATACCATTATGTATTGTATCTCTGTGGAATTTTACACTTCTTTTACTTGTAAATGCTTTACCGCATATATCACATATATGTTTGGTACCATTATGCACCAAATCGGCGTGGTCCCTGAGATAAAACTTACTTGAGAATGTCTTTCCACAGGTACCACAAGGATGAGAGATTTTATTATGCACCGAATCGACGTGATTTTTGAGATGAGCTTTTTGCTTGAAGGTCTTTGCGCATATGCCGCACGTCGTTCGGACACCGTTATGCACCGAATCGACGTGGTTTTTGAGATAATACTTAGTTGTGAATATCTTTTGGCATAAATCACACACATATTTGACACCGTTATGCATCGAATCCGTGTGGTTCTTGAGATAATACTTACATGTGAATGTCTTTCCACACGTATCACAAGGATGAGAGATTTTATTATGCAACGCATCGATGTGGGTTTTGAGATTAACTTTGTGTTTAAATGTTTTTCCACATGTGTCACACCTGTGGATGCTACAACGGCTACTGTGTGTATTTAGCCTCTGTTCACCGTTAGCCCTTTTTACGAGTTTAGAGTCGAAATTCACATTCGGTTCTTCCGCGGCGCCACTTGGTATTTCTTGTTTCACCTCCTCCATGAGTTCCACTTTAATTGCGTTTAGAGTTTTGTCATCTGTATCTTTCATATGCCGCAAGTGATTTGGAGAACAATCCTCAATTTTCTGAACTAATAGTAAATCTACTTTGGGCTTGACATCTTCACATTCAACAACTATTTCTACGTCGTCATCGAGTCTACTTCCAGGATTGAAATCAGATTTTTGAAGCGTCTGGGCCTATAGAAAAATTAAATAAGAGTAACACATAAGCATACTACGATTCACATAAGTAGAATTGACACTTACTGAATTTTCTTGCGGAAATGGTAAGAGTTGAAAGTTTTTAAGGTCGGGTTTCTCGTCAATCATTCCACTATTTTGTTCAGTAAGCGACCCATCACTAGGCTCTTCTTTCACCCTAAAATAACCCCAATTGAGTCTTGTATTTTTTTGTAAAACATTTTTTTCTTTTTTAAAAAAATGAAGATTACCTGATGGCGCAGTTGAATAAATCACTGGATTCCATCTTTATCAGTTGTAGTTTGAATAACAATTGATCTTTCTATTAACTTATGCACGGGAAAATTGGTAAAGAGCACATGGAGCTGTTTTCACTGAATCGCTTATCTCTCATCGCATGTGTGACCTCTCTGTGCGGGTTGCCCGACGTGTGGTGTTCTGCCGTGCTAGTTTACACAGAGGACTGCTAATAGGGAGCTGATCACGCACAAACTTCGACAAGACGCAGTTTTTCAAAATATCCGGCGATATCTGCTCAGTAATTTTCGCCAGTGTTTTGGAATTTGATCGAAGTAGCCCCATCTAACGCGATTCACATGACCAACAATTACTCGTTGTTCAGGTAATCATAAGAAACTTACTTATGATGGATTTTTTTACGAATTGAATGAAATTGATGGGGACATGCGATATTTAAAATGCATTCTGTTACTTATTTTATTCATTTTTAGAGATTAAACAGATTATTACTGCTAATTTTCCTAAATTAGAGATACCTAAACTAATCCCTAGTTTTTGATGCGAGACTAATTCGCTTGACAATTAGCCATTTGATGGAAAATATTGAACTTTGATAAGTCAATGGTTGAGACAAAAAGTAGTATGATCCACTTAACACGAACATTACATAATATTGGTTTCCAAATTATTCCACGTTACTTCGATATGAAATATATTAGATGTCGTAGGAATTATAAAATAGCCTACTTTTAAGGTATTTTTAAACCCCCCTGAATTATACAGCTTTTTTCAAGCGTGAAATGATTTTATCTGTGTATAAAAAATCTTGTAACAACTTATGAAATATTGTATTTCAATGAATCTCAGATATTTTCTTAGTTTCGTGTTGAACATTATTGGTACTTCAGTTACCTAATTAGTCGAAATGCATAAGTTGTATCTTTTGCTGCGATTTCTACCACTTATATAATATTTTTTTGACAAAAAAACAAATTAATGAAATAAATGAAAAAATTAGTCACGATCGCGGAAAAGTATCATAGCTGGTGTACGAATATATGAAGGAAATTTAAAGTCGACTGGCCGAGACGATAACGAACTCGGTAGGATCAGGGGATTAGGATAACTCTATGTGACCGACGTTAATTAAACTTTTTTCGAGTGAACTGCAGATCTGTCTCGTGAATTTCATATATTGATGAAAAATTCATAACAAATCTCTAAGCAGGACAATAAAAATACCAACAAGTATAATAACAAAATTAAACAAGGTAATATCTTTACGTTGGTCGGTAAGAAAGCTCACGACCTCGTGCGGAAGCAGCACTTGTCAAATACGCTATCGTTCCTCACTACATTGCACTACAGTCACGATCCACAACTACAGATGGCACAACGTCAATGGAAACATCGCGCCGGACCTCAGTTACATAATAATTATCAATCTTTGAATGTTTTATTTATAACATGGTATTTTTAATACTATGTTTCTGATAATTTCTTATCGATGATCGATTACACCTGATTTATGCATAAAAATAAAAAATTGAAAAGTTTGATGTATCGAAACAAAGCGTTATCCAATTTTCAAGTACTTTGTTTCCAGAAAATCGAGCTGATAAATAGTTGAGAAGATAAATGAAAAGACATGCTCATTTTTTCTTTTTTTTCTTATACTGTTGCAGGAATTTTAAATATTATATCAAGAGACGCGTTAGCGCCTTGTCGACAGAGTGTATTATTTACATCTTATGTGAATGAGCTCGGAAATGTTTTTTCATGAATCTATCAATATGTTTATTTCTATTTTTATTGTTACGCTTAAAAAAAATTATTCTTTTCAGATAAGTCTATTAATATTCTGTCACGAATTATAAATCGATATCCGGTAAAAAAATTTGATTTAAATTGTATTTAAATTTATGAAAAAAAA
This sequence comes from Trichogramma pretiosum, assembly GCF_000599845.2. Classification (NCBI taxonomy): domain Eukaryota; kingdom Metazoa; phylum Arthropoda; class Insecta; order Hymenoptera; family Trichogrammatidae; genus Trichogramma; species Trichogramma pretiosum. The sequence goes on along the minus strand of NW_019641708.1, from coordinate 338,303 downwards.
AGTAGGCTTTTTATTAACATCATTACTGATTGTAACTTTTTACTGATTTCATTATTCAATTAGTTTTCACGTATTCATGACTACAAAATTTCTCTTCTTAACAGTGATTTTTAAATTATTCTAATGGGTAGAAATGAAAATATTACAAAAACTTAGTTTGAAATTTTCAAAATATATTTCAAAAAACTTTCGTTACGAAAAGACAGGGAAGATGCAGTTCTCTTTCCTGAACGAAGTAATTAAGAAAAAACAAAAGTTAAAGATGAAATTCATTTTCACTTTCAACCTGGTCGCGCACCCCGTGCTGGACAATACTATACTCAATCATGTCACATTGAATTTTTTGGAAAAAAAACTAAAGAAACAGTGACGCATGTCAATCTTTAGTACAGCTGCACCTGCGCCTTTCTATTGCTTATAAATAGAAACAAAAGGAAAAAGAAGATCTTCTTCGTCATTTTAATTTCAGTCATTTTACATATTAACGTACTCATTATGTTGCAAATGCGTGTGAATTTTGATTTTTTTTTAAATTAGTCTCAAGAGTTATGAAAAATTGTTCTCATTACTATGAAAGAGGCGAGGAAGTTGACTTCAATATAAAAAAAACATGTCATTTTCACTCGTACTCAAATTAAATTCATTATTAAATTCAAATCAAAAGTGTATTTCGAGTATCGCGAGGCAATATTCTTTCACCTCTTACTAAACGACCGAGTCAAGTGGTTTCTCAAATCGGAATGACACCTGCATATATTGAATCGAGTCACGCGTCAGAGCCTAGCTAAGCATCTCAACTCTTAAGTAGTTGAATATCTCGAATAGTCGTACAGCACCTGTTCCTCCTCCCCCCGGCAATGCGTAAAATCACCGCCACTATAATACGGATTATTATTTAAGATGTAGGAAAGAACAGAAAATAAAAATCGGAAGTGCAATTAAGGGCGACACTGTGCAGTAACGTGGCGCCTGCAGCTAGTGTATTATACACTAGCATATACGACTATAAACCGCAAAATGTGTCTATACGGTCTCTATATTATACAGCTTTAGAGCAAACAACGTGTCATGGAGGCTTGCGCTGCGGAGCGCGCGAGCGAACGGCGCGAGTTCCGAAAAATCTCGGGCACGCGTTTAACTCATAATATGATTCGACGCTTTTTTCGACAGATAGAGAGAGAGAGAGAGGGACGCTCCAATTACCAGGAAAGTAAATAAAGTTGGTAAACATAATTTGGATTTGTTGGATTGTGCATATGTTCACATTAACTCGTGTATGTATAACTGAAAAGTAGTTAAGGAGTTCGATAGACATTTATAATAGCAACGGCTAAGATCGTTGCATGTGCGTGTAGATCAAAGTACACATAAAACTTCTTCGTCGGCCGAGCGCTATATACAATATAAAACTAAAAAAAAAAAAAATACACACACATATACAGTCCGAGATGTATACTTATACATACAGTGGTGTGCACTAAGCAGAGTCGCGTGAACGAACGCGGTGCGAACCCGACGCGCCGCCGCTTGCTGCACAGACTCCGAAGTCGACCCGCGTCCGTGTGTATAAATATGTGTGAACGTGTGTGCGTGTGTGAGTGTGTCTGTATATACGCAGCGGCGCGCAGAGCCACTACAAGGTACAGCGGTGATTGGTCGACGCGTGGGAGAGCCGCCCGCCTGGCGCGCACACACACACGCACACGCGCACACGCAGAGACAGACGCGGCCGTCCAAGTATAGTATGTATGCATACGGTAGTGTAGTGGTGCTGGTGCTGTGCGAGAACTGCGAAAGCGAGAGAGAGAGAGAGAGAGAGCGAGAGCAGCGGCGGTGGCTAGGCGGCGCGAGGCACAGCGAGGCGCAGACAACAACCGAGCGCGCCGGCAGTGTCGAGAGAATCACACGCGAGCGAGGTTGCCGCTGCACGTCGCCGCACACACACACACACACACACACTCGTATTCGTATTTTATAATAATATATAAAATACACACAATACGCACTCACGTCGCCTCACAGAATATATAAGCACTGACACTAAGCGCGCGCGCGCGAAAAAAAAGAGATAGTGCGGATCATTGTTATTATATATATAAACAAGCGCGACACGCATTTGACGCGTAGCCGCATTTCGTTATATGTGTATCATTGTTGTTGATTATTATTATGATATGCGACTGACTGTATAACAACGGAGCGATCGTAATAATATTTATTATAAATATAACTTGCAACAACGCGCAGCAGCAGCAGCGCGCGCAGTGTGTGTTTTTGTGGCCTGTCCGTGTGTGTGTATCATTACGATGCGGTGATCGTTTTTCTGTGTAACAACAACAACGACATTCGCCAAAGAGAGAGAGAGTAGTGCGAAAAAAAGAGGAGCATCGACATCATCGGCACGTGCCGATTTTTTTTTGCGTTGCCTCGTCTCTCCGCAGTGCAATAATATCGTCGTCGGACGTCGTGTTTTATTTGTTTATAATATAATATTTGTTTTTCGAGGAGAGAGAGAAGACAAGTGTGACCCCCCGCGTGTGTGCGCGAGTGTGCCCGACGAGACAAGCAGCAGCACATATGTATTATTTACATATATTTCATGCATCGAAATAATCATCATCATCATCATCGCGAACGAGCAATACATTATTTATTTATTACAAAGTGAAGAAATGACGGCTACGGCATCGAGCTCGGCTACGCCAGCAGCAGCAGCGGTAACGACATTGGCAGCAACAACGACGACAGTCGCGGCACCGACAGTCGTAGACCGGCGTCTTCTTCGCGATCGATGCCTCCGTGGAGTCGGGGCCGCCGCGCCGGTGCAGGCCCCCGTCAGCCAGATTATTAACGCGCACTAAGTCTCAGTGCGTGTGTGATATTTATTTATGATATAATAGAAAAAATATTATATTGTAAAGGAGAAAAGAAGTATATATCAAATTCGGTGCGCGTGTGTTGTGTTGCAGAATTTCTAGAGAGAGTATATCAAGTGCGCGAGAATACATAATATTTCGTCGGTGATTTTACGTGATATATTATATATTTATTAAAAAAGAATCGTGTGTAACTTGTGTTATTGCAACTAGCCCAGCCCCCCCACTTGTTCAGTTGTTGTCAGTTGGTTTTTGTTTGAAAGTTCTTTTTTTAGTTGGTTTTTTTTTTTGAGTTGGTTTTGGTTTGAGTTTTGATTTTGTTCGCGCGCCCGCCGCTTTTCCGAACGGAAAAAGAAGCGAGAGGAAGAGGAACGAACAGCGGTCGAAGAGAGAGAGCTTGGACTCACAAGCTCCCACAACGGAATCCAAGATGCCGCACGTCAGCAGCAGCGGCGGCGGCGGAGACGACCTCGGCAGCGAGGACGAGGTCAAAGTCTTCAAGGACGAGGGCGAGGACGAGAAGCGCTCGTCGGAGAACTTGACCGAGGAGAAGAGCTCCCTCATCGATCTCACCGAGTCGGAGGTGCTTATCCTGCGTTCTTTTACGCGCAAGAGTCACAACACGCCCACACGCTTTTCTTCCTCTTGGCTCCGATCCGATCCGATGATAGGGTTATGATCCTCTCCATCACCAATCTATCCATCCACGTTCATCATGGGCCTCGTGCGACTGCTTTGGAGATTGCAGCCTGGAGATACTTGAGCGCGAAACGTCAAGCGTAAAATGATATAAAATAAAAGCCGACATCTTCAGGGCAGTCGAACGTCGCCGACCGAAGATAGTGACCCGCGTAACAATCTCCCCGAATCAAAGTGCGATTATCCTCTACGTTGTGCCTATAATGTGTGTTGCAGGAAAAAGTATCTCTCGCCGGTGGTGGCTACGGACCAAAATCGTCGTCGAGATCGGACCTCAGTCCAGTCTTCGGTGAGTTGTCGAATTTTTCTGTCATAATCTCCGTAACGTACTTTTCCATACATACGTGACATTCCTCGCCGCTTCGATCGATCATATTTATAATAAGCTCGCCTTATATATTACTTCATTAGTGCGGTCAGTTACATATTAAATTCAAAAATGAAAAAATGAATTCCTAATTCGACGAGCCGTGTGGTAGTTGTTTGTTGTTATATTTTGTTTTTCGCGCGAACGTCGATCCTTTTCCTCGAGTCGCGAACAATTTCATAACTGATAAAATAACCGGTAACGCGTTCGAAAAGATTTACATTTCGTCGACTCCGAAACGTAAGTGTCGCGAATTCCAAAAATTGATGCGCCGTCGTCGTCGTGATCGTCGTCTCTCGACTTGTGTCTCTGCTGTCCGTGTGTGTATATGCGCGCGCATACTACACAGAATTCTCCGTCTCTCTTTAGCCGAATATTTTGCACTTGTGTGTCCACTTGTATACTTGCGCGTGTATGTGTGTGTAGTTCGCTGCTCGACTTGTCAAGCACATAACATCATCGCGCGCACATACACGCATCAGCAGCAGCAGCAGCAGCAGCGGACAGAGAGACATGACGTTACTCGCGCTGACACGCACGCATTATACGGTTAGGTGGCCGAAACTCGGGCGCGCGCGTATGTATACGCCGAATAACTTCAGGTATATACGTGTATTATGAGTAAAAGGCCAAAATAATGTAAGCTAACGCACGCAACGTATCTATCTCGTGCGCGCGTGTATGTGTACGCTCGAAAAAGAAGAAAGTTCAGTGGCATCAATTTTTCATCGCGTACTCCGTGCGACGCTGCTCCGTTTTTCTCGTTACAGCATCTCTCTCGTCTCACGTTTTTAGCTTTAAAACAATATTATGTATACATATTCTCTCGCTTCTGCTCTACGTGTAAATATACCATACTACTACCACACGCGTTTCTCTCGATTCTCATCATCTCGTCGTCGTCGTTGAGGCATGTCTTTTCTCTCTCGATGCTTCAACTACGTTCTCGATAATCATCGTGATGTACCTTTCGCGCGAAACATATTCGCGCGCCGTGCAAAATACGTATACATCATAAAGTTGTGCAGTGCTGCCTGCCTGACTATCTATAAATATAACGCACCGACTCAGAGAGAGAAAGAGGCAAATGCTTATCCGAATGCAGTTTGATACCGCATACTCGACACAACTATGGCGGGTGTGTGCAGTAGCATATAGAAAACATGCTTCGCTGCAATCCTCCATAGAGTCTCTCGCAGTGCTGCTGCTGCTATAATACGCGCGCACTGGCCACCGGCCAGTTGCCAGTCGACACTTGCCACCGACAAAAGTCTATATGTATATTTATGCGTTTTCTATGTATGTGTGTGTGTGTGCGTAAGCCGCGAGCCGAGCAAACGAACGAGTCGAGTCGAGTCAAGTTGAGAGAGAGAGACTATATCACTATATTTATAACGATGGTTTGTCAGTCTTAGGCCAGCGCGGCCAAGTTGCGTAATCTTACGTTTTCTTGATTTATCGCCTTTATATACGCGCACATACAGCACGCACGACGCGCGCGGCTACTATACGCCGGAGAAACGTATATTTGCTTAGTACTCGAGCTATGACCACTCGTATATAGATAGATATATGTACGTACCCATACGTACGTAAAAGTCTCTATACTTTATTAATGTGTGTTGTGTGTGCATAATAACGGACGAGCGATCGCCGGAAAAGCACCGAGAGGCATCGAGTCGTTTTACAGTTTTTTTTTCTCTACTTCTTCTTCTTCTCTAAATAATATCAAGTTATTTACAATTTAAACAATTCTCGAGCTGCTGCTGCTGCTGCGAATTCGGGCTACCGCGGGCTCGGACTTGGTTGAAATTCTCAAAAATTTTATTGTACACGCCTATGGAGCGGAGACTTCGCACCTTGGAAAAAGCCACATTCGCTAGCTTATCGATATTGTTATTTATTAAACACGTTCGATCGAGCTCGGTGCGCGAGAAAATGTAGGTGAATCGCGCGGGAAGGCTTGAGTTTTTCACGCGTTTACAATGGTATACATACGGACAAACAAAACGCGCACGTTTCTACGTGAAAAATTGATTTTTTAAAACCATCTGACTTCTTCGAATCACAAATAGCATAACATTGGTGCACGTTTGGATGAAATTGTATTTTTTTTTCTTGATTTTAAATCTCTAAGGAAAAAAAGAAGAGAGGGAGAGGGAGAAAAAAATCGTCTTTCTCACGCTCCAAGAGACTTTGATTAATCAATGCAAGTAATGTGTCAGCAGCACTCCAGCTCTCTCGGTTCTCGCTCGTCGCGCGATACAGACCGATAATCGTCGAATATAATCTGATAATGACGGATAAAAAGTAATTATCTGGCATATTTATAACGTTACGGTTATAAAAAAATTCGATTGTGATTATAATTCGCGCGTTGCTGAAATTAAAAAATCACTCGAGCGAAACACGTGTAAAGCGTCGAGATAAGTTCATCCTTGGAAATCCAACTTGGATACGATGGTGTAAAAGAATTCGCGTGAAAAGAAAAAAAAACGTAAAAAAAAAAATTACACCCGTGCGCTAAAAATTATCTCTCGAAAAAACTCCCGCGCGAAGGCACGGTTGACGATGTATGTATCCGCGTGCATATACTACCGCGAAAAAAAGAGGCACGAGTCGATAAAAATTTCAGCTAACGATAACTCATGCAGAGCGTGGCGCATAATGAAAGGAAATGCAAAATTGAATCAAGCCCGAGCCAACCGCAGAGTTCATTTCTCTATTCATTGCGTTTACACCGACACTTTGACTCATCACTTGTATTCTGCGTATCTCTTTCTCTCTCTCTCTCTCTTCATATTTACACACTTTCTATTCATTTTCATATACTCGCGTGAGACCCATGCTCGCGCGCTATCTCCTAGTGCTTTTTGAGTATCATCAAATCATTTTTTTTCCTTTATACCCTCAGCTCTGTAACTAGACTAAAATACTTGAAATTTCTTTTTCATTCAATATAATAATTTTATACTCGTCAAGCATAATTATAATTATGAGTCAAAATACGGATCCAAAGTCAAATTAACGAAGGTTTCGATTGAGAATATTGTTTAAACAATATCAAACAATTCATTAAAAATATTTTCAGTAATCAATAAAATTATCTACACAGGACGTATACAATCTTGTTTTTCTTTTTCTGAGAAAAAATATAACGGTCTTCTATGTAAATTGTTCTTTTCTATTTACTTCGCTAATTGATTTGATGCATCTCATCTTGGTGCTTTTAGATCGTTAAATTTCAATTCTTATTAAGCATCTGTATCTTTTCAACTCTTTTTAGAACACCATTCATCAATCACCTTTCAACGCATTTTTACATAAATATATAAAAAAATTATAATAATTTAAGAATTTTAACAATTATTAATACTTCACTGTAAACTCTTTGAATTTATCAAAGAGTTTAATTGTAAAATAAATATATAAAAAATACTTTAAAAAATGTCATTCATATTTTCACTTTTATTCTCTAGCAAACTAATAGCATAATTTAATCAAAAGCCCAAAGGTATCTACACAAAACTGCCCATCTCTTAAAAAAAGAAGAAAGATTTACGAATTTAAAAATGCACGAGAAAAATTACACCAAGCTCAAAATTAAATGATGTCACATTTGATAACGAAGTATTTTTCTGTTTTTTTTTTCAGACTCAATTTAATTGACGAAACCTTGTACATGCACCTCGCACTTTCAAATAATTACACATCAAACATCGAGCGTTAATTGATAATTTAAATGGAATTTAATACAACAACAAAATCCGTCTAATTTTAAATCACAACACCCGTCTTTTACGATAGCCATAATGCAAATCTATTTACGTACTTTACGCTCCGCGCGACCTTCCAGTTTTTCGTAGTGCAAATTTCTCGCGCTCAGCGCGACCCTTTCGCGACACACGCAGCAGCAAAACACACGAGGAGTGCAAGTACGGTCTCTCGGCTTTATAATACGTACAAGCGCAAACCAATGCTAGCTCGCTCGCTACTGTCAACTATTTTTATAAATAACCATTCACAAGGCTAAGACCGGTCCTTGTTTGTGCACTTAAACAGTCATTTTTATTACGCCTACCCACCGGTGTGTTGTGTGTGTGCTTATTATGGCTATGGCTTATTCGTTTTCTTATAAAATTTCAACGTAATCTGAGATTCCTTTTTGCTTTATTTTCTTTTTTTTTTTTTTTTCATTTTTTATTTCTACGCGCGTAGCACAGGCCTGGCCTTCGAAACTACCTCTACCTATCGTATATATTCTACACACATAGGCAAAATTCTTACTGCGAACGCGCGCAGAAACTTGTCTTTCGATATACGCAATAAATGCGCCGGACTAATGAATTCTTCTTGGACATTTTTTTATTTCTCCTTCGTTTTGAAAAATATTCCCCCCGATTTATTGCCCACTTAACATGCAAATAAACGTTCACGCCTTGAACTTTGATTATGGCTCTCGTGTCTAACACTCGCGTGCAATTTTTAAAAGTGAGAGAAATTTTTTTTTTGGCGAGAACGAAAGAATTTCGAGAAGTAAGTAGCAACAAATTGAGTGCCAAATTTGTCTTATCGTGTTGATGCGAGATTAATCATAAGTACCGATTTTTTTCCTTCGCATTCTAATCTCTAATTATAAATTTTTGAACAGTATTTCAGAAGAACAAATGAAAAATGCCTTATTTTATATTTGATAAATTTTTTTATTGTTGATGGTTTTGTCTCGATATAACGATTTTGACATTAAGCTTAAGACACATTAAAGAACACTCCGAAACACATCTTTCAATGAAAGATTGAAAATATTATAATATGCATAAGTTAGTAGATTATAGGTATTATCAAGAATTTATTTATATTCTCATAAAAAATATACATTCAAGTTGGATACCAATAGCTTTAATTAAACAGACAAATATCTGCTAGTCATTTTTTGTTTTTAAAGTTTCTCATATTCTTAAAATCAGGACGAAAACTTATAAAATAAAATAAAAATTAATACATTTCTGAAACTTGAATTTCATTGATATAATCTAAAAAACGTTTACCAATTTAATGAAACAATGTGCGATAATAATTTTCAATGCGAGCCTAAAAGTGAAAGTGGCCCATTAAAAGTGTGAAATTTCAAAAAAATTGTATACTAAGTACCTAATTAAAACATGCAATGACAATTCGTGGAATGCCTCGAGATCTTCTCGTATACGATCATCAATAGGAAATCATTGCGTACATACTTAAATTATATACAGATTATGCGCCATTCTTCGGCATATGAAAATCTCGATTCTCAACAATACATGGTAATGATGAGCAACACGCCCACTTCAGATATTTCAAACAGCACTTAGAGCAATCATCGCCAAAAATCAGATAATTAGAAAAGAATGTAAAATCGGAAACGTATGCATTAGCACCTACCTGAGAAGCGTGCATTAAAAAACTATAAATCTCGTTACACTTTAAATGTATGCGCTATCATAAATTACTCACAATTGAACTTTATTTAATAATAAATCAATCATTAATGTAGAGGCCTAGTCGCTGCTAAATCAAGTGCACAATAAATGTCAATAAAAAATATCAATAAACAAAATGTATAAATTTTTCATTTAAATAATCAATAAAAATGATGAAAATTAATCAAATGATTGTCTAATTATTATATTATTTGCCTTCAAAAATAATGAAAGAAAAAGCCTCGTGCAAAATAATTGAAAGGACACGAACAGTTTTCAAAATTGCACAAATGCATTCAACTCTTCAAGTACAAACGCGACTCGTAAAGTCAGAGGAAGTCCCAACATTCATATATTTATATTTCTGGAAATAGCTCCGAAATAGCAATGCACAGAAAACACACTACACGGTAGCTACACTCTCTCTTTCTGTTTCTGACCTTCAAGAATTCAAACGTATTATGCTTTCTAACGAGAGCTAAGACGTCCTAATGATAGTTAATTTTGTTGTTAATCCTTTTTTTTCACCATTTTAGGAAAAGTTGATCCAACGCCACACACGTCATCCTTCAACATGGGCTATCTTGTTTCGCCGTATCCATACCCCAACGGAGCGGGTGGACCAATTCCAGTTTCTATGGTAAGTTTTTTTTTTGTTTTGGCGCTTACATTTCGATGATTAATGATGCATTTAATTAATTTTCCCCAAAATGAACGAAGAAATTCCTCTGCTATATGATTAATACTGTAAATTTGTCGTATGTCCCGATAGATTTTCTTTTCAAAAATTGTCAAAGATCTAGATGTCGCTTGAAACGCGTATTGGTAGTACAGATGCACTAATTTTACAAAGTCCCTACAGACCGTTCGATCTATTACTGACTATCGATTGGGATAATCAATCCCAAAAGTTCAATCCGACACTGGCAACTTTCATTTTTATCGCGAGCTTTTTCAATTAGCCACTGGTTGTTTTTTTATTACGAAAAAAAAAGAAAGAAAAAATTCGCACAGTGAGAGAGACTCGAGCCTAGCTGCAGCGAAGCACACACCCACACACTCTGTGTGGCGTGTGTCATATGTACATAACAAGTGTGCACGCAGAGGGCTATTCTTAACAAAGAAGGATGACAAATAAAAAAAAAAGAGCAGAAACTCCATTGTTTCTCTTTTTCTTTCTCTTTCTCTCGTTCTTGCTGCGCGCGCGCTACGAAGTTAAATAACGGGTAGTTTTTCAAGAAAAAGGGCCAAATTTCCGTGCGCGCTCGAAATTCGAAACTCTCTTGCGATTTCTATTTCTATATTCCTCCTCCGGTTACGAACGATGTAATTATTTGCATTTCGTACTTTATTTTTTGCTGAAATTTAATTGATCCTTCGCTGAAATGTATTTTATTTTTAGTCCGCTTTGATCAAGGCAAAATGTGGTTTTTCACACGCTGTACGTATTCATAATTTCGACGTTCGCAATTCAGACAAATTATCGGGATTATTTCTCCAACCCGAATACTTTTTGATAGTAATAAATTCATTAGCAGCTTCATAATTACGAGGACTGCTATTTATCGGTTGCAAATGTATCGCTCGATCGCAGAGACTCGCTCGTATACGGAATATACACGCGAACCTCCGCGAGCGCTAGCGGATAAGAAGCTATTTTAAGAACGTGGTTCTGCATGAAGCTCATATTATTATGGTAAGTTGTAAAGAAAAAGCTCCATGCACATATGCGCGCGTGTACAGCTACACAACGTCTACTTTTAGATCGGTCTGATTCCTCGTCTAGAGAGAGAAATAAAAAATATAAAAAAAAAAATTCGCTCGAGGGAAGTCGCATACTTCTCGCGCGCGCCTCTCTGCGCTTGTATTTGTGTATATATACGCGATTATATATTTTGATACCGCCACACAATTTCGCGTGAAAATTTTTACCCCCCGAATAAAAAGAGAGAGGAGAAAAAATTAACGCCGTCGAAATTCGTCGAGAGTGGAAGTAACAAAACGTAAACAAAGGCAAAGAAAACTATCGATTACGCGCAGTTGCAGCGGCGTCGACGCGGGGAGGGAGGGAAGTTTGAATGAAGTATTTTTGAAACCATAATAGGAAATGAGCATCCGTCACGCTCATCAGGCAACGAGTTTACGATAAACGGAAATGAAGGGACAACGATCGTGTATACATACGAGACCAGAATCTTACTCCCGGTTGGCTTTCTGTTTCAATTTGCTGCTCGTGTGTGTGTAAGTGTGTGTATGCATCGAGCGGCAATTCGAAAAAAAAAGCGACACTCGTATTTTTTTTTGTCGTTGCTACTGCTGCTACCGCTCGTAAAACCGACTTGAATTAACTTTTGGATTTTCGCGAACGATTAAATTTTGTAATTTCGAGTCGCGTTGCTAATGGAATACGAGAAAATAATAATGTGAATCGTTTGTTGATCCTCACAATTGGACTAATTGATCGAAGAATGTAGATGCTCAATGCAACCGCATTCGAATTGAGAAAATTAAAAATCAACTCGAGCGTGTATATATCATGATACTCAATCATCGATGAGAAAATCTAATAAAATAAAATAAATTTAAAAAAAAAAGGCACGCGATGCGACGACGACAATTATCATTGCGAAATATAGCAAGTGTATGCGAGTCAATTTCAAAAGAAGCCAGTGCATAAAAGTCAATATAATATATGTGGCGCGTAGCTCGCGCACTGTTTACACAACCCCCATTCTCGATTTTAATCTATCCAAGCTTTTGCGTATAATATGTGTGACCAGTTGGGAGATATATGCTGACGCAACTCGAACTATCCTTAATAAGATAGATAGATTTTCTCATTCTCGTTTTTGCCTGAATTCCTCGCGCTCGGGTTGTGTGTAGTGGCGGCACGACACACGAGTGTCGACGTGAATTTTTCAAAAAAAAATATACAAATTTTCAATCGCGCGGTCGTGTATCGACGCGTCGAATCGACTTTTCGTTCAAATTTTTCTCCAGCCTCTTAATGAATTTATAACGATTTAAACGAGACCGCGTTCAATTGATCTTTAGTTCGGCTACGCGCGCGCCTGAATCGACTTCTCAAGTTAACATCCTTTGGCAATTGCCACGCGCTTCTCGAATAGTCAATCTTTTATCGAACGTGCTTGATAAATTTGCACTGAATAACAATTAAGCGAGCTGTGTATGCTCTTGTGTTACTAGTCGCTCGCTTCGTGACCCGAGACGACGCGGACGCTTCGAGACATTAATTATACGAATATATAATATATTTCGCAAAAACAGAGAAAAATCGAGCAAAGACGACGACGACGACGAGATTGCTTATGCATTATTTCATATACCCGTCGAATCCCTATTTTTGACTTCTCTCTCGCTCTCTCTTTCTCTCTGCTGCTGCTGGGTGATCGCCACGAGGGGAAGAAAATATAAGGGTGTGCGCAAAAGCGACCGCGAACCAATCGGAGCGGCGTCGGGCCGCCGAGTGAAAATGCCGCTGCGATTGGGCGCCTCAGCCTTCGATGGGGAGTAGTTACCCCCCATGTGTACCGAAAGCTGCTGCTGCTGCTGCGATGTATATGCTATATGTAGAGAAAGCTTCGTGGTGCTCTTCTCACGGCTACTTCTGCTGCGCGACTTACTCTCGTCTATTTTTCCACTCGACTTTTTTCAACTGGTCACTGCCTCTTGCGAAGCGATCGACACTTGACAAAAGTGTCACAATCTTCGCTGCGTTAAAAAGTAATGATCCGACATGAGTGCTTTTTTCGGCATCGTCATTCCTTGATTACAATTTTTTCAAATCCAATTCAGAGAGTCAATTTAATTTCATCTCTTATAATTATATGTTTTAAAAATTCACTCACTGATACGGCTTGCCGTGACTTACGTCTATTTGTAAAGAAAAAAAAAAGCTAAAGGAGAGGCGTGCAAAAATTGAAATTCAAAGCAGTAGCGGAGCTTGTTTTAAAACAAAAGCTCCCAAAATAAGCTAGCAAAAGTGCACATTAAAGAGCTAAAGATTATAATGCATTCAGCGTGTATTTGTGTATACACACGTACGCAACGAGCAGCTCGCGTCGCTCCCGATTATTATACATACACACATAGACATTTCGAAAGGCCGAAGCCGGGATCACGGCAGATTATTATTATCGTCATCGATGCTAACGTATATATAGTGGTACATAGCGGCCGGTCTGCGCCGTCTGTTTTGTGCTTTTAATTTATCATTGCTGCTGCTGCTCGAGCTCTGGGCAGAGAACGAGAGAGAGATGAGAGATGAGAGAAAAATTATATGATACGCGTTAAAGAGCGAACTCGATCTCTGCCGCTGCAGTAGTAGTGGTAGTGGTAGTGGTAGTTGTGCGAACTGCCCGAGTAGTAGTAGTAGTAGCGTCACGGGGCGAAATTGAAGCGAATTAGCCGCGCAACGGCACTAGTGATCTCTCGACTAAATTTGTATTCTGCCTCTTTCGGAGCGAGAGAGAGAGCGAGAGAGAGAGCGAGAGAGAGAGAGTCGAGAGAGGGGTTGTGTGCTGCTGCTGCTGCTTCGTACAGCTAATTAATTAGTCGGCGAGCGAGCGGGACTACGTACTATCTGCGTGATGCCGCTGCTGCTGCCGCTGCTGCTGTTGAGCGGCTATTCGACTGCGTTCAGTGCGATAGTAGTGCAGAACAATGCAGTGGTAGTCTCTCTCTCTCTCTCGCAACATTGCCATGTTTCATGAGCTGAGAGCAGCAGCAGCACCACCAAATATTTGATGCTAACCATCGTCGAATAGCAACATCGAACTCACATGCACATGCACACACATACACACAGACGCACACCAGCGCTTATACCAATTCAAATACAAGTAAACCCACAAGTACACACCTATATATGTACGATAGATCGAGCGAGGCACCAGATTGATTCGTGCGTATATATTATAGTGTGTGTGTGTATCTGTGTGGTTTCTGCACATGCGGATACACAGACGTATATAATGCAACGCGCCTACGTGTGAAAGTGTATAATGCTCAATCACACGTACACACACACGCAATTCGCATTTCGTATATATGTGTACAAGTAAGCGCGTAATGCATACTAGCCGGCTCGAAAACATCGACGCCTCCTGTTATTTGCATTCTCCCGGCAGCAGTCAGCGATGTCATTGTCTTTTCTCTCTCTTCTCCTCCACCTCCTTTCACTCCTCCTTCTCTCTCTCTCTCTCTTGCTATTTGTCTCTTTCTCGAATGCTCAGGCGTATACACACACACACACACACACACACACACACACACACACACACACACACACACACACACACACACACACATATATATATGCGATAGTGTGTAGCACAGCGAGCGCGATGCTCGCCTCGTGTTTTTTATCCTCTTTTTTAGAGACTGCTCCGACTGCTTAGAGGCCTCTATATACGTATGTGTAGCTTTTCTGCACAGCGTTAACAGCAAACTGCTGCTGCTGCTTCTCGCTCGCTTTTTTTATACGTTCACATGCGCGCGAATATATATAGTATGGCAAGCCACCGCCACCGCTGCCGAGGCTCATTCTTTCACCTCTTTTCTAGCGAGAACTTTTTTCTTCCCATTTAATACTTTTGCTCGTTTTTTTTTCTCTCTCTCTCTCCATGCTGCCCATATTGTACTCGCACACCAAACCCTGTGTGTGTATGTATGTGCGCAGCGCGTGTTTTTTCTGCTTTTACCCAGGCGATCTTACGTTTCTCATGCCACAGCAGCAACAGCAGCACCAACATTCTGCACAGGCCGTGTTTTTCGGAGCGCTTTTTTACCTGTGATTTTTTTTTTTTTACCTTCTTTTGCTTCATTATTCGAAACTGCTTAAAATTGCTGCTCGTGCACTGCGCTCCACACTGCAGTACAGCACAGTACGACGAGGACGATGATAAAAAGTAAAAAGAAAATGAAAAAAGAAGCAAGCAAAAACGAAAACGAGCCAAAACAAGTATCAAATTGTGTATATCGGTACGCGCTCGCGCGCGCTTATTATTATATTACGAATAACACCGGACCGATATTTTCTAAGCGCTAACTAACGAGTACCTACACAACGTGTACATATCGGAGCCAAAATCTTCACTCGTCGATACACAAATACGATGAAAAAGAAAGAAAAAAAATTTGATCGATGAGTATCTCGCTCTACATATCGTAAGTTTACGAAATCACGACGCGAACGTCAAATAATACAAACATCGATAGAAATCACATACACACACAGACAGACAGACCACTTGCAATAGAAGAAATCTTTCGAAGCTTTCGCGGGCTATAGTGTAAACTAACTATGAAGCAATATATAGATCTTATAACGTACGTATTATTATCATTATTATTATTACAAGTGCGTCGGGTCGTCGTCGTCGTCGTCGTCGGAACGGTCGATGATCTCTCGCTCGCGAAGCTATCTATATAGACGCGTCAGAAAGGCCGGCCTGACGCTCGCTCGCGCGATCGCGAGTCTCGAGGCTATTATAACATATATATGAATAATGCCAAGAGCGATAATACAGAGAGAGAGATCAATGACAATAACAAGGCGCGATGCGAATGATTTTGTTTCTTCTATCTTTTTTTATACACGCACTATACTTTGTGTGTCTGTGATGTAACTGCGTCGCGCGAAAATAAAAGGATTTCCGGGGGCGATGCATTTTCGTTTTGCAAGTGATGGTGGGTGGTGGTGTATGTCCACCACTCGATGGTGTGCGTGCGTAATAACACGTACGCGTTGCAGAATATACTTAATGGTCTTCGAGTGCTCCGAAGGCGCCCCTCCGATGCATTTGGGATAATGCGACCACAGCGAGCGCATCAGAGCCGTCATAAAAGCTCGTCCTTTTTCGCGGAGGTACTCTCTCACTCGCTTGCTACGAGGCGTGCATGTATTTGTGCTGCGCTGCGCGACTTTGGTAGGAAAAAAAGAGAGAGAGAGACAGACTAAAGGCAGAAGCGAACTCTGTGCTTTTCTCTCTCTCTCTGTCGCTCGTTCACTCGACTCTACGTGTCTTTCGTCGGGCCATTAGAGTGCACTCGCGTATTAATTGCGAGCGATGCTGCCGCTGCTCCGTCGCTGTCGTCTAATGCAGCTCGTCGTCGTCGTCGTCGTCGAGCCAAACGTAAAAGTCGAGCTGCTCGACTTTCGAGAGAGAGAGAGAGACACACGCAGCAGATGCTCGTGCTTGCCTGCACAGTGGATAACTCTCGACTCGCTCTCTCTGGTGGGTGGCTAGCGCGCATTTCGAGCGAACATGAAATATTTACGATCTTCTTCCCTTCCCAAGGACTCGACTGCTGCTGCTTCTGCTGCTGCTTTGTTTTTTCTATAGTGCACCACTCTCTTATTTTCTCTCTCTCTCCCTACAACCTTTCTGACTCTTCAACCACGAGAATAATGTACTTGGATGACGTCGGATGATGAATTTTCACTCAGCTTTTGTATGTATATGTGCGTGCGTGTGCGTATGTGTGTGCAATGTACACGCCATGACGCCTAATATGCCAATGCCATAGCTGTGCATCTAGGTGTAAGTTGTCTTCTTCGCGAATCGAGCAAATTTTTCGTTCTTCGTCGCGGCACAAGACGATTCGAGAAAAAAAGTGACAAATCTCATGCGTTATGAAAACGAAAGAGTATTCCTTTCTCAGGCATTTTAATGTAAATTTTTTTATGATTTTTTCACTTCGCTCGGCTTCGATCAATCAAAATATCTGAGACGAAGGTGAAAAAAAAGAGCATTTAAGTAATCTTCGTATATATATTTCGAAAATCAGAGCAAATATATAGGAACGACTCTAGGCTCTCTTGGCTCGCGGACTCGTGTGATGATCGATAATGACCATAGAGATGATCCATCCGTGGGTTTTCTCAACGTCTCAATCAAAAATTTCAAGTAATTTGCATAACCCGATGTTACACGACTCTCGTATTTGTGCTGTGTCTATATATTAAATATAGCACTTGTTCGAAAATTCATATATGTGTTTGATTATTTTTCTTAATCATTCGATCATATTTAATAATCTGTTTGTTGTGCGTTTCGAAAAAGAAGAAGAAGAAGAAAAAATTATTAGCTCGCACGCGAAGTATGTAGTCACAACATTTCTCGGATATCGAGGCGATCGATCACCGCAATTCGGTGTCCGAAGATGCTTGGGGATACCCCCCGGCTCTCGAAAGGTCGTCGTGTGGCCACAATGTCAATCATGTCTAATGTTTTCTCGTCAAATATTATGTAGCTTTGAAAGTGGTCGGGCCTCCAAACGATTCCGGTGGATTTATATATTTACATTTTTCAAATATTAAATTTTCTGTCGCACGTACGGGTGGGCAGCATCTCGCAATGTATTTTCTCTCTTAATAATACAGCCACGATAAAATCAAAGTCAAACGAATGACGAGATTTTTACCACAGATATTTATAGCTCACATGTGGCCGAGTTTCATGGGTAAAGTGTATATTGTGCACCTGTCACATCGATCTCTCGTATATGGCAGCTCTCTTTTTCCCATTCCGGCCGCAGCGACGAAATCTAATAAGTCTCTAATAACGTCAATGACACCCTCTGTCGATAAAGGCCTCAGCTCACTCGACTCTCTTCTCGAATTGAAACGCGCGAAATTGGCTACGCGTTTTATTGGGCCCTCCCTAAAACAAACAACGAAGAAAATGAAAGAATAATTATTTGAATAGTCTTCCTCTCTCTCTCTTTATTTCTCTCTTCTTTAGCGTTTAGCCTGTGTGCGATGATGATGATCGTCGTCGTCGTCGGGCTTGGCGCCGCATCCTCCGAAAGGATCGCGTCTAATAGTGCCAAGGCACGAGAGAAAGAAGACTATTACTTATTCGTATATCTGCGTGGTATATATCCAAGTTCCTCCCGAAAAACACGAAAAAACGAAAGTGGATCCCGTTAGCGGCGTCAGAGAGAGAGAGAGAGAGAGAGAAGAAGAAGGAGGAGTAGTGTATAGATCCTGCACATATGCGAGGGTCATCACACACACAAGGCAGCCTCGTGCGTGTGTGTGTGTCTCTCTATCTCTCTGGCTCGTTCGTCCTTGTTTTTCAGTGACTTTTGCACATCCCTCATTCCGTTCGCGCTTCGTAAATGCCCCGAGGTCCCTCCTCACACGCGCATATATATATCCCACACCAGCCTATAATTCATGTCTAACATAATACGCTCGTACGCAACGTGTGTGCGCGCACCCATATATACGTATAATCTTATATAAATGAATAAAGGATTGTTTGCTCGTGAATTTCTCGAACTATTCCGCCTCGCTTTTGTTGTTTATTCAAATATATAATATAATATATAAAATATATCGACGAGGGAGAGAGTCAAGCTCTCTGCGCTTCTCTGAAAAAAAGCTTGCGCGAGCTTGGGTGTCTGATGTTTTTTTTTGTGCGCAGGTGTGACTCACCCGCGGGTGAGATAGATGTGTTAGAAATGATTATTATCAAGACGGCGGTAATGATATAGGTGTGCTGCGCCGCACGAGCGTTTATAATCTATAAAATCACTCGTCTCGTTTCGGATATGAGTATTCGCTATGCGCTCGAACGAAGTGTCGCGCTCAATGACCCATCCAAACGTGTGTGTGTGTCGTTTTATTATACTTTCGTTCTCGTTCGCCGATAAAAATTAATATAATGCATTTCGTCGTTTCTAATCTTTATAAATTCGCATTTTACATCTCTTCCTTTTTTTCTTCTTCTTCTTCTTCCCGTCCCGTACAACGATAATTTTTACGAGGAAGGTGTATAATCAAATTTCCATTCTCGAGGCTCGAGACCTCGAGGAGTCGTTGGCGCTTCTTTCTCGGAAAGTACTTCTGAAATTTTTAATATCGCTCTTGCCCAGGAGGATTCCTCTGCGCGTTATCAAACTCGTCTGCGCGGGCTCGCACAGCACATTGGCCTGTCTGTATGCATGCATGTATGTGTGTGTGTGTGTGTGTGTGTGTGTGTGTGCGATGAAAACCGGAACACGCACACGAGGTGTATAATACGAATCAATGGAAAACGAAAAGAAGAAAAGGAAGAAGAAGAAGCATAAAAAAAACTAATAACAACCTCTCTCTCTTTTTCGTTCCATCTTTTTCTCGTCGTCGTCGCATCTATATATGTATATACGGGCAAACACACAGTGGATTTCAGAAACGTGTAAAGTTACTGCTGGGATTACTTTTTTAAAATTAATAGAATGGCCGTATAAAATATCCTTGCACAAGAGAGAGAGAGAGAGAAATACAGAAACTCTTGTCTCTTCTCGCCTCGCCTCGTATGCGCGCTGTCTTCCTCTCGTTTTTTCGCTCTCACTCTCTCTCTCTCTCTCTCTCTGT
Organism: Trichogramma pretiosum; assembly: GCF_000599845.2. Taxonomy (NCBI): domain Eukaryota; kingdom Metazoa; phylum Arthropoda; class Insecta; order Hymenoptera; family Trichogrammatidae; genus Trichogramma; species Trichogramma pretiosum. The sequence continues at coordinate 318,515 of NW_019641708.1, read as the reverse complement.
TTCTCTACTTTGACGCATAAATAACGAGAAGCAGCAGCAGCAGCAGCAGCAGAGCTCGGGCAAGCAGGCGCGCGCGCGAGAGGAAAAAACCGGTCTCTCTCTCTCTTACCACTATACAAGCAATCAGCCTGTCGCCTATGGCCAGTTCTCTCCACCGCATATACAAGAGAAAGAATGGTGCAGCAGCAGCAACGGCGCGCGAACTTGCCTTGTGTATTATGCCTCTCGCACACACACACATACACACTAACATTAAAGCAAGCACAAGAGCACGGGGCCTGTAGACAAAGCTCGTTCAAGCAGGGCGCGAATTATCGATTATGAATCACTTCTCTTTCGCCTTTTCAGAGAGACCGGATTATCCGATATACGCGCCGAGAGAGAGACCCGTAAGCAGGCAACATTTATCCTACAGGAATTTCTCTCTTCTTTGTATGCGTGTGCGTGCATGTGTGTTAGCCTGTCTCTCTCGTTCTCTTATTAATTCCGTTGCGTGTTCTTTTCTGCGCGCGCGGGCGCGTGTTATAATAATATCGATATATATATAGAGGGACTCGCGCGCGCTTGACGCATTTATGTATAGAATTTGTAGCGGTCGCGCGGGGCGCACAAAAAAAAACTAGGACAGTTCGCTGCTACCGTCGGTTCGATTACATTGTATACTTCGCGATCGCCGGAGCAGCTCCGAAAAACGAGTAAAGTGCGGAATATCCGGACGCCGAGTTTTTGAGAGCTACTGCTGCCGCCGGATCGTCGTCGTCGTCGTCGTCGTCGTCGTTTATCGCGCAGGACGCCGCTTAACCGGGCAAAAGTTCTCCCGAGAGCCGTATCTCGCGATAAAACGTCGTTATATAGGCAGAGTCGCAGTTGTAGTCGACGCCCACGCGTTTCTCGCACACGCACATGCACATTTTTTTATGCGTGTAAGCTGTATCCGCGCGCGCTCGTAATATTCGCACACAGACAGCAGCAGCAGCAGCACATCGCAATCATTAGCACAGCCACACGAGAGCGAGAGAGAGAGAGAGAGAGAGAGAGAGTCTGCTATATGCGCCCGTTTGTAATATACATTGGCAGCCATAAGCCCCGGCCTTGATCGGCCAAGTGCCACTATACTGTATACGCTATAGATATGTATTCAAGCCCGTTCCTCGCGTTCCTCCGGCTTTTATAATGTACCGAGAACTATATGTATATATGCGAGAGACATCGGCGATCGTTTCACGCACATGATACAGCAGCACCAGCAGAGATACATGTGTACGCAAAGGTGTATAATATAAGGCGCGCTCGAGTCCGCGAGCCGATTGTTTCGCATTCTTGGGCCGCGCGCGCGGGAATTAGCATCCTTTTATATTACTACTACTTATATATAGAGAGAACCGGCCCGAGAGAGAAAGAGGAGACACCTCCGAGGACGTAATGAGCGACACATAAACTTTATGGGCTATATTATACGAGAATAATAATTGAATATACATTAACGCGCGCAAAAATTTTATATAAATGATGGATCGACTCGTGTGCGTGTGTGTCTTTATACGGAGTCTGAATAAAAAAAAAAAAAAACAGAAGAAAAAAGAGCGAAATATCGGAGAAATAATAAATCTGCGCCGCCGCTCGCACGCACGAACGAGAGTTTTTAATCAATGGGAATTACTGCCTGCTGCTGGACGACGCCGGGGCTTTTATTTCAATGCTCGCCAGTTGGACGTGTGAGAAAGGCTTGTTGGTGCGCGGCTCGTCGAGCTGCTCGTTGTGGCTGTTTGCAGTGTGGATATATATAGCACACGTATATTCGAGGCAGTACACAAGAAAGAGAGAGAGAGACCAGTTGGACGAGCGAGGCGCGGGTGCGCCGCCGCCAACACTGCTGTATAGATCGAGCGTGTAGTGCAGATTTGGGCAAGTCCGCGCACATTCGAGGCGAGAGAGAGAGAGAGAGGAACCTGCACCACATACTGTATACATGTGCTGCAAGTATATATAAACACGCTGTTTTGCTCATCTCTCTCTTTCTTTCCATATACGCTGCTGTATTATACATATAGGGCCAGTTGCATCGGCGGCGGCGGGGGCGGTAGTGGCAGTTTGTATCGACTATCGACATCGCTGCGCATGAAGCAGAGAGAGAGAGCAGAGCGCGCGGCATCGCACCGCGGCACCTAAAGGTCAGAGTCGCGCGCGCGCGCGCGAAGGGGTTTATATTCACGCGCTTTTGTCTGCTGCTGCTGCAGCGAGTGTGTGTGTGTGCAAAAGAGAGAGAGAGAGAGAAAACCGATGGTGCTGGTGCAGCGCTGCACCATCATCGCACATACAAGCGAAAGCGAGCGCCGCCACGATGTGCAGCAGCAGCAGCAACTCGTCGAGAGCGAGAGCGAATATACGATGCAGGAGAGCACACGAGTTTGAAATGTGGCAACGCTGTGACGTTAGTCGTCGTCCTCCCTCTCTCTCTCGTTCTTTCTCGTTGTTGCTGCTTCTCTCTCTCTCTCTCTCTGCTGTTCTCTTCGTTCTTCTCGAGGCTCTCCGGCTCCGGTCGCGCGCCAAGTGGTTAAGCAGCGATAAGCCCGACGAAAGAAACTCTCTCTCTCTCTCTCTCTCTCTCTCACTCTGTGTTTCTCGGGTCCGAAACACCGAGAGCCGAGCCGCAGCAAACTCCGAGGCTCCGAACGAAAGGAGGCAAAGTATATATATGTACAACGAGAGAGAAAGAGAGAAGGAAGATGCGAGAGAGAGGTAAATAATCGCCGAGACAGCCGCCCGCTCCAGCTCGTTACCAGACTGACGCGGCTGTTGCTGCTGCTGCTGCTTGCAGTATATAAGTATATATGAGAGCGTGCGGCACCGGCACCAGCAGCAGCAGCAGCAGCTAGTTGGAGCGCCCTTCACCTCCCTCTCCGCACTATATGTATATATACCTATACCTATATATAAATGCATGTGCCCGCACAGCAGCAGCAACAACAACAACAACTGCGGTGCGCTCGCGACTTTTGGAGCTGCTGCTGCATGTATACGAGTATACAGTATTTTACGCACAAACTCTGCGCTTGTTTTTGCTTTCCGATACGTCTGTGTGTGTGTGTGGCTCGCGCATATGGGGCTTGCTGCTTTGATATACGACACAGCTTTAGCAGTCTCTCTCTCTCTTTAACTCGTGCTCTTGGACGTATACGAGTATAGAGGCCTATTACGCATTCGAATATACGATCGGTGCACTCACGGCGAAGGCCGTCGTCGTCGTCCACGACGACCTACACACCATAATAATATGAACGAACTATTAAAGTAGCAGCAGCTTGACTCGACGGTAGCCGATTCGCTATACACTATACGCAGCCTCCAAGTATATGCAGGCGCGGGTATAGGCAGAGCAGCTCATCGGTATAGTTATCGGCTCCTATATTATAAGCCGTTCGGATATGCGTATTAGCGCTTATAATATAAATTCCAGTGTATAGCAGCAGCGTTTAAAGCCACACGATCGCCGTATGTAACGCCAGCTTGCCTTTATATACGCTTAGCTGCTGCGTATATTAAAATATATCGATAATAATAAAAAAGTACTCGATGCGCGGCCGAATGTAATTCCGTTGATGCTCTTGGGCGCGATAACTGGGGGGGCCTAAGTTGCCGTTGCCGCTGGTATGTAACAACGTTAAAGGAGCATTTTTTTCAGCCCCCAACTGTACCAGCGTGTGGGCCGCACACAACACGACACAGCAGCACACAATACTTTAGGCGCGCAGGAAAGCAGCAACAGCAGCACAGTAGTACTAGTAGTAGTAGGTGCGTTGCAGTATATACATGTATGTATACCGTCGAGATTTGTGGTAAAATAAAGAAGCCAACGACTCTCGGCTGGCTCGCCTCGCGAGAGAAGAAAGAGAGCCCGGAGAGCGAGAGGAGCGGTGTACGATCTCTTTGTCCATTGTCGTCGTCGTCGTCTACCTTTATGAGGGGAATTCGAAAAGAGATGTGGTCCTCCAGCATCAACAGCAGCAGCAGCAGCACAGTTCAAAATTCCCAGAAGGAGTCGACTTGTGTGCTGCTGCTGCTGCTGCAGTTCGTGAGAGCCAATAAAACAAGGCCTCGTTTTGAATAAAACGCGCGCGCGAACGAACGAACGAACGCGAGCCCGTGCCGTGCGGAGATGGTGTTTGAATGCTGTATAATGCACACACGTGAAAAAAAAAGAAAGAAAGAAAGAAAAAAAAAGAAGAGAAGAAGAAATATCGCAGAAAGAGCGAGAGAGAAAAAGTCGCGCGCTGCTCCGGAGTACATATAGTGGAGGAAGAGAGAGAGAGACAGAGATCAGAGAGCTACTTGTACGCTATATAACGACGCACGCACACACACACACACACACACACACACATATATACAAAAAAGTAACCAGGTAGAGAAGCAAAGATACTTACCACCGAGCATACGTACATGTGTGTAATACACACAAAGGTATACATATTCTCACACACACAGACGCACACGTGCATACAGCAGACCAGTAGACATTCACGTATACATTCGCGTTTTTATGTTATATACTCGTGCGTGTGTGTGTGTGTGTGCGCATGGAGCGAGCCCGAAAGTGGGGAACCACGGAAATCCGAGGACGGCCCTGCCTCTCTTAGACTTTTTATCTTTTTTGTTTTTGTTTTTTTTTTTTATTTTTCGCTTCTTACGGTCTTCCAACAGCAACACACACGCATGTATGTGTTTGGTTCTCGGGCTCTCCTTTACTATACTAGCCCATGTATATGCTCCGCAAGCTCATCGTCTCTCTCTTTCGTTCTTTTCGCCTTCTCTCTTAAATGTGCATCAGCACACGTACACACAAGTGCGTTCTACGTGTGTATGTAGCTGCTGCACAACACGAGGCGCACCAGGGCACGCTACTACCTCCATATACACACACACCGGACGTGTGAGCCGCCGCTGAATATGAGCCAGTGGTTCTCATCGGCTGCTGCTCCGGTCGCGATCCCCCCGCGCGGGCGCTGACTACTGTCACGTGCCCTCATGGCGCGGAGCGTATATATAAGCAGCAGCTCGTCGCAAATTACTAAGCCACTTCTTCTGCTTCTTCGCTTCGTCGTCGTCTTACTTATTCTTCTTTTTTGTTGCTGCTGCTGCTGGACAGTCTACTTCTTTCTTGGCCACTAGTGTTTGTCAGTGCCGTATGCGTGCGAGGACTCGTGTCGTGGCCTTTTTTTTTCTCTCTCTCTCTCCGCAAAAGCGGAGATCTGCGGCAGGAACGACGCGCAACCGTATACAAAACTGCTGCACACGGATCATCGTTATAGAGAGCTGTAATTATTTCTTTTGCGCGCGCCTTGTATTCATAACTCGCGCCCGCTGTAAATCGATTTCGCCGCCGTGGCGCAGAAAAATTTCGTCAAAGTCGTGTGTGCGGCGGCGGCGCTCCTTTTCAAGTTATAATTCGCGAGCGCTCCACCTCCTTCTCCACACTCCTTCTTCTAAGCTTGTTTGTTTAGCTATATACGTGCTAATAATACGTGTGTGCAATTATCGTATACACACTCACAAGCATACATTTCGTTGATCACAACGAGGCGCTGAGAGATCAACCCGTCGTATAGTCGTGGTCGTCGTCGTCGTCGAGCTTTATATTATACATAAATCGGCCGCCTTGGCAGATAGGACACACACATACACACAATGATGCATCGTGTGTATAATACGTTCTCAGGGCGTTCTCTCTCTCTCTCTTTCTTATAAACACACACGTACATACATACACACACACACATTCGCGCACTAAATCTTATCGCTCTCGAGAGCGCAGTGCACTCTCGGGCCGCCGCCGCCGCCGCAGCTCGCGTATCGTATCGCGTCCCGCGTTCTTCGCTCGCTCTTTACGCCGCGCTTGCACACACACACAAGCACACATATTCAAAAGCGTACCGCCTCGAGTTTGCGCTTGATTTATAGATAAACATGTATATAGGTATACGTATATATATATTAAGTTAGGCGCGCGCGAAGCCAGACGCGCTGCATATAATGCACACACACACATACGCGCGTGTATTAAATAGCGAGTAATATATACCTATACGTATTTAAAAGTACGTGCGGAGTTTTAGATCGTGACGCAATTGCCGCGCATTATAGGTAGGTGCAACACAGAACTGCCGCTATATGTACGCGCGAAGCTCGATGTAGTATCGGCTGTATAGGTATTATATGGCGAGCTGTCTCCTATATGACTGCACTGCAGCAGATCGCAAAGTGCAGCGGCGGCGGCGGCGGTGGCGGCAAAGGCGTACACAGACATAGGCGCGGAAAATTTATCTAGAAAACGAGAGGCTCGCTTCCGCTCTCTCTTTCTCTCTCTTACTTGCTTGCACTATTTTATATTATATACAGTAGAGGACAACCGCATACGCACACTCGGTTACGCACGCGAATTATATCGTCGTTGGTTGCCTCGTTGTTGTCGTTGGTGTACGGTCGCGCTCGATCGCCCATACATAACGTTATACGTATGTATAAAAGAGAACCGGTCACCGATCGGTTAAATAGCAGGCGCGTGTGTGTCCGTATTATATACACACATGCTCGCGCACCAACGCCGATAATGTCTTATGTGTGCGTGCGTATCGCGTATAATGCGCGCGCGAGTCGATAAACGCGCTCCAAATGCGCCGTGTTTTGTGTTGCGCGCGCTGCGCGGCATTATATATCGCGGGTATATATATAATACGGAGAGCGATACGCCGCCGCCGCCGCCACCTCGTGTTTGCATATATGCACATAAGTCGACTCGGCTCTTGATTTTGCGACGTTTTGCTTTGAGCTCTCTCTCTGTCTCGTTATAGATGTATTATATTATATTATAGGCGTGTGGGGCGCGCCGATCGAATTCGTTACGTATATTATTATAAAGCGCGAGTCGATTTCTCGCGACAAAATACCTATGTACATTATACACACACACACACACACACACACACACATGTGGTTGATCCTAAACATATAAAACTGCATCAGCAGCAGCCTATCGCCTACAAACTCTCACGTGTGTTTACGTCACGTATATATATTACAGTAATGCATTATATATAAACTGCTCTACCTTCACTCAGCTCTGTATGTGTGTGTCGATTTGTCCCCATCGATCGATCGATCGGCTTGGCTCTCTCGGATCGAGAAAGAGAATTTCCTCTCAATGGTATACCGATTGCGACTCTGCAACAGCAGCAGCAGCAGTTATATATATATAGAAAAGAGGGAGAGTGTTATGTATCTTGTACAGACACTCGACAGATAGCTTACACGCGCGTATATAAAATATAAGCTGCAGCCGCCGCATCAATAAATGCAATTCGCATTCCGACCTACTTGCCTGCCTTTATCTATATCGCATGCTAATTCGACTATATAGCTGCTGCTGCCACGCTGCAGTGCATGCTTAATAATATTTATATACGCAAACGCATACATATTCACAGAGACAGACGAGAAGAGAGAGAGAGAGAGGCACAATAAGCTCCTTAGAAGTAACCGCGCGTATAGAACGTCAACTTGCTACCGCATAGAAGAAAATGATTTTCTCGGTTTGATTTTTTCCACCTTATATATATTATTCGTAATTGCTTCGACTGCACTCTGTGTACGTGTATGCATCGAATTATATATAAACACTTTTTTCGCGATCGTATACCGATCTCTCGAGTCTCGAGCTCTTCGTAAAGAGACACACATCGCTCTCTCGCGAGTCGAAAATTGCGCAACCGCGAATCCGTTCGCGAACGCGAGACACGCCAACAACTCGATCTGTCTGTCGCGTACTGCACTACTCGTACCTTTTTTCGAATCGCACAGTGCGCGGCAGAGGATTTCTCAGAAAAATGGAGTCCCGGCGCAGCAGCAATTAGCGCTTCGTGCTGCACCTGAATGAGAGAGAGAAAGAGGGCTGAACACACGTATTTACTTTTATTTTTATTCCGAAAAACAGAAAGGAAACGAGGATCGGATATTATACGCACGTCGATTGAAATTCGTGCTCGCTGCAGCTCGCTGATACGTAAAATAAGTGAAAATTGATGCCCTTCGGCGATACATTATACAAATTAATATCGCTCGCCGGTCGAGCTCTCTCGCTACTGCTGCCCTTCAACAACGCCTAGGCTCTCGGCCGCTCGTGTGCGCGTATTATACGCGTCCACGGGCGTGTTATTTTGTCTCATTTCTCTCTCTCTCTCTCTCTCTCTCTTTTGCTCCGAAGCTTATAATATACACACCAGCTCGACGTTGGGGCTCTCGGTGCACGCGGCACGACGACGACGCGCGTGCTGTGTGCAATCCGTCCTTATAAACTATCGCGTGACACTCTCTCTCTCTCTCTCTTATGCCGCTCGCGCGCGTGGAGCTGCTGCTGCTGCTCGATGAAAGTCGACGCGCGGCGGCGGCGGCAACGACAACGACGACGGCAGTAGTATATATCTATATAGAGTCGAGTGTCGAGTTGCTAAACGGCTAAGATATATATGTGTATAGCGTATAAGCTCGCGCGTATAATCAGGCTGAACCTGCTGCACACCACACGTATATGTATTATATTATGTAGCATAATATCTCGCACGAGCACACACACACACACACACACACACACAATGGAATAAGGCCGTGCCGAGAAGTAATAACTCGGTGTTGTGCGCCGAAGCCGGCTCGGAGCCCGCTCGAACTTAACGCACGATATATACACACGGAAAATGCAGACACTCGTCGCGTATTAAATAAATACACATACGTATAGATGACGCGTGCAATAATACGACTGTATGTCTGTGTTTCTGCGCATTTTGTACGGCTGCTCGTGCTTGTTGCACCCTGTGCGTCGATTGCGTGCGTGCGGTTTTCGGACCCGTCTCTCTATCTCTCTCTCTCTCTCTCTCGTTTTCGCCCACTGCTGCCATAGTGTTTCGCATGCAGTCCTGCACACAGACACACGAACCTCGCGCATTCGTACGCGAGAACATTGCAACGAGCTACCTGTATATACGTGTGTACACCCCACGTATGTAATAATCGCCAGTAGCCACAGAATATAATCTCTCGAAGCTCCCCTCCCTTCTCTCTCTCTCTCTCTCTTCAAAGGCATGTATACGTGCCTCGGTATTATTTACCACAATTACGTAACTCTCTCTCTCGTCCAGAACTTGCAGGCGCGCGGCCAAAAAACATTCCTGCCCAGCTAAGAGAGAGAGAGGATGATACACGTATGCGTGTCGGTCGAAAATATACCGGCCCAGCAAGGTACATACAGAGAGAGAGAGAATGTGCAGTAGCAGCTCTCAATGACCGACTGCAGCTTGTTCGCTGCCTTTTTTGTATAACACTAATTCGAATGATTATCGGCTTGCGCGCGCGGGGGCCCCCGAATTGGAAACGAGATGCGCGCGGCGAGCGAGAGCGAGAACGACATGCGACGACGTCTCTCGCGTGTGTGTAAATATGCGTGTGTGTGTAATGCAGAAGCAGCAGCAGCAAAAGCTTGACTCGTATGTGATTCAATATTATAATGTAACGAGTATACGAACGAGCACTTTATAATACATGTATAGCCAAATGTTGTACTATATATCTCGTAGAGTATAAAGCTCAGGACAAATAGGTTTTTAAATCGATTGTCTATATTATGTATTATACGCTTATGTATAGCTAGAGCATAAAAGCACACACGTACGTACACTCGAGCGCAATGGACGAGAGATGATGATGATCGGCTACAAGTGCAGCATCTGGCATACACACAACAGACAACAAGCTGGGCGCGTAATCGCCTCGTCGAGTGCCTCTAACTCTCTCTCTCTCTCTCTCTCTCTGTCTAGTGCAATTGTTTACCGAAAAGGATAAAGCCGAGTTTGTGCTGAATCTCTTTCTCTCGTTCTCTCCTTGGGTTATATACCAATGGCTCTCGTTCAATAGGACACGAGCTTTTTTCTTTCCTATTAGCAGTAGTCGGGTATTAAGGTCGTAATAGTAAGACCCGAGCGACTATACTACTTGCTTGGCGGTGCACATTTGCGGTTCACCCCCAGAAATAAGAGAGAGAGAGAGATAGAGTCCATATCGGTTAATACGCGGCCGTATATCCCATAATCCGGCGTTGCGCTGCTATAGCCCGGCCGCAACTCACCACTTCGATTTATCAATTGTGTGCTGCAGCTCGATTCCACGGGGGGGCCACTACTACTACTACTACTGCACACACAATATACATACATAAGTACATAATGCGGTGAAATATTATAACATCGTTCCCCCGAGGCCTCTCTTCGTGCTGCTGCTGCTGCTGCTGGCCACCCTTATATGTACAAACCCGTTGCGTATGTGTGTACACACACGCGCGGCCCATTTATGAGTCTTAACCCCCACCCCTTCTTCCCTTTTATGCATTCATTTTTTCCCTCATTAGCATGATAATACATGGCCGATAATCGTGGCATAATTGCCTCGCGCTGTATACTAAGCAGCAATAGAGCTCGTTGTATTACACCGTCTGAATCGTCACTTGTCAAAAGTCATATCATAATCTACTCATTTTTTCTCTCTCTCTCTCTGTTTTGATGTCGCACCGGTTCGGGACCCAACACCATCGTATACATACAATATTACGTTATGTATATATTGTATTACACGCGCGTAAGTACTCGTGTACGCGGTGTTATAAGCGCTGACAAATGAACCAAAAAAACGGCGCCGCGGCCCCTTTCGACATTTAACCCGCAATAACGATGACGACGACGATGATCGGACTTGCGATTGATATAAGATGTGTCATAAGCGCGACTAGTTTTTCTCGCCCGATTTATAATTAATATCCATCCGGTCGTTCCGTAGAAGGATTGATTAATGGCAAGATGATTCGATCATTACTCTTATTATTATTATGTATTTGACGATCGAGTTTGAATCACACGCAAGCCGCAAGTGTATAGGTAAAAAAAAATATATATATTATGCTAATAAAAATTGAGTAAGAGAGAGAGACAAAATTCGGGCGACGGTCGCGCGCGTTAATTAACGCTGGAGACGGTGCGTATACGAGATAGGCGGCGATTCGATTCCACATCATAAGACGAGCGCGCGGGGACGTTGGGTATATTATATATCCGGATATTAATGCGCGGAGATTTACTACGATATATCGAAACGACGTATACGTCATACGCGACGCAAGCATATATCCTTTAAAATTCGCATCGTTAATCATCTCGTTGCGATCACGATCGTGTTCGAAAAGCTCCGGCCCGCTTCATATCGTTTTCGAGCTTTTCCCTACATTCTAAATTATCTGGAAGCTCTGGTCGTTATACGAATCTTTTGTGCGCTGCACTTTAAGTTTTCGTGCCTATACGTATAGTCGTGGGCAACTAGTGTAATCCGATCCTGCGCGCGACGTGCACAGCCGAGCTCCAAGAATCTTCACGGCAAATCTACTGCTACTCTCCTTCATGTGCACCGTCCCGCGCGAACACGTAACTTTTCTTTCCCTCGTTTTACTAAATTTACCGTAAAATCCATCTCTCTCGCTCTCTCTACGAGACGTATCTGATTTCCAAAAAGTGAGCGTCTTCTCGTCGTCGTAGTGTCCCTTAATGAGACACGTCGAAAGTGTTCGACCATCGATCAGCATGACTTTTTTGCGCTCGCAAAAAAAGCTCCATTTATAAAAAATTTATCGTAGCCGCTATATAATGGATATAAAAAATACACGTGCTCGAATTCGCACACAGCCGAACGAACATTAATTTCGATCGCCCATATAATTGCTGCTAATGCCCGCATTACGTCCGGCGATGCGCGCGATGGTCCGCGACTTCTTTGAAATTACATATTATATATCGATACACATGCCAATGCGTATTATGTAAAACGACTGTGTAGAATCGAAAGAAAAAAAAGAGATGAAACCGGTTCACGATATGTCCGTACACCTATGTCCGAGCGCACGAAAAATAGTCATCCTCTCTCTCTCTCTCGCTCTCGTGCGGCTATTAATTTCTTTTTAGCATTGGGCCCGAATATAATACCCGAAACCGTCTTGGGACACACGGGCGCATACTTATGTACGCATCGGGATATGTATATTTATTTATTTTCTTTTGGTCAGCATCAGCAGCAACAGCGCGAGTAGTCGCTCGGCTGCGGGATGTATGCGATTTGGGGGCATCATCGACGCGTTATAACGCATGCGCGTATTATAATATCGCTTGGGCCCTCGCTCTTCCGGCCGTCACTGTCAGAGAGAGAGCCCGATCATTCATTTCACAGCGGGAATTATTGCAACTCGACTCGAGGAGCTGCCTATATCTCTCTCGTGTTTTTGTACTCTCTGATGATGATGATGATGATGATGATGACGACGACGATCTCCGAGAGAGGTTCAAGAAAGCTCTAGAGACAGAGAGAGAGAGAGAGGAAAGTATTACTCGAGGGATACGTGCATGAATAAATTGGAAATGTCCTTCTGCCGTAAAAGACTCGCACAGGCACTAAGACTATGGAGCAGAGACTACTCGCGCTACATATAATATCGTCCACAGAGCGAGGTAGATATTACATTATGCCAATGGCTTTGTTTCTTCTCTATGGCCTTGTGTCCGTCTGTGTGCAGTCATCGTTTATATGCATTCCATATTTTTCTTGCTCTCTCGCTCCAGTTATGATATTTCGTTCTCTGGCTCGCTCTTGGCTCCTTTGCGCCGGGGCAGCAGCGATGGGCAGCTTTTTTTCTGCACTCGACAGCGAAACGTGTTGCAACGGCGAACGGGGCGCAAACAAAAAACGCACGCAACGAGACGCGATGATCGTGTGCATCGAGCTCAGGCCGATCCTTTTAACGTTTCGAGGAGAAAAAAGAAACGACGACGACGAGCGAAATACCTGTAATTTCGGGCTTTTTACTCATTGGCATGTGCCTCTTCTCTTTCTCTCTCTCTCGCTGCTGCTGATTTTTGCTGCATGCTTATACGTGTATGTTCCATTGCGCTCTTGGTGTTGGTATTATACATTTTTCACGTGCTTCGAGCACGAGCTATACGCTCAGCTTCGACGCCTGTACGTCATTTGCTGCTTGCTCTCTTCTCTCTGTTCTGACGTGCGTGGGGCAATATCAAACACATAAGCGCCACTACTTCCAGTTCCAACGAAGCGAATCGGTATACACATACGAGTGCCTCTGCACTGATTTGCAAATCTCGAGGCCTAACGATTGAACCCTTTTTTCGGGTCGATGGGGCCCCTATATACAGTGGTCGCCGCTTAAGAGAATTGCGCTTAATAGAATACGCCGGTTAAATGAATCAAAAATCCTAACAATGATTTTCCCGTATCCTTATACATGTAAAATTCACCGCTTAAGTGAATAAACTTTTCGCTTAATAGAATCAAATTTAGTTTGAAGACGATGTTTACATTCAATGTTGTTGTCGATTAAATACAAGTTTCATTGTCAGTACTTTCTCATAGCACCGTCGGTATTACATGCTCATAATAATTAATTGTGTTAGTGATACAAGTATGAAAAAATCATCAGCTATAGTTCATAGAAAAGGCTTAAGTGTCCTTGAAAAAAAGGAGCTACTAAAAAAATATGATTTGTTGCCAAATTTATCACAAAGTGATGCAGCGCTGTTATTAAACATATCACAAGCTACTCTTAGTAGATTATTATTAAATCGTTACGAGATAGAAAGTACCTCTTGCTCTCACGAAAATCTCAGCCGCAAGAGAAAACGATGCGGCAAAGACGAAGACGTAGAAAAAACGTTGAAGAAATGGTTTGTGGAAGTGAGAGAAAAAGGCGCTCCAATTAATGGCCCGTTACTTAAAGCAAAAGCTGAAGATTTGTCAAAGAAATTAGGCAAAGAAAATTTCAAGGCCACTGACGGTTGGCTCTCACGTTGGAGAGGCCGAGAAAATATTGTGTATCGCAAGCCACATGGTGAACAAGCCGAAGCTGATTTTACAAGTGCAAATGAGTGGTTTATACAAGAATGGCCAGAAATATCTAAAAATTATTCGCCAAGCGATATATTTAATGCTGACGAAACGGGTTTATACTACCGAGCATTACCAGAGCATACATATGCTCTAAAATCAGAAAATACGAAAGGCTTCAAAACAAGTAAGGAGCGTATAACGTTGTTATGCTGTGCCAGTATGGCAGGTGAAAAAAAAGACCTGTTTGTTATTGGAAAATTTAAGAATCCACAATGCTTCAAAGATGTGACTCAATTGCCTATTGCTTACACGGCCAACAGAAACGCGTGGATGACAAGAGACATTTTTTCTGATTGGCTACGAAATTGGGATAGACAATTAAAACGCAAAATTTTATTAACCATTGATAATTGCGGTGCACATTCAAACTTAGAGCCTATGAAAAATATTACAGTGGTTTATTTACCTGCCAACACGACGTCTCTGATACAGCCTTGCGATCAAGGTATAATTCGTACATTAAAAGCGTACTATCGAAGAACAATGAGGGAACGGATTATACAAATATTAGATAATCAACAAAATGTCAAAGCCAATGACATTGCCAAGAAGACCTCTCTGCTTGATGCGCTACATCAGATCAAAGAAGCTTGGTCTTATGTATCTAGCGAAACGATAAAAAATTGTTTTAGAAAGGCTGGGTTTGTTAACGGAACTAATGAAATATGTAATATTTCGAGCAACGTTAGCTTGAACGAAATTTATCCGGAAGATATGACACATGAGGTTTTTGACGAGTGGATAGATATTGACGAATGTCTAGAAACCTCTGGAAAGCCAACAGATGATGACATATGCCAAAAATTGGACACAGATGAATCAGAAATTGAAGAGGAAGATGATAGTATAGAACCCGCACCTAATAATCTAGAAATGTTTAACGCATTACAAGTCTTGAGACGAGGAGTTCAACATCGTTCGAAATCCTTTGAAGAGTACTACAAATTTGAAAAATTTATTTTCAAAATAATTGACCAAAAGAAAAAACAAACCAAGATAAATGACTATTTTACTAAATTATAATGGTGTCACATATGATTTGAATAAATATTTAATAATAAATAATTTATTATATAAATTATATATATATATATATTCATTTATAATAATAAATTATTTATTATAATAATGCATAATTTCTCGGATTCAAAGTTATTTATAAGTTATTGCAATCCCTATCGGATAGTAGAATCATTCGCTTAATAGAATGAAAATTTTTGTCACACAGTGATTCTCTTAAGCGGCGACCACTGTATACATAATATACGTAAGCTGCCAAGATCTCTTAGCCTCGCATAGTTCCTGGTAACGCTTGGTATTATATAGGCAGAGATGTGCCATAACTTCGCGAGCAGCAGCAGCAGCAGCGAAAAGTCGAGGAAGAGGAAAAAGAAATAAAATAAAAAAGTAGAAGAAGAAGAAGACGAAGGCAACTAGAGTAGTGTGTATATGTATAGAGGCTGACCAGCACCAAGGCTCGTATAATTTATGGGCCAACGAGAGCGTATACAATTAACGAGAGAGTGATCTAGTGTCTCTTTTTCTCTCTCTCTCGCTCTCTCGTCTATAATATGCGTATATATAAAAATGCAAACAAAACGTATAGACATTTGCGTACCGTGTCTATAGGTAAGAGGGCCAAAAGTCGAGTTTTTAGAATGAACCGTATGCATGTATAGACGAACGATCCCTGGGAGGTGCTTTATTATGCCATATAGCTATATAACAAACGCCAAAAAAAAATATGTATATACACCACTCGAGACTGCGGTAGATCCTCTCTCTCTCTCTCTCTAGGCGTTTAGTTTTATGCGTGTATATCAACGTATATCATAATATATACGATGCCCACTTGCTGATGCTACTACACCGGAGACGAGACACGCGAGAGACGCGGAGTGTGAACGCGATTATTTAAGGATTTCGCGCTGCTGCTGTTGCTGCACTGCAGTCACGGCGTCGGCGTCAAAGCTTATACATAACGCGGACATTGTGGACTGATCGAGAAATGAGAAGGCGTGTGCTTTTGCCGCCGCCGCCGCAGTCGATTGTTGCGCTGGAGCCGACCTGTTTTTCAATATGCAGCAAACTTGTGGATAAGGAGAATTGCCTGCGCCCGGCCTGGGACAGTATATAAAACATATATGTAATAGAGAGCGAGAGGGAGAGAGAGAGAACATAACGAACGGCTCGTTCGGGATGACGCATCGCGCGTTTGCCTGCTTCGGAGAGAGAATGAGCGAGAGCCGCCTCGAGAGCTGTTCTCTCGTTCAATATGCAATTTACTCGTTAAACGCGTTATGCATACATGAAACGTTGTAGGAGGGTATACACCTTTTTCTCTCTCTCTAGAGCTGCCTGTTGCCCCGATCGGCGCTGTAATATACACACACACACACACACACGGATGCTCGACGCTTTTTAGCTGAGATAATCGTCGTCGTCGTCGTATATAAATATGAGCGCTCGCATATACGCATTCGCTCGAATAGGTGTACATAACACGTCGTGGCGCGCAGCGAGTCTGTAATTATACGCGAAAAATATATACCTGCACTCGTGTGTTGTGTCCGTGTGGCGCTTATAATTCGCCGCGGTCACACCGTAACTGCCTGCTGACACCCTCCTATAGGAGTGTGCGGTCTTTTGCCAGCTCTGCGATTGGTGTTTGGGGGGGGGGGTGCGAGAAAAACTCGTGCTCATCGTTGCTAGCCCGCGCGAGAAGGGATCGGAGCAGTCGTAATGAGCAGAAGGAAGAAGACGCAGATCGGTGGTTGATTGTTGATTTTTATGCGCATCTCAAGTATAGAGAGAAACGCATTGAAATTAATCAACTTATCAAAAGATCTAATAATTAACTTCTGGAGATCTGGTTTTCACTTGTGGGTTTGGCGACGACATCTAGCGGTGGAACCTGTACTACGTATGTACAATAGCCGCGACGCAACGAGTCCTCGCGATACGAACCAAGTTCTACCGCCAGATGTCGTCGTCGAATCCGCAAGTGAAAACCGAATCAGCGGAACTTAAATATTAGGTGCCTTTTCCTTATGATTCGAACTATCTTCTGATATGGATCATCATTCATATATCATTGCAGGTATAAAGAAATCCTCACGAATACACACTTAAAAATAGACATTGCACACACACACACACACACACACACATCCCCCCGGAGTCCACTTATACAGTCATATACGAGGGATGTAACATTACGATCGCGGTGATCATACATACATACATATGTACGCAGAACTCATTTGTACACGCGCGTATACGCATACATATATATATGGATCATCGTCGTGTATTATACGATCTGCCCTTGCGCAAACAACCTGCTGTTGGTGTTATGTGTCTGTATGTGTGTGTAATAGTCGGCACCGCTGCTCACAGAGTTGACCGCAAAGAGAATCTATGCATTAGCCGGCTATTAATATCATAATATAAATATGTATTTCGACGCCGCCGAGTAGGCGCGCTCGATCAAGTGTGTTATACCGCTGCTCGCTCGCCCTGGCATTACTACTTACTTACTTACTGTACTACTGGTAGCGACCGAAGGGGGAGAGAAGGCCCCGAAGTCTAACTGCACATATAATATAGACATATCCCAGCTAGCTCTCTCGTGTACGCACTATAAGCACACACGCGTCTCTCTCTCTCTATATGCGATTGTATTTGTCGTCGAGTAGGGTTATTGTTCCACAGGCGGGGGGGGTGAGTCGTGCGTACTACGAAAAGGGGGTTGAAATAGAGGCTGAGAGAGAGAGAGAGGGGGTAAGAGAGAAGGGGGTGAGCTTCGCGACGCACGACGACGACGACGAGAGACAAAGGAGAGAGAAAAAAGGGAGCAAGTGGCGCGTGATGAGTAGGGTGTGTTACAGGCACGCACATTGCGCGCGTATGTATATGAACTACTATACGTCGTCGACGACGTACTATTTTACAAGAGTGCAGAGCACGTATGTATAATACTGCCAGTGCTACTATCCCGTAGCGTATATATGTATGTATGCGCAATTTTCTAGTTCTGTTTCTCTGTCTGTGTATATGCTGTATAGCTCGGCCCGATCCACCCCGTAGCAGAGCTAGAGATTTAAACAATTACGTCGACTAATCGTTGCTCTTCCAGTATGCGTGATCCGCCGCGCAGAAATTCACTGTACTCTGCTTCATAGGCTGCTGCTGCTACACGAGATTATCCGTTGTAGATTTTTCAATAGCCGCGTTGTGACGTGTATATATGCGACGCGTGCCAATTCCACACGGCCATCGTCGTGGATGTATGCCGCTGATGATTTCGATGGCGATTCACAAAGCAGTTGTTCGACATTTGTTTAAAGCACGCACACGCATGTCATCGTTGTGTCGGGCTTGCTGCCGGATTTAATCCTCAAAATGACGCTCGCAACGCGAATTAAAAAAAAAAAAATTGGATAAATGATGCAGGGTAATGACCGTATGCATCTTCCAGTTTTACATCGTAGCTTCCGTAAATCGCTTCGTTGCTCGCTCAATCGCTGCGTGCAAAAGCGAGCTTTATTGTATTATAGTATATAAGACATAAACTTTTTCTCAAACCCGTATCGTACGAAAAAAAGTACGAAAGCTCTAAGCATATACTTTGTTCGTATTCGTATAATTACGATGCGAATTTGTGGCGTTTGGTAAATTCTTATCAAGAAAGAGCGACGTTTTGTCGTAACGGTAAGCCGATGCAAAAATGAAATTGCGCTTTAATACGGCGATACAGTCGTGTGAATTTTCCATATCACTATCTTATAGTTTGACATAGATCACCGCTTCACGATGTATAGGTACAACCACCACCACCATCAGCACTACGCACGATTTCTTAAGAATTCGCGATGCTCGGCTTGTGCTCCTCGTTGTTGCGCAATTTTCCATATGGAGTGAATAATAAGAGCCAGGCACACGGTAGCGAGCTCAGCGCATCCTATCCTGTATATAATAGCGAAATGAATAACGCAAGTTAGCGCGAATCATGGCGCTCAAAGTGATTCCGATAAAAAGCCGGTGCGTTTCTATATGCATACGGGTAAGAAAATTGTGCGTGCGTGCGCGTGTGGGGGAGAAGGAGGAAGCTCCGCTCCTATGAAAAATTGACCGCTAAGCACGAAACGATCATTATTATTTGCCGTGTCTGTCTAGTCTGCATTATGTAAACCGCTTCTGTACTGTACGTATCATTGTTATTATCACGAGCATCGGAGTCGTCGTCTTCTTGACTCGACGTACAACAACAACAACACATCGACGTTCGTACGTTTGCACTATATAATATATAAAGTACCTATGTATCGATGAATGAATCTCGAATGCAGCAGCAGTTGCGTACATACATACCATTGCGTTCTCGAGTGGTGTGCAATATGCGCGCGGAGAGTCGAGTGCGTATCCCGACGCACGTGTGTCGCCGATGTCGTCGCGCACTTATATCAATATACACACGTATGTAAGCGCATGTGCTATATATCGACTATGTACGCACGCACAGCGACACACTTAGATATAGTAGTAGTACATACTACGGAGCTTACACGCGCATTACGCGCGACTGCACAGCAGAGCAGCTCAGCGATCTTTCTCTCTGTCTGTTTGTGGGACTCGATTCGCGCGCAGACTCTCCATTTGTATAACACATACGTATATGCACACGCGACGACGATCCGCCGGCTCGGGTAGTTAGTTTTGCACGTGCGCACATTGTACGACTCGTATGTAGTACACACGTATATGTGACAGCGGTGCAGTGTCCGCGGGTAATAGAAATATATATGCACGTAGGTATAGAGTACCCCTACCCGGATTAATTAAGCAATATATATTTGTACATCGTGTACGCGTAGTCGTGTTCACAGATTTACTACCCGCCTATATAGCTTCGTCGTACTCGGAATATTTTTGCTTCGTATGTACTCGAGTTTACTTCGATTTTTGCTTCACTTTTTTTTCATCGCTATTACTCTTCTACCTAAGCTTGTATACAAGAGAAAAGAAAAAAAAATCTTATCGCTAACTTTTACACATCCGTGCGTACTACGCGAACGTGGTTTTTCGGACACACAAACGCATTGTTTATTTTGTACACTCGACTTTTTAAAAGGAGCCTATTGTTGCGCACAAAAATATTACGAAAGCGTTGCGTTGCAGCCTTGATCGCTTATAAACTGGGATACACGTTGTCGAGTATAAATATATCGATGAAGAAGAAAAAGGAGGATAGTCGCGACGAGAAAGATATAGTCTCCTCGCGCGGGAACGCGACTGAAAACGAAAAGAAAAGCAAAACCAAAGAAGGCGAAGACGAAGAAAGAGAAGAAGCCGAATAAAATATGAACGCGGCCAGAGAAAATAAGTACTCGTAAAACCTATATCAATTGCTTCTCCGTATCGATGCACTTGGTAGTAGTATTGCTTGCTCGAGCCGTGGCTGTACTACTACTACTACCACCACTGCTGTACGCTATATTGCCCTTGTACGTGTGGCGCGTAATACACAGAAAGGAATCGAGAGTCAATGAACAAAAAAAAAAAGGAGCTATCCACCGAGCGCGAGGGTTCGAATATAATAGTTAACGAGCTCGCTCGATTGCGCGTTTGGATTAGGCTCGTTGAGAGAGAGCTGAAGCATCAGCAGCTCGTGTCAATCCTTACGTACATACGGTTGCATATTGTAACCTTTTTTTTCATCTTATATATTGTGCTCTCGCACGTACACGTTTTGGCCGAAGATCGAAAGCTCGCGAGCGCGCACGGCTCTCACGACACTCCACATACGTTCCCCACTACCACACTTCAATTTCGCGTCTCGCGCATAACGATATAATCCTTTCTTTTTTTTTTTTTTTTTTGGATTAAAAAAATGAGCATATAAAGCTTACTTTTTGGACGCTACATGCAAGCTCACAGCAGTATAAGATTTATCATCGTCATAGAGAGAGACGAGCTAGTATAGGCTCACACGAGAACTCGAGCGAAAAGAAGAAAGCGAGAGAATAAGGTAAACTCGCAGGCGAAAGAAGCGATTTCGATTGGAAAATCGTGAGCCGAGTTTAAAAATCTCACGTTCGTATCAATCCCTGTATATAATAATAATAAAATGTATCGTGTGGTGTTGTGTATGCGCTACCGCAACGTGTCACATAACAGCAGCAACAACAACGAGAGCAGTAGCATCAGCAGACTGCGAAAATAGCAGTATAAAATAGAGTAGCGTGTCTAGAGGTATATGCCGACTAATGGTTTCATGCCCCGACGTTATAGTAGTCCGAATTAACTTCCGTCCAATAATGTTATATCCTTTCTTGCGATCTCCCTCGCTCTCGCTCGTCGTCGTCTTAGTCGTCTACTGCTCCAATCTGTGCTCGGCCATCTCTTTCTCTCTCTCTCCTGTTTTGGCGCACACACACACACACACACACACACACACACGTATAAACCAGATACACGTGAGATTAGGTGTGTATACGAATTTATATGAACACATTTACGAAAAAAAGGGAGAGCTCTCGTTCTCTCTTTCTTTCTCTTATATACTCCTACCCCGCGTCACCCTTGTTAAGATTCCGGTAATGGAATTCTACCTGCGCGCCGGTTCTCTTGGCTGCTGCTGCTGCATATACCACTTCTCTGTGCATGTATGTGTGTGTGCCCTGTGCTACTGGTCTTGTGAAAATAAAACTAGTGCGTCTTGTTTTACTTATTTCTTTGCTCTCTCTCCCTATCTTTTATCTTTTTTATTTTTATTTTTTCCACGAGACGCGCAGACATGCGATTTATGTATACCATCTTTCTCGCGCTCGCGCACACGTGCAACATATGCACACGATTCTCTCCTTTTCAATCTCTCGCTCGACCTTTTAAATCGCTTTTCGATCCGTTTCATTCTTTTTTCTTATTTAATTTTTGATTCGCTCGAGCGAGCACCTAAACGCCGATCGCTTTTTTACCGCAAGAAGTTTTCAATAATCCTCGTACGGAAAACGAAGCAATCCTCGTTATTAACCCGGAGACACTCGGTGTATACGTTTAAATACATGTCGCGACACCGCTGCGAAATACAATCGGCGACGGGTTGTCACAATTGTCAATGGACTCGCGGCGGCGAGAGAGACAAATTGCGCGTCGAGTGCGTGTGGAATAATACACTCGAAAACTAATCTATACATCGAGGATATATGTCGAAAAAGGAGTTAAATTCATACAAGTCCAAGCACACATATACATCCAAACATTCATATATTGGAAACTATGTATATAGAGACGCGCTCGAGTATTATATAAATATAACAGGGTGCAGAGGCGGCAGCAGAAGTAGCGGCGCGCATTTTTAATCTTGCCGGTGCGGCTCGGCGTTTTTGCGCCGCGACCTGTCACGGCGCTAGGAAAGAGAGACAATGACGACGACGCCGAGAGAGAGTGGGATTCGCCCACACCGGTTGGGTCGGGCGATTCGCTTTTCTCGTCGTCGACGACGACGACGACGACTGTGTATGCTCAGATATACGTCACCCACATTCTTTTCTCTCTCTCCGTGTACATTATAACTATACAACGTCGCGCGCGCGAAATTTCAATGAACAAGCGCACGATTGCGTCGCTCCTCTAGCGAGAGAGAGAGAGAGAGAGGAGAAAAATTGGAAGCAGACACACAGTGTCGTATGAAGAAATTGCGAGGCGAACAAGTTGGCGAAAAGGACTTCCGGGCATAATTTCGAGCCGCACCACCACCACCACCATCTCCTAGAACAAATCAAGCCTCGCGTTTAGTTCATTGTTCCGAGGCCTCGAGCGATTGGCGTCGTCGTCGTCGTGCCATGGTGTATGTGTGTGTGTCTTTTTTTTTCCATTTTTTTTTACGCGCGCCCGATTGGATGCCGCCAGCACCGTACCAGCACCGATAACCACCGCCACGAAGGGCGAAGCATACGTCTCGTTTTCTCGCGCTCGACACAACCCCCCCGTATATATATATTTTTTTCCTTTCTTTTCTTCCTTTTCTTGATTGTCGCGCCTATTTCGCGCCTCGATCGCTTATAAGCAACAGCAACACGCAGCACATTTCACAGCTTTGCAAAAAGGCAGATAGTGGTATAGTAAGCATGTCTTAGCTCTAGGCTCTGTCCGTTTATATACGCGTTATTTCCCAGTCCCTCGAAAAATCTTCCTCCTTTTCTGTCTCTCTCTCATCCTCATCCGAGAGTATCAGTGTCGTTAATCATCTTTCTCTCTCTCTTGGCGCGACGGATTTGCATAAATAGAGCCGGGTTGGACCGGGTGAACGATGAGATACGGAAACGAAAGCGATACTTATCATAACTGACAGTATAGGGAATTTCTTTTTCTTCTTTTATTTTTTTTTCACTGCTGCAAATCTTCTTCGAGTATTATAATTTTTTTATATATCTCGTGTGAGTGTGTGTGTATTTTGAAATAAACCGAGAGGGACGACGCACGTTATATGGCCAAATTATTTAAATTATTGCTCGACCCGGCACGTATCGAGTCCTTGATATTTGATATTTTGTATACGGTCTCGTCGACCGGCTCTCGAATTCCAGGCAGACGTATGTGCATTAAACAAAAAATTAACGAGAAAAACAACGTTTTTTCTTCTCTATTTTCCAAACAAAAGGACGAGTCAGTAAAAGACAGTCTCGGTTCAATTAGCTTAATTTCAACATAACGACAACGAAAAAAAAAGAAGCGAGTCACGGCTAAAAATTCATCTTGCGCGCGCAGGGCATTTCAACGCGCATTATGAATGGCGCGCATTGTTCGCGCGAGAAATCGCCACGACAGCTGACGTCAAATATATAACGCTGCCAATTGGCATGCGCGTTAACGCGAAAGCGCGATGGTAAATAAACAAAGCGATAATTATTTGTACGGATTTTCGCTAGAAAATAAATGCCTGTATACGAAGAAGAAGAAGAAGAAGAAGGAAGGTGTACACACAGCGAAGGGAAGAAAAAGGAGCACGTCTTACGCAGTGCTCTGCAGCGAGGACTGTGCGAGCAAAGGCAGCAGCCAAGCAAGGCAGTATAACCTCGACGAGAGTAGTAGTAGTAGTGCATACATACATATAGCCCTGGCAAAAGAGCGTGCAAAGTCGCTAACCGAAAGCGAGAGGAGAGAAATCGCCAAGATAAATGGCGAAGAGTTAAATGTGCGCTGGAGCTGCAGCACAGGAGAGTTGCAGCAGCAGCAGCAGCAGCAGCAGTCGTGGAGCTGCGAGTTTATGCACACTGAGTCACGAGAGAGAGAGAGAGACGCACGAAAAGAGGAGGTGAAATATGTGAAGAAGAGCGAGAGAGAGAGAGAGCCAAGTATATATAGGTATATAGCATACAAGAGAGGCACACTGCGCGCGCGAAGGCCGATGAGCTGTCGGCTAAGGTATGCATTGTACTTATATACGCTCACGGGCGCGCGCGAGCGAGGAGCAGCCAGCAGCAGCAGCCACACGGTTCACGACTACTACAGACACACGTACACACATGAATATAATATGTGCGAGTGTGAGTGTTGGTGCGTTGGTGCTCACTCACCACACGGAAACTCGTAAGGTGGGGGGAACACATACACACAGACACACAGAGACTTGCTGCTGCGGTTCTCTCTGCCTTGGCAGTTTCTTCGCTGCTCCGTTCGTTCGTCTTTTTTCTGCGCCGAAGGTCTTCTCTCTCTCGTTCGCGCGAGTGAAAGAGAGAGAGAGAGATTCTAGGAACGGAGTCGCGCTTACCACGACGTCGACGACGACGACGACGACGACGACGACGACGACTGATACCTGTATACATAAATTATAACACGTGTGCGAGTGTGTCTGTATGTCTGTGTGCGAGTATGGGCATGTAAGCCCTCGAGGACCCATGGGGCCTGAGCAGCAGCTTCGGCCTCGTGCGCTTAATGCTGCTGCTGCTGCACCCCATCCCGAAAAAGCCGAATAATATGTATATAGCGTACTTGTATGCGCATGTAGCGGCTACAACACACCTGAGTTATGTGCTATATATACTATGAGCTTAGCTGCGCTGCACGCGTGAACAATCGTCGTCGTAGGCGCGAAGCGGGATTACCTCTGGTTCTTTAATTCTCGGCGCTCTTTCAAAAGCGACGTTTGTGAATTGAAAAAGTTTAGCGCGTACTTGTATTACGCGTGCGTATGTCCTGCGAATGTACGTATTCGAGAGGCTATACTTCGTTCGCTTCTCTGGAGGCCTCGAAAAGAAACACAAAATGCACACATGCTCCATTTAATACAACTTATATCATACAAAGTCCAAGGCCGGTGCGTTTCATTTCCATTGATGCGTGTGTAGTAGGTATTATCACCTACGCGTAATACATGCGCCATTACTACCCTCGTATACTCGCGCGCCGGCGTTTTACATTATAACATACTCGCGCACGGTACGGCGCGGCAGACACCCGCGCACATATTTAAGCACACGTGTGTTTAGCGGTGCATGTGCTGCTCCTCTCCTCTCGCGTGTTTGCCGATGCACGATTACTACGCGCCATTGACACACGACGAGACGAGCGAGAGCGAAGAGAGAATATTACGTTCCATTGGATTCGTGACAACGTATCCTCTCTTCAGCGCCTCGTGCTCTGCTCTGCTCCGTCTTCTTCATGCTGCACTCCTCCTCGTCGCGCCCTATCTCGTTCTCCCTTTTATATATACGTATGTGTATAATCGCGAATCGTTGGGACTCTTATACGGCGCAGCGTTCCACACAGTGTGCCAACCGACGACGACGACGTTATATACGAATCTATCAATAATTCATGGGGCACACACGAGACTCGAGTATATAGAAGAGAGGCACAGCCCTACTACTACTACTACTACTACTACTATACGCAGACGTTCGCACATCTCTCTCTCTCGGTCTGTACGTGTGGTAGTGTATGTATCCGTGTATGCATATAATGAGCGTCGCTGCGTGTGTGCATGTATGCGAGCAAAAGCTTTTGCGTCAGTCGCACAGACCCGCGCGCGGCGCTCATAGGCCGCAGACTTGCTATATGGGCGCGTTTCGCAGATCGAAGAGCTTTGAGCATGTAGCAGCAGTCTGCAGTCTGGAGACCGTGCATATATACACGTATATATATATATCCGAGCGCCAGAGAGAGAGAAACGAGAGAGGAACACGTTTATGTACGCACAGTGTCGCACACACACACGCGCGCGTGTAGTCCCTTTTAGGCTCGCAGCCTCAATGGAAAGAGAGAATTCTTCGCGTATGTCGTGGGCGAGTTCGCGCGCGCGCATACACGTATATATAGAGCCTGCACGCTACTAAATATAAAGAGAGGCTCTTAGCGCGTGAAAAAATAATACACTTTCAGTGGAATATGAATGCGACTAGAGCCGCATAATGTTCTCTCTCTCTCCCTGCCTACGAAATTAACGCGAAAACGCGACGCCGCCGCCAAGAGTATAGTAGTCGCCCGCGCCGAACAAAAGATTCGCGGCGTGAATTAATAAGGCGAGGCTTTTTATTTATTTATTTCCTCTTTTTTTCCTCCTTCCTACTTCTTCTTTTTCTTCGTCTTCTTTTTCTTTTGACCGGAGTATATATGAGCGTGCCGTGCTTGTGCTTGCGCATGTGAGTTTAAAAACTCGATGTCTTGGAATCATGATTTTGTATACACTCAATAATTGAAATCACAATTCGATCGACGATTTTCGTGTGCGGATAAATCTCCGTTGCGGAATTCGTACGCGAAATTCCTTCTATTTTCGTTCTTCCTTTCCTCGCTCGATTCGCGTTCTCTACTCCCTTTCCCTCTCTCTCTCTCTTTCTCTCTCTATTGTTTATTAACGACTCCGAGCTCGGAAGCTTACAGACAGACAGCCTGTATATGTATACACGAAAAAGTCATTTCTCTCCCTGCGAGCTGTATGGGGGACGCGCGCCGAGGAATCTCATCAACAAACTTTTTTTGCTACATCAATCAAACGTGCAACAACGGCCAGTAGTAGTAGTAGTAGTAGCCAATCCCAAAAGATGATCAGTCTCGTCTACTCAAAATTGCTGAATTATTGACCCGAGTGTACGTGTGTGTGTGTGTGTGTTTGTCTGTGCAGCGGACGATCATTAAAACGGCATTCTCGACGAGTGTTTTGACTCTTTCATTCATTTCTTTTTCTTCGAGTTCTCCTCCTCGTTTACTACGTTACTCCTTGTCTGTGTGTATGCTTTTTTTTATTATTATTCACGTTTCTCTCGAATGAGTTGTCTCTCGCTAGCATTAATTCCGCTCGTAATCTGCGAGCGCCGAGTTACTACAACCTGAAACATAAAATCTACTAAAGTAAAGACGCAGGGAGGGAGAGGGAGAGGGAGAAAAAAAGCAGCAGCGGCAGGCAAAAGAAAATAATCTGAATCTCCCTTTCAATGGATTCCGATTAGTCTGTGCGCGCGGGGTAATAACAACAACGAGCGAAAAAGGCGCGCGCTACGCATGAAAATGGCCATATAATCCGCGAGTCGCAAACGCTATATAGAAAAACGCAATATACACACACACATACAGACACATATTGTAGACACATGCTGCTGCTGCTTATGCACATATGCATGCATGCATGCACGTATATATGTATGTATGTATGCCCATACGGCGTGCAGTAATGAATTAAAGATGAGTTAAAGATGGAGCTCGAGCGCGCGCAATTTACTGCTTGTCGAGATATATATAAGAAACGAATAAACTCCTCGGCTCATGCGTCTTCGCTCTCTGGTTCTGCAGCGTAGCACAGCGAAAGAGTCAACACACACACACGACGTTTATATGTGTGTGTGTGTGTGTGTGTGTGTATTCTACCTCTCCTCTCCTCGCCCGCCTTTTTGCCTTCTATGTGTTTTTTTTTTATTATTTATTTATTTCGTCCGCGAGGTCTGCGGCAATATAAGTTTATGTATTATGGCGATCGTTTAAGGCCCAATGTCGAAAACAATGAATAAAACGAGCAATCTAGATTTTACAGTTTAGCCATGAATAGCCGTATATGCACTGTAGAAGAATTAAACAACGACAACAACAACAACAACAACAACAAACGAGCAGAGAAAGGATGAGAGAGAGAATAAAAAGCAATACGCGGAGAAGTCCTGATAGTTTTCAAGGCTTAAAAATTCAAGGAAATCGCTTCGTCGTCGTCGTCGCGCTGCATTTATATCGACGAGTTTCAGCAAATTCTCGGCATTAAAAGTTCGTGCAAAAATGCCGCTCCTCTCTCTCTAAGCTCTCTATGCGCGGGTTATATATACACACAAGGGTCATACACACGTAATATCACGTACACGTACTCGTCCGTCTGCGTGTGCCTGCGTTTATACGTATACGCACCATGGGTATAACGACGCCGCTAGCTAGGCTCCTATATAGTAGCACGACAGCAACGCGCAAAAGAGCGAGAGAGAGATGAATAGGGGTGAAGCGAGACGCGCGGAGTAAAGAGGGGCACAGAGAGAAACGGCGCTGGCAGCAGCTCTACTCCCTTTCCTCCTCCACCTCCTCCTCCTCCTCCGGTGCTCGCAGCACATTTGTGTATATACGTATATACATATATATACTACGGTTGACTGTTGGCGCTGGTTGCTACGCCAGTAATTGCTTCCTTTGAGCAGCTCCGGAGGTGTAATTTAGTCCCGACCAGAAACCTTAACTAATTAACACACCGACAGTAGC
Source organism: Trichogramma pretiosum (assembly GCF_000599845.2). NCBI lineage: Eukaryota > Metazoa > Arthropoda > Insecta > Hymenoptera > Trichogrammatidae > Trichogramma > Trichogramma pretiosum. The sequence goes on along the minus strand of NW_019641708.1, from coordinate 289,739 downwards.
GAATCGCAACGAGTGCTGCTGTTACTGCTGCTGCTGCTGCTGCGCGACCAAACGAGAAAGAGAAACAGGACAGACGTATATACTACTAAAGCTTATACAGACATATACAGACAGACAGCTACAGCAATTCAGAGTCACATGTATTCGCGACGACGACGACGCTGCAGCTCCGAACTGCTGCTGCACCATTGTAATTTTGGTTTTGCGCCCGAAGAGAGAGAGCAGCAGGAGCAGCAATCGTGCTCGTTTAGCGCGAATTTCCCTCGCTCGCAATTGCATTTAATTCATAATTCGCAGAAAAGCGAGGCGCAGGTATATAAATATGTGAATGCTTACATGTAAAAAAAAGCTGCGCGCGCGTTTACGACGTTTCCAGTCGAAGCAGCAGCAGCAAGTAAAGCTAAAGCAATATCAAACTTGGATATGGAAAGAGGAAAGAGAGGGAGAGAGAGAGTAAAAGACGCCCAAGTATTTGTGTATGAATTATCGCGGCGCGTATATCTTGGCATTTCGCACGAGTATATAGGGTCAGCGCGGAGCAAAGCAAAGTGAAAAAAAAAGGAAAGAAGAATAAGCAAAAAAAAAAAAAGAAATGCTTCAAAGCCCGTGGTGGTGTAGAGAGCGTGAATTTGCTCTTCTTTTCCCGCGCGCGCAGAATAACTTATGTACTATATATGTTACGTCTCGTGTGCACGTGTGTGTGTATGCGTGTGTATATAACACTGATGAATTGAAAGGGATAAGCAGTCGGCGATTGGAGTCACTTTTTGCATTTAACACCTGATTGAAGTGCGAGTTAAATCGCCGAGGCACAGCGCAAGGCGTAGAGCTGCTGCTGCTGCTGCTGCGGCGTCGACGGAACTGCTGCTGCTGCTCCGACTTGGTGTTGTATAGTTCGTAGTCGGTGTAGGTATATATGTATGTATATATGGTAGCCTCGAGCGACGGCGTAATCACCTGGACGAGCTGTGTGCCTCGGCTCGGCTCGGAGCGCAGAGCATAGCAGCAGCAGCAAGAGAGAGCCTCGCCTTTTTCATCAAAAGAACTCCACACATTATATACGCGAGGCACATAATACGTACATGCAAAGATTCGTTGGCAGCTCTATATACACCTTCGAATTATGCACACACGCACACACACACATTCGTTGTGCAGCGCAGTATATATAAGAGGAGAAAACGTTTCGGAGCTCGAGCCTCCTCTCTCGGTTCGTTTTTGTTTCTTCTCTCTCTCTCTATGTACTCACGTTCATGTATTGCAACATATAGCACACACACAGCATACATATACGTGCCGAAGTCGGGCCGCGCGCGCCGCGCTTCCTTATTAATTCTTCGTAATTGGCCGTGAAATCGCACTTGTCACGCTAGGGGACTCTCTTCTCTCTCTCTCTGTGTGCCGGCCGCGCGCAAAATATCGCACAGCGCAGTGGTGCAGCATCGTCATCCGTATTGCTACCACGGTCACTATTATTATACATTATGTATGTACCACTAGGCACATATACACACTTGTCTAAGCGCGCGTTAATAATTCGCCGACTTATATAATGTACATGTGTACGAATAGAATAGGTTGTAACGAGTCACAGTTTACAGGCAAGAGAGCAGAACGAAGCTGCTGCTCTGCCTTTTATGTTATATTACAGTTTTAGAGATCGAGTTTACCGATTTATTGCTCCCTATATGTATGCCGCTGCAGGTGCCAATACTACATGAAGTGATCATTGCGCGCGGCTAGATGAATTGAGAATGTAGTGTATTTATGGTTAGCTTCCGAAGTCCCCGAGTATGTATTCTCTTCTCGGATATCCGCACGCGTAACAAATCGCGACGACTGGTGCTGTCCGATTCGTGTGCTTTTTTAAATTATCGTTTGCATATTAGACGCGGCAAAACTGCATTATATTTATATAGCAAGTGCAATATATAAAATATGTTACATATATCCCTTCCACAATGTAGCAGTCCTAGGAACTTATCTTTCTTATATACAATGCAACATGCCAATTTTCATACTTATATTTATGATTTTATTTGTTTTTCTGTTACAGGTAAGCCATTCAATTTATTTTCCATTATGACTTTCTTATGGTCTATGAGTACCGGGCCAAGCTTAAAGGGGTAAGGTGAACAAAATTTAAAAAAATGGAATACACATCCTTTATTTGTTAAAAACATTCACAAATAACTCTTAAGGAACGATTTAAACTCTTACGAAAAAAAAAAAAAAACAACAACAACAACGACTCCGAATTTCACGTTAATTTCGGAGCTGCAGAAGCAGCGCATTTACAACAAACAAAGCCCAATCAGCGGAGCAGGAGGCTTTAACAACAGCGACAGCAGCAGCAGCAGCGGCGGCGACAAGTCGTTTTCGGGGCATTATGCAATTTCGAGCGAGTCGCCCGTGCGATGCGTGGAAACACTTAAGGTCCCTCTCTCTGTATATAATATAGCAGCTCCTTTCTTTGTCTCGTTCTCCTTATATATATATATATATGGGTGCCTTAATCTCTCTCTCTCTCTCTCTTTCCTTCTGCAAGTCCCAAATAGCTCGCTGTGTAAATAACGCGCTCGTTCGGTTAGTAATTACGTATACTCTCTCTCTTTCTCGCTCTTCTGGGCTCTCTCCTGGGCGAGAGAGATGAGAATTCGTTTGGTCCAAAACAAATATTGCCGAATCATATGAATTGAGGGTTTGCCTCTCTCTCTCTCTCTCTCTTTTGCCCTCCTCCTTCTCCGTGCGCTACGTCGCCATCGGTCCCTCGCGCTAGCAACTATACAACTACTTCTACTATACTTCTTCTTCTTCCTCCTCCTTCACCTCTTCTTCTTTTTGAGGGGCGACAAAGCTATTTCTTCGGGTCCTTTTTTTTCTTCTCTCTCTCTCTCTCGTCTTTCTCTCTCTTGTTTTTTTTTTTTGTTTGTCATCGTGCATGTTCGTGAATCCCTCCACGAGCCAGGCCAGGCCAGAGACCAGAGACCAGACCAGGCCAGGCCGAGCCAAGAGCCGCAGAGAGCTCGATCTCGCTCGCAAGTCTGGGCTATACACAACGCGCGAGTATATGTATACCTCTTTCTTCTTTTTTTACTTGCTTCTTCTTGCTTCTTCTTCTTCTTCGTATACTCTTTTGCTGCTCTTGCTGCCCTCCTCCTTGGCCCCCTCGTTCGTTTCTCTCTCTCTGGCTCGTTTCTCGTTCGCTTCTCGTTTATTTTCAGCGAGCGTCGAGCCTTCTCTCCGTTTCGCCTTGTACTTTAGTCCCGAGCTGGCTGCGCGTGAGCAACACACATATACACATGCACAGAGAGAGAGACGCGCATTTATATACAACGCACAGCTTTATGTATGCACGTGCTCTGTATGTGTGTGTGAGTGGCTGTGCACATTTACGGCGGTCAAAATGGTTCGAAATTACGATCTCTGAACCGAGGCCCCTTGCGGTCGAGGCAATGACTGTGGCCGAACGAACGAACGAACGAAAAAGCGAGAAGAGAGTCGAGAGAGAGAAAGAGAACGAACACGCAGCAGCAGCACAAGCCAGTCCCTCCGTATATAGCGAGCGAGCTCCAAAGAGAAGTGCAATCGGCACGCCAAGACCCCGCAACAACATACATACACACACACAAACGCATATTCTCGACGGCATAAGCAGTGCAGAGCGAGAGAATCCGAGCCGCAAATTTTCCTCGCGCGCGCACCGGCGTGAAACGCTCATGAAATTTTCTCATTCTTTGTCGTGCAGTCACCCAGCAGCAGCAGCAGCAGCAACCGTAATCATCGTCATCATCATTATCATCACCTTCTCTCTCGGTCTGCGAATGCAGCAAGCCGCAGTTTAATGTGTGTGTGTGTGTGTGTGTGTGTATATATATAATACCACTACATGCCAACTTGTACGCAGGCGCAAAAACTCGCACCGCCGCCGTACACACCCACAAGCAGCAGCAGCAGCAGCGGCGCAAAAGCATGCGTGGCGGCGGCAGACGCGCAGCGTTTATATATTCATGCATCGAGTTATCATCGCGCGCGCGAGGGTATATGTGTATGTACGAGAAGGGCAAAAAGTGGAAAAGGCGCACATATACACATTTGCGTATGAGTGTGTGTGTGTGTGTGGGTAATAATGAGTTGGGTGAGAAGAAGTGTAAGGAGAAGAAGAAGTAGGCGCACATACGTGTGCAGCGCGCGAGAACGAGCCAGAGAGAGCGAAGAAGAAAAAAAAAAGACATAGATAGATAGAATTCGCTCGGCTTAAAAGTGAGAGAACGTGTAGAAGCAGATAAAAGGAAGGAAGAAGAAGGTATACACACACAGACACTAGCGATGCAGTATGCGGGACGAGCTGACGCGCACACACACACACACACACATATATACATGCATAAAGCAAAGCTCGCGGGCGCGCGAGAAAGAGAGAAAGATAGAGAGAGAAGGGGACAGCGCGCGTCGAGGTTAACGCTCGACGAATATTCGTGAGCCATTCGTGTCCGTGGCCTTGGAAGATCCTCGCGAGCCACAGAGAGCGTGCACACACATACACACATATATATAATATATCTACCACACGCACACTTACACACGTATACTACACATATATGCATTGCACAGAGAGAGAGAGACTCATTTATACAAATGGCAAAGCGCGAAACTCGCCTCTCTATACTCTCTGCGTGCGTCTGTCCCTCTTTCGCTCTTTAACTGTGCTGCTGCTGGCTCTCGACACTCTGTATATATACCCGATATAACCGCACGAGCTGCGCTGCTGCGACAGATGTTGTATACACGGCGCGGCGTGGGAGTTTCGGAACCGATTAACTGCGGATCACGATGCACTGATAGACTCTCTCTCTTTCGCGCCGATGCTGTGCGCTGCGCTACCGATGCGCAGCTGCTGCCCAGCTAGTATATGTATAAACCGCGTATATAATGGCACATCATCAATCCACCCACCCACCTACTGCATTGACCCACCACATAGTCCAGGTCAAAATCAGCGCGACACTTTTTTTTTTAAACCGTAAATTGGAGTTCGTGCGTTATTATACCTATACGCGATAACGACGCGCAGAAATATTACGTATTTTTCATCGTCGACTTTTCTCGTGCGCTGCATCGCATCGTGCGCTGGTGGTGCTTTTGATACGAGAGCTGCGGCGCATCCATCCATCGATCGTCGTCGTCGTCGTCTCGTTCCACGAGTGCGGCTGCTGCTGCAATACACCGCGGGATAAACCCGTGTGTGTGGAACGTACAGCAACAGCAGCAGCAGCGGTGTAACGAAAGAAAGAAGCTGAAAAAAAAATCAATAACTTTCTCACCATTGAATGAGGCTGCAGCAGCACAGTGCATGCCTGCACGCGTGCAGTATATATACGTGTAATATAAAAAAGCATCGTGTATAAATAAAGGCAAACTGCGACCCGAATTAAACGTGAAAGGGCACGCACAACGATCGTATATAATATTATTAAAAAAAACCCCGCGCTAGTGGCGTATACAGACGTACACCTCGGTGAATTTTCGTCGTCGTCGTAAGTATATAATACGACGAATCTCCCGCGTGCGCGAGCGAGCGCCTGTGCTTTTATAATCTGAAAAGCATGTGCTACTTGTTAAAATATTAAAGCAGTTCGACTGTATATATATGTACGATGAAAGGAGAGGACGAAAGAGCGAGCGAGAGAGAGCAGTTAAAAATAGCAGCGAAAGCTCTCGGTTTGCGCGAGAAAAGCAAAAGCAGCCCTGAAATATAAAGCCGCGGCGGTCGCAGAGCCTCGAGACTCTTTCTCTCTCGAGTTCACGATGCAGCAGTAGCAGCAGCAACAGCGGAAGGAGCGGAAAGACATACACATACAAATGCAGCGTTAGTATATAGTAGGAGTAAAGCAGCAGCATCAGCTTGAACGCTGCAAAGTCGTGCGACTCTCGTCACGAGCTTGTCTCGTTGCTAATTTATTATTGAGAAGGAGAAAACGGAGAGAGAGAGAAGGAGCGAGAAAGTAAAAAAGAGTGGCGCACTGTCGTCGTCGGCGTCGGCGGTGCAGCAGCAGCATCCGATTCGTCTATACGCGCGTTATATACACATGTACGTGTATGTAAATACTCGCTCGCGTCTATTCGTATATTTGCGTACACACGTACACGCACACGTCTATATATACACACCGAAACACATCACTCCCGATTCTCGCGAGAGTAAAGGCATTATATACGTTTTCAGCCAGCGTAGTCAGATGTCTGCGATTCGAGTCCAAAAGCTCGCTCGTTAGCTTGCGCACAATTTTGCGCACAATTTTATTAGATCATAAGTGAGGTGTATCGAAAACGGCGCTCGCTTATAAATTCACCGATTTCATTTTCAGTTTAGTTAGTTTTTATTGGCATCATAGTTGGTATACATTGCCATCCGAATTCATTTTCTCTTGCGGAAAGAGAAGCACGCCATCTAGCGGTCAGCGCCGAACTACGCGAAAACGGAGGCACCAACGCGCATCGTGTGAGTCGATCTGGCAAATACTTTCGAAATATAATTGGGACGATTCAGGGTTGTATCAAGTGAGAGCCCGCGGATCGTTGACAAAATTGACGCGTGACATATGCGAACGAGCTGAACCAAAACATCATCACGTGTGTATATGAAGTTGCGACGAGCGATCGACGATTTCGTATGTATACGCGAATGTCTCATGCATCAAACATTAAGGTAAACGCGGATCGCGCGGGGGAGTCCTTGTATAAACGCGCTCTTCGTACGTACGTATACGTTATGCAAAAAAAAAAGATCAGAGGGGAAATCCTCGCGTTACACACGGGATGCAAGTCTTTCTCGCGAACTGGCGCGTCGACTGCAGGCAGCGCGACAACGACGAAAAATTCAAGTTTAATATATATACTATGCGTTATACATTGCGTGTGCGTGTGACATCGCATATTTCGGAAATACCCACGTTTTTTCGTTTCCGCGCTCCACCACCACCACCACCGACCGAACCATAAGTATTACGTGCGGTTGAAAGCCGTATATGATCTCTATCTCGAGAACTCTGCACTTGTTTCGGCGCGGTACAGCCTGGATCGGAGCGGAGACCGCTGCGCGGGGTCAGCCGCGCGGGAAAAAGACGAAGAAGAAGATGAAAAAAAATTTCGTACCAACGCCTATTGTGTACAGGTGAAACGAAAAACGCGCGGAGAACACAAGAACGCGAACATACATGTACACAGGTTACACACGGGGAGAGAAAAATAAATTCCGAGCTATGTAAGCACATTTAAAAAAAAACGTGCGTGTGTGTATGTTTGGACTAGGGCGCGACTCGTAGTCGTCGTCGTCGTCGTCGCATTGCGCATAGGATTATTGTCCTCTCTATCTCCCTCGCGCGCGCGCGCAGTGTGTATAGTTCGCCCGGGATCTCCTGGAAACAGTTTTCTCAAAGGAAAAGTTTCTCTCTGCAGTAGCTACGTATATACATGTGTCTCTCTTTCTCTCGCACACGTGAAGTTTGAGAATATAAAGTATATAGTACGAGGTACAAGGGGGTCTCTCTCTCTCTCTCCCTCTTTTTCCTTCTTTCGTGCAGTGGTGGTCTTGTACCCACACACATACACACACTTGCGTACACATTTATATAAACTGTGCGAGGCTCTGCGAGCGTTCCAAATCTTTCTCTCTCTCTCTCTCTCTCGCTCTTTCGCTCGGGTGTGCATCAAACTCTACAATAACGTTTATATGTATGTATGTATGTATACCTCGGCAGAGCTCCGCTGCGGAGCTCTCGGGCGCGAGCTATTGTGAGCTCGCGGTTCATTCATTCTCGCCCTCATATATATGTACCTATACCTATACACGCGTATGTATATGTTGTACCAGGGCTTTGAGCAAACTCCTATGAAAGAAAGAGAGAGAGAGAGAAGGAATCTTTACAGAGAGAGAGAGATCCATGGGTAGGTAAAATGTAAATGCGAGACCGCAGGGAGCGTCGTTAAAGAAGTTTTACGTGGAACAAGAAATAAAAGTCTTGCTACTATTGCGCATACACATACACACGCAGATATTCTTTAGGCCCACGAGTTTGTAGGTGTGTGTGTGTGTATGTACGCGTAGTACGCAGAGGACATGGGCTCTGGAGATCGGCCCGCGCGCTTATTCGTGTACCTGCTCTGCTATATAATAAGGGCGCGCCTTGGAAATATAAAGCCACAAGTGGATACTCTCTCTCTCTCTCTCTCTCGCTGCTGTGGCTTATATAACGCGTATATACGAAAAATCTCCTGCAGCTCTCCGTATGCGCCTTATCCATCCAATTCACTAATCGATTCCCGGGCACTCGTGTGCGCTTTAATACAAAGTATACGTATATACATACACACACACACACCGACCGACAGACAAGACAGGCAGACAGTCGGGAGAGAATTTCATGCTGCTGCCGCTGCATCGCGTTGGAATTAAAGCAGCGTGTATATAGCCGGGCGCGCGCGTGCGAGAGGTGCGCAACAAAGATTCGCGAACGCGCGAAGGGCATTGAAAAAAAGGAGGAGAAGAAGAAGAAGATGACGAAGAAAAAAGAGTGCCAAGAGAGCCATATTATAACACGGGTTCAGGCTTATTACGAACTCGGTCGTGTCAGGGGTGGGTAATACATAGGATAATGTTTTATATTCTATAATAGGGCGAACCGGTGTCGCGTCGCAGCGACACAATGCATTTCGGCGCGATACACTCAGCGTGTAATATAGCACACAACGGAAAATAAAGAGAAACACGGAATAAATAATAACAAAGTCGAGGGGGCGGGTAAACACTATGTATTATTCGCGTTCGGATCTATAAGTGCGGGCGTGAAAAAGCCGCAGCAACGTTATTTTACGCACCAACGAGAGCCCCGAGAGTAATGCCTTGCAGGTGTATAATATGACTTACGTTACATTCTCTATATCCTATACACTCGTTACTTTACTCTTATCGTCGTCGCGAAAAAAGATTCCTAACTTGAGCAGCTGTTTCTACGTGTAATGTAGTATTCGTACCTCGAAAGCTCAGCTCTCCTCGCGAGCGGCGGGGGAGGGACTTTCGAATTTCGCGCGTAACTTCGCGCCAAGGACGCCCATTATACATACGCCAAATTTTCGAATATAATCACCCCAGCTCTCTCCCACTCTCTCTCCTTTTCTCCCTTTTTTTGCCTCGTACGTCTCCTCGATCGTTATTATGAGTGATGTGACAAGGGTAATAGGTTAATAATTGAACTGCCGACGCGATCGTGTCTGCTGCTGCTGCTGTCCCAGGGCTATGAAATACCCGTCGTGGTCTTGCGTATACGCATTCGAGCCGACCTCCTGCATGTTCTGCTGTGGACCGAGGCGCGCTGCAGCAGCAGCGGACTCGCGGCATTTCCATCTGGTCGTTGAACTTGCAAGGTGCCAAACCTGTTTCTTTAGCCCGGCTCTCGCTCGCTGCTTATAACGCGAACTCATATACACGGACAGATAGCTCGAGGATCGCAACGTTCGCTGCAGTATGTATGTGTGTGTGTGTGTGTGTGTTGGTATACGTGCCTGTGCACATGTATTGCACCATCTTTTTTACGCCCTCGAAATCCGTGTGGCGATAATGCTTAACGCGCTTCGTATACGCTGCCCGCGCCGAGCAGTCCTCCGCGCGTCGAGCTTCAATTATCTTGCACCTTATATTGTATAAGCAGACATGATATGCGCGTTACATCTCGGGCCGGATTAATTTTTGATGTGAAACTTTTTTGTGGGAAGTTTGGTATATGTATGTAGAGGGGGGCCAGTCCGTGAAAACGTAGGAATATGTGCGAAGACTCCGTCTTAGACACCGCTTGCGTTCGGCATTATGCAAAATGAGTTTAATTTTTGTTGAAAATTGAAGGATCGATGTTCCAGATCTCGTTTTGTATCGTAACGCAAGATTTCGATCGCGAGCTTTTCGACTGCATCGACAGATGGCGTCTGGCTAACTCGCAAGTGGCAAAAACATTTTCATGCGTTATATATTCGAGAATCTGTAGAAGTATTTAGATTTTCAATTCTTTTATACCACGTTCGGCAAATTTTTCCATCAAAATGACAAAAAAAAAAAGAAGGTGGAAAAGCGCGAGTGCGAATGAAAAATTAAACGAAGCACTAGAAGAGAAGATATATGTATAGAGTGACTAGAAAGAGAGAGAGAGAGAAGAGGCGAACGAGCGCTTGCGAGTAAACGGAATTTTTGATGAAGAATCTGTTATTCAGCGAACGAGGCACGTCGTTTTACCTTTGGTCCAGTGTACACACAATCGACTCCGACGCATGCGCTGACACAATGCACATACACACACATATATACACTTTCCCTCTTCCTCTCTTTCTCTCTTGCTTTTCTGCTTCTCTTTCTCTCTCTCTCTTGGTTGCTTGTTTGCTTTTTTTTAGCCGTATATAGTACGTGCACTATGGTTATAAAGCGCTCGAGAGAGAGAGAGAGAGTATATTGGGTCCACCGCATAAAAGCACTTTTGTTACGCGCGTGTTATTTCTATTACGCTGTGGATTTATTTTTGGTCATACCTATTATTTGAATTAGCGAGAAAAGAAGAAGTATTCCCGAAAAATATTTTCGAACTCGCAGATAAACTTTGGCCGTACAACGGTGGGCAGTATATGGAGAGACGGCAGAGAGATCATTAAAACAATATTATTTTGAGAATTATTTGCCGTTTTATCTTTTTTAAATCATCGCTGTGTATCCACGGAGCTACGAGTGAAAATATTTCAAAAATGTATTACCTCAGACTTGGGTATGTTACGCTTGGAGCAAGATCAAGCGCGTATCGAGAACTGGGTGAAAAGTACCGGAAAACTCGCAGTGAAAACTTTGAACTGGATTTTCTTTTACCGCCGAAAGAAGCTGCGAATAAAAAAAAGGCTAAATGAATTCTTATTAGCAACCCGATGATGTTGCACTTTTTTTTTGACATTATAGAGAGAAAAAAACAAGCGACGGATCTCGCACAAAATAAACATAAATCGAGAACTCGAAAAAATCACAAAACATCGTGTATAAGCAGCTACATCGGCGTCCTGATAAGAATAAAAATAGAAGTAAAAAAAAAAAAACGAGCGACGGATTAAAAAAAATGCCAAATCGATCGCGGCCGAAATGAAATTAGAAGAAAACGGATTCTGACGATGTTACGACACGCCAAAATTCTTCTCTATCTTCTTCTTCTTTTTTTTTGTGTTATTCACTCGCATTGAAGCTCGCGATCGGCATGGAAGATTTCAGCAGCAGCTATATACACACGATCCTTATCGAGAGCTGTTTGACGAGAGCGAGAAGGAGGAGGAGGAGAGCCTTCGCAAATGGGATAAGTTACAGCCGCTCGCGCGCGCGTCGTTTCGTTTGGATTTTCTACTTAAGGCTAGGCAGACTGGCGCCTACTCTTCGCCGCAGCCGCAGAGGCAGCAGCAGCAGCACACCCACACACACACACATTTACACACTTACAGACTGAACAAGCGCAGACAGAAACTCGCGCGCGCAAAATCGCCGCTGCTGCTGCTTCGGTGTATAAATGCGGTTCTCCAGCGCTGCCGAGTCGACCAGGTAATGGATATGTACCTTACCGAAGACAATCGAACTTCTTGGAATTTCAACCTGACGATTTCTCGTCGTGAGTTCTCTTCTCTTTTAGCGAGTCTCTGTCTCTCTCTCTCTCTTACTCGGATGCGTTGCGGATCGTCACTGCGAATCGTCGTTTCGTTACTCAACTCAGACGCACACACAGACACACATCCAAATATACACTTGGACTTGGAGAACGAGACTCGAAAGAGAGAGAGAGAGAGAGAGCCAAGAAGAGGAAGAAGCAAATGAGGAGCGAAGCAAAAGCACACACACACGTACACACAAAAAGCAAACGAGTATATAAGAGAGGCGCACAAGTGTCCACACGGCGTCGCTTTCGAGAATTCCTCATTATTTTTTAATGCTCTCGTTAATTTACCAATCGAGGAAGAAGTAGCTGCTGCTGCTGCTCCTTTGCTTGGGTATTATACACACACACATGTAGTTTCTCAAGCCTGATCTGCCGTATACACATACGTATTATTTTGAATAGCGTCGTGGGCGCGTTACGAGGACGTCGACGACGCGGTGGCGGCGGCTCTTCCTAGTGTGTAGTACACTACTGTGCGCGAAGCGAAGCTGCAGAAAACACATGAATGCCATATGCATATATGCCGCCGCTGCCGCTGCTGTGAGTCAGTGCGCTGTCGCCGGAACAATTTAATGATCGGAGTGCTGCTGCTGCAAGCTACCGTGCTCCGCAAGCTCTCTCTCTCTCTCGCGTATAACGCGTGAGATTATTACTCGGGCGCTTTTTTCGCGAATAAAAAAAAAATCAAGTAAAAGCAACGAGAGAGAGAGCAAAAGGTAGAGAGAGAGAGAAAGAGTCGGACTCGCGCGTGTGCACATGAAAAGGAGTTAGGTGCTTCTATGGAAATAGATAAAGAGCCGTGCAGCATTGAAAGCCCTCGTCTCTTAGTTTTTTTCATTCCAAAGCTAGCCAGCAGCAGCAGCAGCTAGAGGCTAGAGCAGCACGGTAACGCATATACGTATATGTATGCAACCCCCGCGTTTTTCCCCCCTTTTTTTTCCAAACGAGAACAAGTATACAGGTGCTCATTGTGCGCGCTGCTCTAGCTCACGGTCGACTTAGTCTGTACCGGACCTTTTCACTTATATACATGCTCGCATGTCTACCACCACTACTACCTAGTGCTATGCCTATGTAGCTAGCTCTCTGCATCATTTCATCCCAATAGCGTACGCGTTTTGCCTTTTCTATTCATAATGTACGCTTCTTCTCTCTCTCTCTTTTTTCACATTATCCATACGCACGTATATAGACCTGTATTACTCGTGCGCCCACATTTGTGTACGATATATCTAGCTGCTGCTGCTGCTGCTGGTTTTTCGCCCCCGACTTATCTGCGCTTGCGCTCCGGATAGTACGCTGGGAGTTTTATTATACGTATCTGTACGTTTATGCGGATTTTCTGGCTTTCAGGACTAGGCTCTCGTTGTGTACATATTATACGTATAAAGAAGCTCTCTCTCTCTCTCTCTCTCTCTCGTGCACGTATTATCTTGCGCAACGGACGCGAGATATGGTTGCGCGCGCGATTGGTTGAACTTTAAAATCGCGAGCGCAGTGTGGCGGCGATGCGCGCACACGATTTTTCTCTTGTTTTATTTTGCATTTATATCATTTCGCTCGCCTGCTCGCCCGAGTCCTGCGCGCCGACTATTTTGATACACTCGTGCTTTAACTACTACTATTACTACCACCACCATCAGCAGTAAACTGTATATATGCGACTCGGCGCATTCATCACGACGCGCTTGCCTCGCGCTTGCCTGTGTATTACCTGCACTTATGGCTGTGCATAAAGAAGACAACAAATAAAATAAGTTCATAAAAAAAAAAAAAAATCAATCAAACTCGCTGCGGCGGCGTAACCGAGGCTGGCATTATATTTATATAGTACGTGCAGTATACAATATAGTGTATGCGTATTCCTTCCACAACGGGGCAGTCCTAGAATCTTATTTTTCTTATATACAATGCAACATGCCAATTTTCATGCTTATATTTACTGAATTTTATTTGTTTTTCTGTTACAGGTAAGCCGCTTATTTTATTTTCCATCATGACTCTCTCATGATCTATTAAGTGTACAACGCCAAAAGCTCGAGATAGGTAAGGTTAGCAAAATTTTTATCAAAAATGGGACACGCATCCTTCGAACGATCATCGAAAGAAATAAAGACGCGTGCTTCGGCGATGACAGCGACAAAAAATCGCATTATTATATGCCCAGAGTACGGTGCACAGGTGGCGCGCGTACACTTGCATCGGGCGTAGAGACACCTGCACGCCGCCGCCGCCGTACATGACATTTTCTTCTCTATATACGTACTTATATGTATATAGCGTCGCCGGACACTTTCTTCTATGCCTGCACTGGTAGTGTATACGAGAAGACGTTGGTCGCGGCCGCGCAGCCAATACGCACAAAGACGTGATTCTCATACCGAAAGACCGGCAGCAGCAGCGTACATCGGAGTTATATTATATATACGTATGTGATCGGTATCGCGGGATTTTTCCATTGGCACGACGACGACGACGACAAGTGCGTCTTTTTTTTTCTTCTTCTTCTTCTTCGAGCCGATCGTGGTGTGCATTTGTCGACGACTCCGGCCGCTCGCTCGCACTGCACACATAACACACAAGCGTCGACGGCACGCACACGCAGTTTACATAGTTGTGGCCATCGACTTATGGCGTTATTAGCTCGACCTTGTTTTCTTCTCTTCTTTTTTTTTCTCTCTCTCTCGCAGCCTTCTTTTTCTTCGTCCTTTCCCTTTTGCCTTCCTTTTTTTTTCTTCTTCCTCGTGTACTTTTCGTGGCCACTGCGATCGCAGCAGCAGCAGCAGCAGCAGCAGCAGGACTTTTACGGTTTTCGCGCACGCACCGGCACTTTCTTCGGGGCTGCTGCAGCGCTGTTGTTGGTTGCGTGCAGCATAATGTGCGAAATAATACACATTATTTCGTTAAACATGTAAAGCCCGTGCTGCGCTGTGCGGAGTTGGTGTGCGTGTGTACGCGCGCGCACTCCCTTTGGGGCTGTGTTATTTGTTCTTCATCGTTGCTTATATACGTACGTGTGCGCCTACAGCTCGAGACGTTAACTTACATACACATATATAAACGCGTACTACTACCTACATATATACATGCCATTAGTGTTTCATTTCACGATCGGTTCATGCGCGCCTCTCGTCGTAGTCGTCGTCGTCTCGCTCGAGCTGTGTATACGCAGGCATATATTTATATACGTGACTGAGCTTGGTGTGCATGCAGCAGCTGCTGATGCTGCTACCGAGCTGGTAATAAGAAATTAACTGCATCGCGCGCCAATTTAACTTCTCCCTTTCGTAATTTACAACTAGACGGCTCTCCGCCGCCGCCGTCGCGCGAAATAATATGCTGCTATATATGCAGAGCGTTCGAGTTCTCTCTCTCTCTCTCTCTCTGCGCACACATACGCTTATCCGATAAGCGATCGTGAATAAACACTGAATAATTTCTTTGCATTAAAAAAAAACCAACTCCTCCTGGCCTCTAATGTCATCGCATAATATAATCACGGAATAATGATCGCGCGCACGGGTGAAATCCTATACGGTCACGCACGCACTCGTTATTATTATATACCATATCCTGCGCGCTCGTCCTCACGGCTTGCGCGCGCACTTATAATTTACCTCTTTATTAAATCCACATGGCTGTTAATATGCGTGTTCGCGAGTCTCTCATTTATTTATTTATATTTATTTACATTTTTCCTTTCCTTCGTTTTTTCTTATAATCGAATGCATATCCGCGAAACCGGATAAGGATCCGGCCCGTGCAGATAATACGATGATAAATTAATCAGCACGCCGATCATCGCGCTCGCAAGCGTTGAAAAGTAGCGAGAGGATCGGTGATGAAAATTCGACGAGGCGATCCGTAGCAAGCATCAAGCAGCTGCGGAAATAAAAACAATCCCCGAGGCTTCCTCGAACCGTACGTTGTGTTTGTAATGCTACTGCTACTGCTGCAGGTATACCTATGTGTGTGTGTGTGAGGGTACACACGGAGCTCCGTATCGCGTGTACTACTCGGCTTCCTGTCACTCAATCGATAAGTGGTTTATCGTCTCGACGAGATGCGCGCGCGTGCTTGCCTCCTGTTTTTTTTTCTTTTTTTTTTTTTTTTTTGATCGAATAACTCGACGTGTCGCGCCCGGTATAGAAATGCAATTTACGCAGGCGAGCTTATAATACGTGAGAAATCGAGCGTTGGATTTAGAAAATATGCCAAAGGTACACGCGTACATACGAATCCTAAGTTTTTGCTTATTACCGATCTGTATAACGTTCTAAATTGTTAGCCACGCGGTTCGAGCAGTAACATTTTAATATAAAAATGAAGATACGCGAAAGAAACAAAAAAGCGCAAGAAAAGAAGTATATACACGAAAGAAGCAGCAGCAGCGAGAAGTCGGTAGCGTCGAGCGTTAATAACGTGAAAACCGCCGAAGGGGATATGGATTGCCACAATATCGGATACGCGATATTGGGACTAAGCCTCTCTGGTCTCTCTCTCACTCCAATATGGACGCGCCGCAGTAGCAGCTCGTCCGCTGGATGCCGAGCATAAAATGTAAAAAGGGGAAGAAAAAGGAATGAAAGACAGAGAGAAAGAGAGAGAGAGAGAGATAGCTCGGAGGTAATGTCGCGCATTTTGGCCAACGCGAAGAAGAAAGGCGCAGCGATGTAAGTAAGCGAAAAAGAGAGAAAAGAAAGAGAGAGAAAGGAGCGCCGAGCTTCTGCCGACTCAGCGAACTTGTTGAATTCGCGCGCAAGTCGAGAGAGTAGTAGCTATGCTGTACACGCTATGCTGCTGCCGAAGAAAGAAGAGGGTCTCTCTCTCTCTCTCTTGCAGTATATATGTGCGGCGCGCGGGAATGGGTGGGTGGGTGGACTACTGCTGCCGCCGAGCAAAGGAGGATGAGCCGGTATTATTAATCTGCAAGCTGCTGATACGCGCAGCCATTCATAGATTCCTTTGTGTCGTGCTGCTGCCGCTGCTGCGACGCGATCCGTATCAAAAGGCCCACGCGCAGTTTTCATCGATTCGCCTTATACGCGCGGTAGTAGTAGTAGCAGCGCTGCCCGGTTTCCCTTGTACTTGCGAGTAGTCGTATGTATGTGCGTCGGGAAGAATATTGCTGCTGTATGTATGTACGCATATCTCGCCTGGCTCCTTTTTTTTCTTGGTAGAGAGAGAGAGAGACCTAAGGTATAGCCAATCTCGGGGCTTTCTCCGGGCTGCTGCTACTGCTTTTTTTGTTCCGTATAGCTTCTACGCGCGAATTAATTGTAGAGACTTTCGTATTTATCGAGCTCTCGCTGCTGCTGCTGCTGCCCCCCGTTGTTACTGCATCTCTTGCCGCTTTATATCGTAAGCGCAGTCGCGATTCGAATGAGAAAACAAATTGCCCGCTATATATATTTCTCTTTAGACGATCGTTGACGCACAAAATTTCAAAGCTGTCATTATCTAATGGCACAAAAAGCATATTTACTATCACGCTATACTGCCAAATTACGCGAATGGCATGAGAGATATTATATCGTCGTGAGTAGCGCGAGCACAATAAGAGCATATACAGAACGCAAAAACATATTTTATGAGAGAAGAATCACGAATCGTGTATAGGGAGTGAAGACTGGCGGAAAATTAGAGCTTACGTACTCTCGCTCGCTAGCCAGCAGCAGCTGCTGTGTAGTGCGTGCAGGAGAGAGAAAAGAGCTTTATCCGCGCCTCGAGTTGAATGATCGCGATGAAGTGCCTCGTTATGGGCATCGGATCAAAATTGACCGAGCTATTATCGCTCGGTTTTCGCTGCTTTTTCTACTTTTTTTTGACATTATATTGTATACAGCATTTGATGGAAAATCATATTATAACCGAACATAGATACTTGGCAGGGCATTTTCGTACGAAATACACGTGTATTACGAATTGAGCTTGCGAGAGAAAAATACATTCGCACTATATTACCCTCTCACTTGGCCTTTCTTTATTCATGTATTATGTAAAAGTCAACTGCCCCCTCGTAAGTCAGTGTCTCATACGTGTCGAGATTTTTCTACTTTTTTCCTTGCGACACTTTCTGACTACGATGTATTTTTGTCGATCCGACGCGAAATAACAACCTAGTATATGAATACAGCGTAATAAGCCGAGGGCGAGATTGTACGCATTTTTACCGCAATTTTTTCGCAGACAATATAGCGAGGACGAGAATGTGGTATTGAATAACAATTTATCGTGTATATTGGCGTTTAAAAAATAATTCGCAATAGCGTTGTGTGATAATTTATACAAAAAATGATCACCTATTGGCGGAAAAATCTTACCTCGTGCACCAAAGAATACTCGTGTTGTCACTAGGCGCGCAATTCTGTGTACGGGACAATGTGCGCTCGGCGAGATATAAGAGCCTTTAGGAAGAAAAAGTTCAGCAGGACGTGACCGACGAGGGGTCGTGTCCAGCAGCAGGAGCTCTTCGAGAAGATAGCCGGGCAGGACGACAAACGAGGCCAAGCTTAATAAAAGCTCCTCTCCTTCTGCGTCGAGTCTGGCTGATCGCCTCCCGATTGATATACGTGACGGAAGTAAATATTTGGCAGAGCTCGAGAGACGACGGCGACGACAAGCAACATCTTCCGTGCGCTCGAGTAGACGTATAGGCTATAAGAAGAGGAAGGCGGCGTATCTCTCTCCCGGTCACTTGCGAAGACGCCCATGCACGCAGGGATGATAACGGATTTATCCCGGATTGGAATACACTCGACTATGGCCATTCGCCCATTGTTGCGAAAAACGATCGAGCTATATACAGTATACATACATAATGCGTGTAGGGAGAAAAAAGCTCGATGCCGTCGAGGAGAGCTTTTTTCATCCGCCTCGCGCGCCTAGTCTAGCATGCACAGCAGCACGGGTAGGAGGCTTAATCAAGCGAGAGAGGATCGATTCGCGAGACTATTTTCGCGACTATTACCCGCGCGCGCGCGCCCCGAAAAAGGGATCGACAATTTTATTACGATACATGTAATATGGATTTTCTTGTGTCCCGTCGACCCCCGAACGCGCGATGTAAGTACACTATGCAAGGGCCGGGATAGAGCTTAATCGGCGTCAGAATTACATAACGCATGTATACAACATAATACACACGCACCGTACATAATGGCTCCGTTAATCGGTTGCGGCTGCCTGTATATAGCGCCGTCAGAGAGAGAGAGCTACATAATATAGCTGGCAGCAAATCTCGTCCCATCGGTCACGCGAGCTGCATATATTATATATCGCGAGCTGCAGCGTCACGGCTCGTGTGCGAGTTGCAACGCAGCGCAGCGGCAGCGGTACGGCTGCATGGCCGAGTCGAGTATAGCGCGAGAGAGAACTAGATATATAGGGGATACCTAAGATGTATTTGCTTTACTTTGGCGCGCTACGCTTCTTGAAAAATAGAAGGAAACGTATGGTCTTGAGCTCCGTTCGTCTCGAACTACCGTCGCCGCGCGAGCTTTAATATGTTTGCTCCGGGTATACAGTTTGTGTTTTCTACCCGTATAGCACAAGTGCGTGCGTACGCGACGCACACACGTTTCTTTGCGCAGTTATCAACGCGCGCGAGAGAGAGAGAGAGAGAGGGCGGATAGGCGAGCTATATACGCGAAAATAGCGATTCGAACGATACCACATGTGCTCCTCCGTACGAGGATGAAAAGGTGAAGGAAGAGACGGAGGTGGAGGTATATAATGCGCGCCTTACACGCTCGCTCGCGCGTTAAACGACGTGTGTTACAATAATGACGATCGCGGTGGTGGTAGTAAGTACTCGGTACTCGATGAGGCATAATGCACTCTATATAACTGCGTCGCTTCGAAGCTCTCTCTCTCTCTCTCTCTCCATTTCTGCGCACACGCAGCAGCAGTAGCAGGCAATCTATATCGATAGAATCGAGTCCTCCTCGTCGTCGTTCTTTCGCGCGCGCGACTCCTTTGCGATCGAGCCGAAAGCCGTATCGATTCCGCGTCAAGTGTACACGTCGTCGAGCGTCGTCGTTGTTGCGCAAAGGGAGGCGCCGCGCGATACTATACGTATTATTCGCGCGAGACACTTGACGACGCAGAAGCGACGCGACGCGGCGCTCGAATTATCGACGCTTCTTAAATATTATATATAGCGCGGCGCGAATGATGTACCCCATCGGATGTATATCGTATGCGGCGTATCGGCGCTTGAAAGTTATAGTCCAGCTATTTATTGTATATACGTGGAGATCGAGCGTCACCGAAAGTTTTGGCTACGAGCCACTCGTAAATACCTCTATGATATACGTACTACATAGCTGCAAGTCACGAATTTTCTCCAACCAGATCAAAGCCCTATAAGCACAGTCGGTGCAGTAGTAGTGTAACGGGGGGAGGCTGGGGAAGAATAAAATGGCGTAGGCTGGTATAGGCCGTCAGCGAGGGAGAAAACAAGCGCACTGAATCGAGAAATTACAACGTAAATGTGTGCGCGTGTGTGTATATTATATACGGCATGAAGGTTCGCGTGGATGGTTGAACTCTCTCACCTCCTCCCGTTTGCTTCCCTCTCTTCGAGAGAGATGTATTATATATTATAAACGCGGTATGTAATCGTTGGACCGTAATCGTAAACCTGATACACGTTTGCTTCGACGTGCGAATGAGATAGATACACCGATAGAAATTTACGAACTCCGTCATGAAATCCGCTGTGGTTGACTCAAGAATTATAGGATTTCATGAACCAAGACCACATTTTACCTGAGACAAGTAATTTTTCGTCATGCGGCAAGAAAATCAAGAATTTTTTAAATTTTTTAAGAGAAACGTTGGATCAGGCAGCAGCAGGAGCAGCAGCAACTTTTCTCTCGTGCGCGAACCTTTACGCATGGGATTGACGATTCAACGATTTCGAACTTGCGCGAGGTGTCGGTGTTCTGACCGTATACATATACGTGTAGCCGACACGTCGTCGTCAATTTCCATACCGTACAATCAGTCGCGAATTGCACGTGGCTCGCAGCGGTAGCTTCGCTCTTTGAAGTCTCTCGGCGAGGGTGCCTGTGTGTACACTAGACCTACTTTAATTCTGTCCAATTTTTCGGGTGGAATAGGAATTGGAACGTGTATAAGCATACAAAAATCCACATTCCTCCGGACAGAATTAAAGTAGGTCTAGTGTACATTGCTGCCACTGCTGCTGCTACAGTTGGGATTATACCAGTATGCGTTGCTGCCGATGGTAATGCGACAGTGCGTATAACGGAGCTCGTCACGCACTAATTTTTTGAATAGTCTTACGACTCGTGCGAGTGCTCCATTGGTCCCGAATTTTAAAACCTCGAAGTCTAGCGAAATCAAAAGGTGTTTTTTCATCGACATAATTAATTATCAGCTTGTGTAAAATTACACGTACGACTGACAAAATTAACGAGGATCGGTTTCCAGTTTCATCGTTCCAATCCACGCACTCCAGATTCTAAATGTAGAAGCAGCCTGCGATTGCATCTTCGCGCATGTGCGTCTCCGCGCGAGTGCGTGTACCGAGTCGGAGTCGCTCGAGCGGAGTACGGGCAACAGCTGTGCCTGGCCGTGTACTATTGTTATTACTGCTGCGTGTGATACACATACGAAAGGCCCTGCCTCCGCTGGACGTACAGATTTCCCCCTCTCTCACTGTAGTCTGTAGTCTGTAGTGTAGTCTTTCAAAGCCTCCACCAGTGTGTGTAAATGGTAGTGCGTGTATATAATCAAGAGTCAGTATACGTTCAAACACCGAACCAAGAACATCTTCGAATATCGAATTTATCTCAATCGAGTGAAAAAGTGAAAGTTTTATTTCGACCATTGTTCTGTACACTGTCTATGTATAGATCGTAGCGCATTGAAAGCCAGTAATAGTTAGAACGTGGAAGCGACAACACCTTCGAATATCAGACTTATCCCGTCTCATTTTTTGGAAATAGTGAAAGTTCAACCGTGTGCTCTGTATAAGTGTCTATATACATCGTAGTGCATTCAAAGTCAATACATTTCGAGGCACAGAAGTGAGAACATCTTTCAACATCGCATCGAACGCTCCTCGTGATTTTAGTGAAATTGATTTCTCGTCGCTTGAACCACCTGCTCGTTATTTCCGTACACGTTACACTGACGAAGTGTAAGAAGTAAAAAATCTCTCGTTGCTTCAACCACGCCACGTTTTTTTAGTGAGAAGAAAAAATATCTTCAATTATAATTGTGATTGTGAATTGCCTTTGAGTGCACAAAAAAAAATGAGCAACTTCGACCGTTTGCGTATCTTGAAAGCATTACGAAATAAGGTCAAATGGGACGTCGAAGAAGAGCGATATAAATTTATCCGTCGATTCGATGAAATTATCAGAAATTGGAGGCAAGACCTTCCCAACCTCCGAGAAATTTTTCAACCAGAAGAAATTGAGTGTCTTCTCTTGGATTCGAACAATTTGTCGGGCCAATTTAGAGGAGCAGAATTCATTGAGTTTGTGGCTCGTACCGGCTACAAAGACAAGCCCAAATATGGTGAAGACGGCAAGCCACTGTTGAGTTGCACCACACCTCTACATCAAGCGACTCGGAATAATCGAAGCTACATAATTCCTCATCTTTTTGAAATCTACGACAGATATGACGTGAACTACACCGACGAAGATGGCTTGACGCATTTCCATGTGGCCTGCTGGTATGGCTACGCCGACGTCGTCGAGAAATTTCTCGAGCTCGGCCAGGTTGATCCCAATCTTCTCTGGTCAAAAACAGGTGACTCACCGCTGCATTTGGCCGATCAGAGGGAAGTGATCGAATTACTACTGAGAAAAGGTTGCGATCCAAATGTGGCTAACAAGGAAGGATTGACACCTCTACATAATATTTGCCAGAAGGAAAATGCTGGTGAATTGGCGAGGATATTCTTAGAAATCAACGACGCAATTGGGCAGACTGTGCAGATCGATGTCCGCGACAAGCTGGACAATACACCTTTGCATTTGGCTGTAGCATTTCAGAACAAAAAGGCAGTCGAATTGCTGTTGAGAAGAGGCGCAAATACGAATTTGGCCAATGCAGAGGGGTTCACACCGCAACAATTGATTTTCACGAGATACCGCGAAGGGAACTTGGCAGAGATATTTTTTGATATAAGCAAAGAAGTCGGTAAACCAGTAAATGTTGATGTCCGAGATCGTAAAGGCCGGACGCTGCTACAATTGGCCGTGTTGAATCTTTCGCCAAATTTGCTCCATTTACTTTTGAAAAATGGCGCCGATCTGTCTAGCTTCGTTTTCCCTACCGAGCAAGACTTCGACGAACATTACGAATCATATAAAGTGCACCAGTCACAGAACCAATTTGTGCATTATAAACGCATAAAAAGTGGATTTAAATTGCAAGTTATGACTGACGCTTTCGGCATCATTCATTCCTTGGGAAATAGAGGATGTCAACTGGAACGAAGCGACGCATTGACGATCATGAAATTGTTCGATAAACTGGGATTATTCGAGATCTCAGAGGATATTGATAAACGTTGGTATAGCGACAAGATTTTCGTAAGAGTAGCAAAAAATACACTGATAAATAATACGAATCTATCGTTCTACGACTTCATACAATTACCACTCGACAAAGCGGCGAGAATATTCACTTATTCGCGGTATTTGATGACGCGACGATCAGTGAGTTTTTTTTCCCTAGATGCTCACGATGCAGCTCATACGAAATTGGGCACGATACTGTTGAGACAATTTGTGCAGTCCTGGGCACTGGGTCGATTTCGGAAACTCATACACTATCGACTGCCACTTGAAATCTGCGAAGTGATACTTGGAAAATTAACTAATCGAGATTTATATAATATTTGCTTGGCGCTGGCTGCTGGCGAAAGTTATGATAAGAGTGAAAATGTTGTTAACGATTATGTAACAAAAAGTAATAACAAAAGACAAAAGATTTGTTAGAGCTAAAAAAGCTTCAAAAAAGCTGCAAGATTGAGTACAGTGAAGAAAATGAGTAAATGATCAATTGTACATTTGCTTGGCGGGTGACGCTGACTAGCATATCTGTTGTACTTTCAATGCTTGATAATATTTAATTTCATATTGTATATAATCCATATTAATTTCAAATAAATGAATTATAAAAATGAATTTCAATTTTTTTTCTATTGACAAACATTCCAAACATTCCAAATTAGCGAGCACCTCAGAAATAAAGATATTATGTTGGAAAAAAGGACGCTCAAATACTGGAAAAAGCTCTAGTAAGGCACCTGAAATTCGCGTGTTTATAAATAATGACTTTTCGAACGGTAAAGCTTTCCGTCGTCCTCGTCGTTTGAAAATCTTTGGCTAAAATCCTTGCAAAAGCTCTCCAGCGCTGCTCCAATTTATACAACATGTATACGCGCGGGGCGCAGCAGCTGCATCGAGAGAGAGAGAGTATATTATATACAGCGAGGGATATGTATTATATATGATACAGCAAGCTCGACGACGAGCTTAGGGCATTCGCGCATTGAAAAATCTCTAGTTAAAACTCGACAAAGGAAGTTAATTATGGAGTCGAGGTACAAAGCCCAACCGAGTGACCAGGTTGATGAATATTTCATGCGCGCTGCGACGACGACGACGACGACGACTCGACTCGACTTGTGGGACTCTCGGACGAGAGCTTGACGCGAGGCTGCCTTCCATTATATATCTATACATCTCGCCGTGCTATGTACACGCGCGCGCGCACGGATTCGAAGGCGAGTTTCGCACTTGCGTGCAGTGCTGCGGCGAAATCTTTTGTGAGCTGCTGCATTCCTGCTGCAGCCCGTCGTGCACCGTACGTATATCGCGCGTTTTCCATCTCTCGGTGTAGAGCTGCTCTCTGCACTCGGGGGGCAAACACACGCATATAGAGGGCTCCTCGTGTGTTGCACACCGCTGTGAGCTATAGCTCGATGCTGTCTCAAAGATGCCGAGAGCTGCTGCTGCTGCAGCGGTGCCTATACCTAGGCGTTCTTAACTCTCAAGACGCAGCCGCTCACCCTTTGCCCGAAAGCTTCTTGTATGTACCGCCGTTATCGTACTTTCTCTCTCCCTCTCTCTTCTAGAGCTGATCTGTGTTATATACCGTAGCCAAGCTCATTAAGTATCCTTTCGCACGCAACGATCACTCGCACCTGCGGTGTAGGATCTCTCTTGGCTATATAATATACACATAATGACACGCAGATCGCCTGTTATATAGTCGCCGCGAGCTTGGAAGATATCGAGCTTTCGAGGAGTCGCGAAACAGATTCTACCCCGACTAAACGCGGCTACGGAGCCTTATCGCGCCTATGTCCTCGTCTTAAACTACCTGTGTATAAATTTTGATTCGCGAGATTCGATCGAAACTCTTGAACTCGCGCGCGTCGTTGAATCTCGATTCCCTTCCATCGAACGTCGAGTGCGCCAATAAAGTCCCCGCGCGCGCGGCTGCAGCAGCGTACCGTTCCGTTGCGCATTCGATCGCTATTAGCGAAGCTTTCGAAGTTATATATTCCTCCAGCTTTGCGATTCGCCCAAGAACATTATTGAGATTCAAGATCTTTCTCTCTCTCTCTCTCTCTCTCTCTCTCTCTCTCGCTCCCTTTTTCTCTCGTTGCATGTCTAACTCGCTAACAGCGACCGAGGGAGGCCGTTCGCGTACTACCGAAAAAAAAAGAAAAAAATAAATATTATATTTTTTTGCCTCGTACGAGACTCGGCCTTTTTCTCCCTCTCTCTCTCTCTCTCTTTCTCTTCCTTTCGAGCTCGACTGCGTTCGAGCAGCAGCAGCAGCAGTGAATTCGAAATAGGGTGTGCTTGGGCAATTTCGCCCTGCTGCGGGGGCGTGTGCTGTGTGCTCTGCACAGGACAGCGTGACGCGCGGAAAAGCTCTTATTACTGCTGTTACGACCGAAGATTCGTCTACATCTACGTATACACTGAAAGCTATACTGAAAATATAAGTCACAGAATTTTCACATTATCCAAATGTAAAAATTCTAGTTCGACATTCCAAGATAATTGATCAATCCTTATAAAAAGTAAAATTATAAACTTCGAAAAAAATATATCTCGTTACTTTTTGAGCATCATTTATATTATTATTTCAAAGAATCTTTATCGTCGTGGTGCAGCAGTACGCAGGTATATCATAACGCACACGATACGGCGCTCTTCTTTTTCTTCTCTACTCCTTCTATATACTACATGCAGAGTCCCCGCACACAGTGCACGTAACAACGCACACACACAGAGGCAGGCGCAGAGCCGTATAGTGCAGTCGCCCCTTGCACCGCTCTGCATTCGTATTTATTGACGCGTATACTGCACGTTCTCGTAGCGCACCTATATATATACCGCCACTGCTACTACTCTCCACTCGTCTTTCTCGCTACGTACCTATGTGTATGCGCATACGCCGCTGTGTGTACGCTCGGAGCTCTCTTTTTTTTATTTTGCGCTCGCTTTTTTTTCTCTCTTCTCTTTCCTTTTCTCCGCTTCTATTTTTACGCGCACTCGTGAAAAAAATCGCTCGCGCGAATTATTCCATCCGCCGCGCGCGAGCCACCGTCGCCGCCGCCGCTGCTGCTGTTTGCCTGTGCTTCGTGCATATAAGAGCCCGGCATAATCTGAAAGTCAATTGTTGACGAAACAAAGTGCTCACTCACTGGCTCACTGGCTTATTTACTCGCTGCTGCCGTTGCCGTTGCCAGTTCCAAGTTGCAGCTCTCTCTCTCTCGCGCACGTATAGCATGTATATTTGATACAGCTCTGCCGCTGCTTGCCGAAGCTTTCGGCAGCTCGGCTCACAGCTACGTCTCGCAGTCCTCGCCATCGGCAGCAGCTAGTGACTGTTTCAACCCGAGCGTACGACCGCCGCACAATGTCGAGGCTATATATACTCGTTGTTGCCCTGCTTTTTGCTCTCTTCTTTGGCTTTATATCGTAGCCGAGCCCGAGCTTACATACATCATTATAATATATCAACTGTAGTTTTGCAATGATCAGCTTTCTCGACTTCGTTGCCGCGGTGGCCTTTCGCTCTCTTTCTCTCTTGCATATACATTTATTCCTAGGCATTGTAGCTTCGCACGCGCATACGTAATATCGGCCCACATTATTGTGCATCGAGCCATTTGCGCACACGCGTACGAGTCAATCGTTGTGAGCTTTTCTTGACTTTTTGGGTCGAGTTACCATTCATCGAGCTTGCGAGCTTGCGCGTTTACAGATTTCCTTTCACTGCCCCAGCAAAGCAGCAGGTTTACTTATAAATTTTACTTTTCACGATACGTCGAAGTAAAAAAGAACCCAAGTCTTTGCTTGCTAAAATTTCGACGACGTTTCCACGATTTGAAAAATTCACAAATATATGGAAAAGCTTCTGTACGTGTGAAATGTATACACATATTTTTTAAGGGCTTTGACGATTCTCGGACCTGCCGCACAAGTATACAACAGAAAACTCCCTTCGGAAATATCGCGCATACCGCATTCAACGGGCATATAATATATTATAACCGGCTCGTCGACGTATACACGAGTGCCGGCCGTTGCGCTTTTGCAATTGCGGGATTGGAGCTGATGCTTCGTAGCGCCATGTGGCCGCTGGTGGTATTGGTGGTGGTGGTGGCTCGTTCCTGTATAGCCCGGCATGTCAAGGCGCTGCTGCTGCACTACTGGTACACAGGAGGCTGCCGGTATACAACGTTAATATACACACAACGCGAAACTCTTTGCTGCTTCACTGAGCAGAAATTGATAGGATAAATTCCGGCTCTGAATTGACGCTCGACGAGCCGGAAACTCTTAGCCGCTCCGATGTATATATAGCTATATACGATGTATTGGAGCTGCCTAGCTAGAGCCAGTCGCTGTGCACCGATCGTAGTAAACGCGCGCGCGCGCGCACTGCTATTTGGCGTTGGCGCATATATACCTATATGTTCCGAGCCTAAAGCTAGCTCTTTTCCTTTCTCAAAATTCCTCCCTCTCTCTCTCTCTCTTTCTCTCCCTTGTCTGCCTCCGTTTTGCATGCTGCCGTACTACTACTACACCCCTTTCTCGATCGCGACTTTTATACACGTTCGTACACGAGTAGGTTGTACATAATACGTTCCGTATATACGAGCATGCGCGCCCGACTATACATCGTATATATTTTCGTTATTTTCCAGTCCGGTATATTTACGAGGTTCGTACCTGCTTTTTTTTTCTTCGAAAACTTTTCCTCGCCAACCTTGTACACACTTTTATTGTTACACTTATATGGACCCGCGCGATTGCCCTTGTTTGAATAGAGAATATATTTCCTCGAGGAGGACTCCACGCGAAGTATATGGCGTACCCGACGCAATGCTATATATACGCTCGTTTTCGAGTTTCGACGTATATAATTGGGTACAATAAAAAAAACTACGCGCGGCAGCAGTACATATAATGTAATCGGGATGAAGCTGCGCGACGCCAAAAGGTTCCTCGCTCGCTCTCTCTCCGGGCGCATTGGCGGAGCTTTCATACCTTCTAAATCTCGGCGGAGATCATGGAATCGCGAAAAAAAAACTATACGAGCGAGAGCAGCACAGCATCTGTCATCTGCGGTTTGCGCGACGCTGCAAAATATAATGACGATTCTCTCGATGCGCACGTAAAAAAGAAGCTCCGCCGCAGTGCAACTATATATAGCTAGTGTAGAGAGTACATTCATGAACTCCGCGGCTGATGTGCTCGCGCGAGCGCGTTTCTGGCTTCACTAACTTGGAACAATATCCGCGCGCCGGGCAAACAATGAGTCTGCTAATTTTCGGTTATATATACCGACACGTACGCGCATTCGTAAGGGCGAACGCAGATTTATAAACAAACACACTGTTATATACTACGGCTGCTGCTTTGCAGATCTCTCCCTTCCTTCCTCTCTCTCTTTATTTCTGCTTACCTCCCGTGCGTACGACAAAAAAGAAAGAAACGAAGCGAAAAAGGAGTAGAAGGCAGAGCGATTCTTTATTATACCATTGGCTTTCTTTATTACAACGCGTCGCGCAAAAGTCTTGCTCTCTCTCTCTCTCTCTCTCTCTCTCTCTCTCTCTCTGCGCTTGGCTGACGATTCTATATATGATGCACGCGCACGCACAAGCAGATAAAAATGAAGGACGCGTCGAGGTGCAATCATAGGTGCCTGCGCGCGCCGCGTCGTCCTCGATTCTTCATTAGGAATTAAAGCCGCTGCTGTTGCCTTTTTTTTTCACTCGCTCGTTCGCGACTCGCGCGCGCGTGCATATAAAATCGTAAACTTTCCGTATACGTAAACGTGTGGCCTTTGTGAGCGTGCGTGTACGCAAGACGGGCTTAAATGGGTGTTTATAAAATTGTCCATACTAACGAGACAGCGGCAGCGTATTCGCTACAAGTGACTCGAGAAAAGACTGCAGGCTTGAAAAAAAAAGTTTATGTTGGTCAATAAAGCGATGAATTCCGCAATCAAGTCTCGGAGAAGTAGCTGCGCCGAGATGACGGAGTAGAGCAATAAAATTGTGCGTGCTTCGAGAAACCATACTCAATTTGGGGGTCAAGTGATCATCGCGACGAAGAGAGAAAGAAAAAGGAGACGGAGGAAAGCTATATATAATTATATAGAATAGGAAGATGTTACGATATATGGGAAAATCCGACGACTTTTATTGGGCGTAGACTTAGACAATGACTGGTACGTGACTAGGCAATTGACTGGACTTATTAAGAGTGTAACTCGATATTAAAGACTTTTCACTTTCCAATGTAACTTCCGTCGCGTGTTTTTAATTACTTTCTAATCTAGATCGCATAGGTGTAGTATAGCAGCTGTGAATATAATCTTGATTGATTTTATTCCGTACAATCGCATTATTAATGAAGTTGCAAGATAATATTAACTTTTCCTTTTCGAGTCAACGGAATATCAACGAGTCGTCGTATTTCTCATGCATAAACAAGTTCGACAAAGTACGAGCTGCCCAAGGAAGCAACACAAATCGAAGCCAAGGCAGAGAGGGATGCAATCATCGCTCGTAACACAGAGGATCAGCAATGGACGGCAAGAACTCGGGAGCTATCCTTTCGATGCGCGCCACGGCAGCGAAGGAGCATCTTTATCAATCGCTCCGCTGTAGCGTGTACACAATAATATACTCGAAGGCTCCGAGTAATAGTAATAGTAATAGCAGCAGCAGCAGCAGCTCTTGACGCAGAGTAAAAGAGTGAGACAGAGAGAGAGATAAAGGGAAGCAGGATGAATCGAGCTGGAACATAAAGAAAAAGTTGCGCCGTACATTACTCGGGGCCTAATCGGTGGGATTACCAGGCGGCAGCAGCAGCAGCAGCCATGGGACAATGCGACCAACTGTCGGATCCATTATCCGCACTTAATTAGGCCGGCCTTATAAATGTACACGCGTGTACGTGTGTGCGTAACCCACGCGACGACAAGATACAAATGGCATACATCCACGAGAGAGAGACAGAGAGACAGAGAGAAAAGAAAGACACGGACAGACCGCTCACCCCCCAGGGTGGGTTAGCGGACGAGATTATAATCTGTCCCCATTATTGTGCCATCGAGTCGTCGTTGCGCCGGGCGCATCCACGTTGTCATTGTCACATGCGTACGCATATATATACTACGCATCGCGATCGGAAAAAGGACAGTAGTATGTGACACAGGATGCGCGTCGAAAGGGCTGCTGCTCTCCTTTTTTTGCGCGCGCACTCGACCCTCGATGTATACATGCAAAGTAGCAGAATCAGTAGTCCACATACATATAGGTATAGGTCGGCGACGTTGCGTCGATGCCGTATGCGTATATAATAATAATAATACGGCTACTACTTGTACGGTATACACGTATATAGCCGAGTAATCGACGCGACGGTGCTCAAGCAGTGGCGGCGGTCGGCGACCCCCTTTTCGATTCACGCATTACATACGTGTACGTACATATATAGACGTAGGCGTGTGTGCAGTAGTGCCGATGCACCGCTTACGTGTATCCTATCTCTCTGCTTTTTCCCCCCCGCTCGTGCGTCTATATTTCTCGTCTCTATTAGCCGGCTTGTCATCGGCTCGTGCCTACGTGTGTATGTATGAAGTTGGCGGCGACACACACGCACGCACACTTACAAGGGGTGAGCTCATCATCGACGTTGTCGTCGTCGTCGTCGTGTGTTTCGAGCCTTGTCACTACTGACTTAATCCTACCTGCATATGATGTTCGTCTTCGTTCTCTCTCTCTGGAAACGAAGGGGAGCAACTTGCTGGCGCTTCACTACATTGCTATCTTCTCCTGTACATTATTATTATTATGTACCGTCGCCAGTGTGAATCAATCCGTGCGTCGTTTGTCGGAGCGACTCAATGACCGGCGCCCATCTTATTATACACGCATTTTATACACTTATTGGAGTCTCGTGCGAGAGGCCGTTGTCACGAGCCTGGTACACTGTGGGAAATGAGCACGCGCGGATACGAGACGATGCTTCGTTTACGATGGATAATATGGTATAGTAGTCGGTGTTGTTGTGACACGCGGCGAAGACTCGTTCATAAAAAAAAAAGACTAAAAACTTGGTTGGGGAGATACACAAAAAGGGTCGCACGTTGATTTTCTGCGTAATTATCCTACGTTTAGAAACTGCTTTATTCTCGATACAGTAACCTAAATAATGTTCATGCGATTCTCGTTATTAATGAAAACACTTTTTTTTGTATTTTTCAGGTAAGCTTCATTTACTGAAAAGTTAACTTCTCATAGGTAAACATGAATCTTCAACGAATTCGTAAGTCTTTACAAAAGCCCATTAAACAATTTCCCTCGTAAAATTAAATTGAAAAATATAATAAAAAATTCAATTATCATCGCAATTAATATAAAAAAAGCAGCATCAGAAAAAGCTCGTACGAAGTACGTAGCCGGAACAACTTAAATTTTTCGATCATGCTTAGTGTACAGGTGCTTTAAACAGGGCCCGAGCCGTCATCAGCTGTCTGGGCCGGGGCATTCGATACGCAATTTCATGCATATAAATATATGCGGCCAGGGCGTGTGCGGCAGGTGTCCATTTAACCAAAAGAGAGAGAGGGTATACATAAAGAGCTCTCTCCGCGTCTCGGTGCTGTGTTTTCGCGACACGCACGTAATGTACCCAAGACGAACACACACACACACACAAGCTCGTAAATCGGTGTAAATAATTTGCGCGCTGTGGGATCGTAGAGAGAATGTATACGTGTGTGTGCCGGTCTCGAGTCTCTCTCTCGCCTCCCATAATTACAGGTTCCTTATGTACGATATTTGCCGCCTTTTACACACTTCGTTAACGCATCAATTATATCGAGGCATAGGCGCGGCGGCGGTTCCGTATTATGTATGTATACTCGTGTACCTATACACACGGTGCGGACACGAGAGTCAGTCGTCGGCTCTCGACAGCAGCCTCCCTCTCGTTCTCTCTCTCTTCTCGTTAATTTTCACCTCGTCGTGTGGTGCAGCGAACGCACACACACACACATGTGTGTGTGTAACCCGTATTATATATATAGCAGCTCGCTCCGACTCAATGCCAGCAGCTACTACCTCTCACTCACTCACTCCTCTCTCTCTCTACTTCTATATTTGTGAATGAATCGCGTGCAGTCGGCTATTACTGCGCGTCTCTCTCTCTCTCTCTCTCTCTCTCTGCGATTAACCAGGCTCGCAACAGCATCAGGCAGCAACAGCGGTATAATACGTGTGTGTATCCATCGTCGACAGCGCGAAACTGGCGTTCTTTGCGTGTTGCACCGCTGCTGCACTGCTGCCGCTCGCTTCTTCTTCTTCTTCTTCAAGAGTGCGGATAGACACATCTAAATATATAATTCGATCGCGCGCAGTTCCTCTGCGTGTAAGCGTGTGTGAGTGTGTGTGTGTGTCGAGTCGAGTCGAGTGAGTGAATCGGCAGCGTATTATATAGCGGGGCCGTTGATCCGCGCGCGGCTCGCCGGTATCAATGAACTATACCGCGCCGCAGACCGGTAGCTGCACACGCACAGCTCTAGGCTCTACTGCCTGATGAGTAATGCAGCTATCGTAGCGTCGTCGTCGTCGTCGTCGCTCGCAACCATTCAACAAAGCATCTATTTGCGTCTCTCTCTCTCTCTCTCTCTCTTTGATGAATTTACAATTTTGTCGCTTTGTCGTGCTTGGCATAGCTCTCGAGCTGCTACTACTATCTATCTACTATACGCGACGTGCCTCTTCAAAATTTCTTCCGCGCTGTGGAGCTCGACGCGCTTGGAATTATTGCCGTTTCTTTTTTTTTATTTTTTTATTGAAGTAACGCGTGTGCGCTCCTAACGACGAACGAGAGAGATGACCTTTCAAAACGAAGATGACTATTTCGACGAGACGAGATCCTCTTGAGAGCGAGCGTGTGAGGGCTTGGAGTCGAATCATCGTTAAGAAAAAAATAATTGCGATTGTAATTAAAAAATCGCGTATAGCCGCAGCAGCAGCAGCAGCTCCTAAGCCGTGCACGTTGAAAATAGATTGACGACCAGAGAGGTAAAAAGGTGATGAAGAAACAAGAGAGACGAAGAAGAAGAATGAGAAGAAAAGAAGAAGGAAGGAGGGTTAAAAAGGAGGAAGAGAATGAAAAAAAAAGAGAAAAAGAGGGGCGCATGTACTCTATACGTGGGCAAAATGAGCAAGGAAGCGTAATTGGAGCGGTCGCGTGCGCGCACCGAGAGAGAGAGAGAAAGAGCACAATGGGCTCGGCCGAGTGCAAATTATTAACGCGTACGCTCGCCTGGGCTCTCTCTCTCTCTCTCGCCCCTTACTACTACTACTTCTACTACCACTACTACTACTACGATTACTACGACTCGAGTTGCTCGAGCTCGACGTCGCCGCCGAGGCGCTCACGATGATGATCTCTCGGCGGCGGCAGCAGCAGCAGCAGCTCTGCCATCGTATAGCTAGCTCGTCGTCTCGTTAAAGGAGAACGAGGCGAATAAGAGAGAGAGACTCGACTAGAACGTAATAGAGAGAGAGACTCCTCTCGCCCGGGCATACATACTCATTTATATACACCTGCTGTATAGCTTCGAGCTCGTCGTCGTCGTGTGCCCTTCTCTTCTTCGGATCCTGATTTCGCTCTCCCCGCATCGCGCGATTCTCGACACTGCTTCTCTCGCATATTCGTAAAAGCATGTATACCGTCGGTCCGATCCGTGAAGAGTGTATACATCGTATAATAATAAAGTTGATGATGATCTATATACGAGCTCCGAGAAAGTTTAAAAGATAATGAAGTCCTGGATGGCGGCTGGATGTTTAGAACGTCAGCGATCTTCGAGAGATATTAAGCTCTAACATATTTTGGTCCAACTCGCAAGCTTCCTTTTTCAAGGGTGTCGATAGCGTTACTCTTCGTTACGAATCGGAGCTTTTGGGGTTGACGCTCGACTTGAGATTATTTCTCGTATGCCCCCCCGCCCAATTAACTGCGCCTTCGAGTCTCTTTTCTTCGACTTCTGTTTGCTTTTCATTTTTGTGTTTCATATATACGTGCCTCGGATATCACAGCCAAAATAAAGAAGCAGAAGGTTTTTATATAAATGTTGGCCAAGCCACTCGAGCATCAATACATGTACACCGCGCCTCGATTCGTCCACTTTTCGAGAAAATTGAGAGCTCCGTGTATAGCTGTGTGTTTTATTTTCTGCTCTCTCTCTCTCTTTTTAATCTGTGCGGGCACGGATTGTTGCTGTGTGTATATATATCAAGGGATAGAGAGACGCGAACCAATCGCCAAAGAGCCCTGCTCTCTGCTCCCATTTAAAGCCGAAGCTGTTTTTCGCGACCGGCCATTTAGACAATCTAAAAAGTCTTTTCATTCGACGTTTTACTTTGTCTCTCTCGCTCGTTTGCAGCGTGTACTTTTCGTTCCTTGCTTACTGCTGCTTTATACATTTGGCATCATATTTTTTAAATGCTAATTGCCAGGGCTTTTTCTCTCTTTCTCTCTCTCTCTCTCTCTGAATGGCCCCGACAAAACGTGTGCAGCCGTGGCGGAGAGAACGAAAAAGAACGACGACGATGAAGCAGTACAGTGAAGCTCCGAGGACTCGGATAATACCCAGCCCTGGGACTCTGTGACGCGCGCGCGCAGGCCAATGCAGCGTATAATATATACAAAAAAATAAAAATAAAAATAAAAATGCTCGTCTTGGTTGCGTCTTGGAATTGGAAAAAGCAAAGTATAGAGAAAGAGAGAGAGAGCTGAGAAACTGACATTTGTCCAAATGCCAAACATTTCGCTCTTATACGCGGCTCCAAGTGACATTTGTAAAGAGCCACGGGGTGTTTTGCGCGGACACTTTTGATTTTTGTCGCTCGCTCTCTCGCATTATAATACAAACTAGCCTCGAACCTGCTGAATGAAAGAGGATTACGCTTCCTCTCGGTCAATTCGTATACACCCGCGCTTTTGTGCCTCGGCGTGTAAAAACTTTTCACACACGTGTGTTCGCTCTCCGATATTTCGGGTATTTATACATAATGTATAACGTGTGTGGGACGCATGGAAAAGAAAGAAAGAAAGAAAAGAAAAAACTTTTCCTCGCGGGTTAGGTCACGTTCGTATCCGCTGGGGTGGCGGTGGTGGCGGCGCATTATGCAGGTTTACAGTAGCTCTCCTCGTTACACAGCGAATCGTTATCGGAGTAGCTGGTTTCAAAAAAAAAAATAATAGTAACGTAAGCAAGACGTGGCCACGACCCGTTCTGCCACGCTCGCTGCGGAAGAACAAGGAAAGAAAAAGAAAACTGTCTGTCTCTCTCTCTCTTTCTCTGTCTTTTGCTGCGATGTATAGAAGAAAAAAAGAATGACGGGGTGAGCTTTTTGCCAGCAAGAGAGAGAGAGAGAGAGAGAGCCGCGGGTCGTACGATTATTTTCCGCTCCTTGTTGCTGCTGCCTAATCAGCGAATTAAAGCGAGCCGGGGGCTGCGCCGCGCCCGTTGACGGGATAAAAGGTATCTCTCTATATAGACGAGAAGGAAGTTTCTTCTGCCACTGTTGCTGCTGCTGCTGCTGCTGCTGCTGCTGTCGAGCAGTCGAACGCAGAGTCGAAGGAGGAAGCCGATTGTGAGCAGCGCAGGGGGGGCCCTCAAATATATTATACATATAGGATTCGACTCGGCCTGAAAAACGCGGAGAGTCATAGTGGATGAGTGTGTAAGGGCGAAGACGCTGCTGCTGCTGCCCTGCCGAGAGTAACGCGCCAGAAGGAAACGAGAGAAGAAAAAAGACGAAGACGAAGTAAGAAGTAAGAAAGAAGAAAAAAAAATTGAGAAATAGCGGGGGTATTATATAGGCGCAGGAGCCGAGCGAGAGCGCGCGAAGGGGCATATAACCGGAAAGCCATTGTTGAGAGAGAGAGAGAGAGAGAGAGAGCTGTGTGTTAAAAAGTACGTGTGTGTGAGCCTCGACGACCGCACGGCATTTCGGAGTCGAAGCGAGGCTGCCGCCGCTGTAACATTATTTTTGTATCTCGACGCGGCGAGGACAACACGTCCTCCTAGTTTTCTTTCCCGTATAATTTCCTCCCTCGTCTCATCTCATTTCTCTCTCTTTTTTATACTACGGGCCGAGCCCGATGACGACGACGACGTCTTTCCGGCTCGTTACAAGTTTCGCGCGCCTATTACACCTGCTACTATGACCCCAGCAGCGGCGCCTCCAGACTAATATTACACGCGATGTACTTTTTTCATATCGAAAACTGGTGTCTAAGCCAATGTGTGTATAATGATTTCCGCGCGCATCGTATAATACGTGTAGTTTCTCTCTCGGGCTGGGGGTTATGGATAAAGATACAAAACAATTTGCGTATATTAGACGCGCGTTGATACGCGCATTACGTATATGCTCGGGAGTTGGCTCTTTCTGCGCTGCAGTGCTCTCGGGCCCGGCAGAATCCATTGTGATACCACGATGATGCGCCTCGAGTATATATTATATAGGTAGTTACGTTACATTACGATCTCGCTCGCACACAGTGGAATCTTCGAAGCATGAAATCAATTGTGGGGCTCGTCGAGCAGCAGCAGCAGCATCGTGTAGCTCTGGCGCGCCCAAAAAAAGATACGCAGACAGAGCCGATGATGCTGTTACGTACAAGGCAGTAGCAGCAGCAGCACATGAGCAACACATACGACATATAGTACGGTACTACTAGTGGCACCGGCTCCCCAATGATGACAATGGGCACTTCTACGTATGCGTTCGTGCAGGCCACCACCACCACCACCACCACCGTGAAAATAGTCCCAGCCGGCTATATAATACATCGAGGCAGAAAAATAGTGTATGTGTGTGTCCCGCGTGTGCGTCGTCGCATGCGGCAATATTACATTATTCAGGTACATTGTGCACGGTAATACAGCTCGATCGAGCGACCTACGAATGTCTTCTTTTGCGTTCCTCGGGCCCCCCACCGCTCGGAGCTGCCCTTTGACATAAACTGTATACTGCACCGACGCGCCCTGTAAAATGACGAGAATCGATGTAAAAGGAAACAAGGCCGTTTTGACTTGCGAGCCGGGCTACGTCAAGCAGCTCGGATCATTATTATTACGTTCGAGAAAAATCGCTGTCCAAACATAATATTATTGTACGTGAACGAGCTCTGCTTATATAGCTTTTCTGAAGATTCGTTGGAAGAAATACGTTAAAATCGATCGATTTTAATAAAACTTGAATTGATAAATGATTAATTATTAGACCAGAGTATTTTTTTGAATCATGCGAACATCATGGTATTTACATTCAAGTTATGAAAGGATTAAAACAATTTTCCGATTATTAAGCTAAGCAGCTGCATAAACGCAACAATCAGCGCGACAGCCGAGCCGATATTAATATACGAAACGCGCATATAATCCAAAAATACAGNGGGGGGGGGGGGGGGGGGGGGGGGTGAGCGCGTTAATGAAAAAGCCTCGCACAGCTTTTACAACTTTGTGGCGCGCACTTCATTTGTTTCAAAACGCGAACACTTAGCGCGTGGAGAAGCGCCTAGCTGGGATACTCTGCTTGTATCCTATATACATATAAGCTCGCGCGGCGTGCTATCTCG
Source organism: Trichogramma pretiosum (assembly GCF_000599845.2). NCBI lineage: Eukaryota > Metazoa > Arthropoda > Insecta > Hymenoptera > Trichogrammatidae > Trichogramma > Trichogramma pretiosum. Next base: position 251,818 of record NW_019641708.1, on the reverse strand, counting down.
TACATCACGAATAAAAGTGAGTAGTACAGCGAACTATATAGAAAGGGAGAGCCTAACTCGAGCGGGCCCCGGGAGTAAATGGACCTGAAAGCTAGAGAGATCTATCTGCATTTTGATAGACGCGCGCAGCAGGGAGGGCTGCTGCCTCGAGTGCGAGAAAGCTAGAAGCGAATAAAAAAAGCAGCGGTATAGCCGCTGCAAGCTCGAGTTCATATATACGCAAAACGCATTCTCTCGGCGAGAACCGAGTGTATACGGCGTATGATATCGGCTTTCTCTCTCTCGTATATACAGTTCGCGTATACACATTATGCGCGCCATGCTGCGGGTGCAAACATTTTTATATACACACGCACACAAACGCGCGTGGGTGCATACACGTCTGCCTGCCTAATCATGCACTTTGTGGTATTACAACCGTGCGGCGGCGGCATTACCGACTTTTCATTCGTGCAGTGCGCTCACGCGGGTTCGGCCTGCCTCGGTGCAGTGAGAGAGAGAGAGAATATGCTCATCTCTTAATGCCTCGCTTTGAAGGCGCGCGCGCGCGCCTAGTGATGCGCGCGTAATTCCTCAAACCACTCGACTCGTTGATGAGTTTTTCTGCAACTACGCCCGCGTATATGCATTTATGCAGTATGTACACTGTACGCATACATCGTGATATATAGTGGTGCGCATCGCGGTGCATCTTCATAAGTATAATAAATTTATCGCCGTGCCTAGGTGTGTTTAATTTTATTCGCTTATTAATTGAAAAAAAAGATCTTTTTCTTTCTTTTGCAATAATAATTTTTAATCGCGCGTATACATTACGCGGCTGTACAAGCGATCGAATTCGTTTTATATGCGCTGTGCTGTGTACTATATACTCGGCCGCTCGGTATTGAGTTTACAAAGGCGAGATACGATACCGCTTCGGTATATGTATATAGGATCATTTGTATCATTCCGCTGCGGCGGTGCGAGCTTGCGCCCGAGTCGTCCGGTGTGCATCTCTCGTGTATACGTATATATATACAACAACAGCAACCATAAGCGCTTCGCAGTACTGCTATATAGCTTTGATACGAGCGCAGAGCCCCGAGAATATAAAGTCTCGATGTCTCGGGAGCCGTCCGCAGCGCAGGATCGGGTTCATCTTTTGATGATCCCAATGGGCTACGTCGCGCTGAAATATCTTCACAATGGGCATATAGATACATCTATATTTAGCTCAAACGTTGACCCGCAGGAGCTAGATATATATAATGTAGTCGTCGGCGTCCGCCGATGTTCTCAGTTTGGAATCGACGATACTCGCTCGCGGTTCGGTTCGAATATACAATATGCGCATTTGTGTATAAAGCAGCTTGGTTTGCTGTACCAATGTTATAAGCGTTACGATATCGCTTTATGGAGGGCTCGCGATCGTAAACGCAACGTTACGGACAATAATATATAATAAGAAAATGCATATAACGATCTCTCTGAAAATTGAAAGCTGTAAAAATCCCTCAAGACTACTCCTACCCGCGGGTGGAGGAGTAATTATGCACAAGCGTATAATAAAAAGTAAAAAAAAATGTGCCGTTGGCCACGCGACGCGCATACATGCGTGGATGACGACGAAGGAAGGAGGCGTGTACTCGTCGTCGTGCTTCTCCGCCGGCGCGCAAAGAGCACACGGCACTATGCTGCGTTGTATATACTATATACATAAGTTGGCGTCATGAAAAAACCGCGCGTACATATGCGTACTTAAGCTCGCGCGCAAATGACCTAGCGCGTAAGGCAACGCGCGCGCGAATAAACCGCTCGCTCCGAGCGGCGGGGTAGTGCTGCTGCTGCTGCTGCTGGCCGCTTTTGTCCTGTATGTTTATGTATATGTGTATGTACGTGTGCTGCCACGGCGGTGAACTTTTCTTCATTAGCGGCGACACCCGCAGTCGCGTAGCGCAGCGCCCGTTTTCTCGCCCGGCTCTTCTCTCTCTCGCTCGCTTTTAATTTCTAGTCGGAGCTCGGCTGCTACAACCCCCCTCCTGCAGTCGTAAAATGCGTCTCGCCTTTCTCGCACTTTTTGCGAGCAGAGCAGCACTTCTCGCTGTATGTGTGTGCTTCTTCCGTTGCGCGCGCCTTTTCGTTAGCGTATATAAAATTATATACAGAGTCGCGCCCGTACACACACGTATGTGCAGCTATACGTAGGTAGCGAGCTTTTTTTTGCTGAAAAGCTGAAAATTTCTTTTCAGACCTTCCTCCTCCTACTCCTTTTTTTCGTTGGTTACATGCTGCCTCCTCCTTGTGCCTCGTCGATTGCACCACCTCAGTATAATTTCTGCATTTAAAAAGAGCTGCTGCTGCACGCCTGCTTGTAACGCGTATCGCTTGTAAGGCGAACGAGCGCGAGCGCGCACCCAGATAAAAGCTCGCTACGAAATAACACGTGTAAAGTGATTAGAGAGACAGAAAGAGAGCGTAGAAAAAGTCTTCAACTTGCCACGAAGCTGCCTGGCTTAGCTCTTGTGTGAAAAGGGAGAGAGAGGAGAAAAAAAAGTGCTGAAAATTCTTGGCTCTCACTCGGCGAATACGAGGGGGGGTTACAGAACTGATCGAATTAAATCAACGAGCTTAATGTACATGTATAACTATCACTGTTTATTATTTACTATACACAATTGTCGTCAATGAGAAAGCCGAAACTCGTTTCTTCACAAAGTAAAATCTATCGTACATACGTATTTATGTACACATAATTGACCGTTCGTATTTACAAATTACTTCGGTTCCTCTAGGTTGCTTAGAATATTACGTACGAGCATTATCATGAATATCATCGCGCCGCAGTTTATCGCGTACCCGAATAACTTTTCCAGCTCCGTCGGTTCGTACGGTGGTCCGCCCTGCAAGATCATGTTGAACAGATCCTCGTTCTTGACCGAGGGGTCGTCGACTATCAGCTCGCAGCACTCGAGCGACAGACGATTGTCCGTCTTCGCCATCAGGCTCTGCAGCGCCCAGGTCCGGTAGAATCCTCTGGTGGCCTTCTCGCAGAGATTCAGGGACAGCTTGTGTCCGCAACCGGCGGGCACCTCGCTCCAATCGCAGTGCGCCAAGGCCGCGTAGCGGCGCAGCGGCATGAACGGCAGCGTCTGCGCCTCGTGGGCCGACATCGCCACCAGATCGTACAGCGTGAAGTCGGTGCTCAGTCGCTGCGAGCTCGCCCAGCTGCGGAACACGTCGTCGAGCTCGTACCATTTATCCTCGATCCTCATATCTTTCGACTCGATCAGTCGGTGCTGGGCGAAGTTACGCATGAGGCCCACCGCGTGGTTGCGTCTCAACTGGTATCCCGCTCGCTCGTACTTCTCGAGGCAGTCCAGGCCGCGGCACACCTGTTTCAGTCTGAAGTAGGGCTCGGAAAAGAAAGGCGTATACGAGTTGGCCGCGAAACACAGGACGGACCAGGCTAGTCTGAGAAGATTGGCCGCGCGCTCGAGTATGCTGGACGACATCTTGCAAGTCGGTGTGGGGTAAAAATGTGTGCGAGGACGATCGCTCTTGTCTTGGGTCACAGTGGTAAAAAATATTTTTGACTTTTATAATCACTCGTCACACACACGGGAGGGCGGCCGGTCGATACGAACTATAATTCGTAGAGCCGCGCGTGATATTTACGTTGCGGCGTCTCAACGTACACTACACGCAGAGCTATTACCACGCGCAAATACACCTAGTCGATCGTTATAGAAAGGAAATACAAGTAGCGCCAAGGCCGTTTGAAAGTACGAGTCGTTGAATTCGGCAACGATTAGAAAATTTTCGCTAAACTTCGAGTAATCGAGACACGAACTCGCGAAAAAAAACCCTCCCGTATACTTATATAACTGGCAAAAGCGAGTCGCAGTTATACACACGCGTATATATAACTGGTGGCAGTAACAGGGCGACCGCAGGAAATCCGCTTTGTCGAGGGCTTTTCGGGCTGAGAGAGTGAGAGAGAGACGGGGGACGACGCGAGCTCGGGCTTTATTCTTAATATTTGTAAGGTTTTGCTGAAGCGTATCTGCTCGCGAGCGTGTTTAGCCCTCCTCGGAGCGGCGGCAGCAAAACTGAACGTCGACGACGACGACGACCCTCGACCGACGAGATGGAATACACGGAGAGTAAGAGAGAGAAAATAAGACGACTCGAGCTTACGATGTGTATACGCGTCGATGTTGGCCGACGTTGAAATATACATGCGCCCCATTGGAATATGCGTGCGCGCGGCAGCATATAGATATGAAAGAGAGAGAGAGAAAGATCAGCGAGGGCATATACAAACACAGACATTAGTGATCAAAGCTTTATTGGCACAAGCAGCAGCAGCAGTGGCAGTGGCAAGCGGGAAAAAAAAAGCTTCGGCTGACAAAAACGTCGTAGTCGTCTACGGATAATCGTAAAAGTCCTTCTCGTAGTCGCGAAAACGTCTCTCTTATTTTTTTTTTTTTTTTATAAATTGCGAACGCTTCATCTCTCTCTCTGGATTTGCGTATTATATATATTATATGTACGTACGCGCCCTAAAAAAAGTCAGAAAAATTGCATGGGAGCTTGCGCGCGCGCGTACGCATTATAAAACGCGTGTGCCAAGGTGACGACGCGTATGTAACTGTATTACATACAGCTGCTATACAGGTAACGCAAACGAGCAAATATAACGCGAGCGCACCTCGTTTCGCGCATTTTTTAATTGAAAGAGTCGTTAAAAAAAAAAATGTTTGTGTATGACGCTTACTGCGCTTACTGTGTACGTACGTAATACGTGCGACTGCACTGTGTTGCTTTTACGTGTACATACAAAACGTGTACGCGCACGCGAGGATCGAGTTATGTGTGAGCTTTTTTTCAACTTTTAACGAAAATCTTCTATCCTATATACGAGTAAGACAGTGACACTGACTTTTGTGTGCTTGCCTATATGTGCTGCAAGCAGTCGCGGACAGCCGAGTGCACTATATAACAGCGAAATAGAAACGTCACGGACCTATATACTACATCAACGTATGTTCTCTGGCTAACGTGCCTGGAACACAGCAGCGAGAGAGAATAGAAATATGCCCCGTTTATTCGTCGCGCTGCGTACAACATATACATACACGAAGTCTGTTTATGAGCTGCGTATAAGCGCGACGTGTGTTGGTATATACTAGCTAGAGCCAAGCGAGGCAAATACAGACGCGGACTCGAAGCTTACGGCTGTATACACGTACAACAACTAATTGCCTGATATATTCGCAACGGGTTGAGCTTAGCGCTCACCTCGCCTAGTTATATGTGCGTGCAAGTGTGTGTCGGTGGTAGTATAAGCTCGAGCATACATCAAGCAACGCGAACTCGCGTACACGCGTTCGTTGCTGCTGCTGTTGAGTATTAAGAGAGAGGGTGAGGGCTGCTGCTGAATAGGTATGGAAGGAGGAGGAGGAGGAGGAGTGGCGAGAAGGAGACTCGAATGACGCTTGTTCCTGACTCTGACGGCAAAGACTTCTCAAACCCAACCGACGCCAGCTATATACGTATATATAATACCGGGTCCGCAGCAGCAGCAGTCGAGCTGCTGCCAACTCTCGTTCCACGCAATATTCGCTCTGTTGCTGCCGCTGCTTTTCGACGCGCTCCACTGCGCTTTGGCATCGCCGTGCGAAAGCTGCGTGCGCGGCGGCGGCGGCGGCGTTAATCAGTTACGAATTTGCCTCTCTCTCTCTCACCCACACCCACACCCAACCCCGCTACTACTACTGCTACGCGTGGGGCTCCCGAGTTTAGTCGTCCGTATATATACCGAGAGAGAGAGAGAGAGAAAGTGAAAGAGAGCGAGAGCCTGCGAGCGAAAATTGCCAGTCGCAGTGTATAGAGGAAATGAAGGTACGCACAAGCACACACGGAGCTACCGTGAAATAATTTCGCCCTGCCCCCCGTCAAAGTTGTGTGCGTACGTATATATACTTATTATAAAATACGCGCCACGTTGGGAGCCGCTGCTGCTGCTTGCGTGCAGAGCTTGCGATGCGAAAATGGTCGACTACGTAGTACTGGTATGTGGGCGCCTCGCTCGAAGCGACGAGAGAGCCATGGAGCGAACGAGGCAAGAGTGAGAGAGAGGGACGAACCTGCGAGAGGAAGAAATCGATTAGATTTTCCAATCTCGTCGAAGCGTTCGAATTCCGGCGCGCTATATACGGCAGCTGTATATAGAGATCCTATGGAATACAACGTAATATCTGATGTATATAGGTATATAAAATAGCTATACGTTGTGCTATATCCCTCTGGACGTGGCGCACCGGCACCATTGCAGTTCTCTCTCTATATATATATACGTTGAGCATATATATTGGACGAAAGCCGATCTGACGGACGATGCTGCTGCGTTCACTGAAGGAGAAGCGCAGCTATGCGATTACACGCGTATATTACAGCAGCGCGGATAGCAGCGAGCGAGAGAGCCGGTGTATAGAGAGAGAGAGAGGATATAGGTGGTAGTGGCAGAGAGCGACATACGTAATACACGTGCCTATGCTACTATATACCACCGTCTCTGGCTCTCGGCGCGCCGGTGCGATCGAGGCGCGCAGCGCTAAGCACTAAGTAGACGCATTCCAGGCGCGCCAGCCGCCAACTCTCTCTCTCTCTCTCTCTCTGTCTTCTCTCGGGCCGCTGCCCGCTGCTATCCTCCGAGATATACGTTATATCCAGCGCCCCTGGCGGTATGTGCACGTAGGCGCTTTATATGTACGTGTATCGCAGACGAATTTTGGAGTCGATCTATTCGGAATAACGATTAAATATAAATAATAATTGCAACTTGCGATGCGAGCTTGCAGCAGCGCGCGAGAAAGAATTATGAATCAACAGCTGCGTTCGTTCAACTCGCGTACACGCGTGCTTATACGCATTTCTACCGCGACGCGTTAACGAGCTTTTAACGAGCTTCGTTTTTCGGAAGATCGCTCGCGCGCAAGCGGGCCGCCGTAACGATAATAATAATAATAATAATAACGATATACAAATTCGAGGCGCTCGTCTATATAGCCGGGGCTAATTTTTCAAACCGCAAGCGAGCCGCTTGAATCCGAGCCAAAATTGCTGCAGCGGGCCACGCAAAATGGATTTCATAACGCGAGAAACGAGGAGAGAGAGAGAGAGTTAGAGAGATAGAGAGAGCTTTATGGGCGCAGCTGTGCACGCGTTGCAAGCTCGCGCGATAAACGCCAAGTGTATATTGTATATGGATTTAGAGGGATAGAGCTGGAGGTGTACTGTATATATGCGTTTGCTATATATGCAGTATAGCTGTTACTGTTCTCGCGAATGCGATATTATATGACGTCGTTGCTGCTGCTGCTGCTGGCTCGCCGTTGTGGCTAGTGTGTGTGTGTCTGCGATTGAATGCTAGGAATTTCATCATGAGCTTCTCTCTATCGCTATATGTATATATATATATATCTCGCGCGCCGTGCACAGAGAGAAAGAGCCGCTGCTAGGCTATATATATGTAGGTACGAAGCAGAGGGAAGGAGCGATCACGAACCGCCCCCCACGAGAGAGAGAGAGAGCGAGAGAGAACCCCTTGCGCTTAGCGCGCGCGCGCGCCCGTTCCAATCATGATTCCACGCGCCGCGCGCCGCTCCGGCTCTGCTCTCTGCAGCGGCAGCAGCAGCAGCACCGTTTGAAGTCTCGATTGAAAAGGGGCGGAGGTTTGACTAAAGAACGAGTGTGCGAGCTAGCTATCGGCTATCCCGAGCTGCCACCCTATATATACTATATATATATGCCACCCTCCCACCCACTTTCTCTCTCTCTCTCGTCTTTTCCAACTCTCGCTCGCAGCAGCAGCAGCAACGACAACGGCATTATATAGCATGGCTATGGGTGACGGTATCGATCGCCCGGTATATATACGGCGTTCGATGAAAAAAAAAAAAAAAAGGAGAAAAAAAGTAGCCTCGCAATCTCTCTCGCAGCTCTCTCGGGATAACGCTGCTACTGCCGCTGCATATCGTACAGGCGAAAAGCTAGGGTATAAACACACACACACGTACCGTACCTGCACGCAGCGGCTATATACGAATCCGACGACGAGATATAGATATGTACAGCGACGGCGCCCCGTGTATATATGTACACACAGAGAGAGATAGATGGAGAGTCGCTCGCGTACTTGTGTGTGTGTGTATACCTCTATATCCGCGCGGCTGTTTATGTTGGGCGCGTTCGAGCGGGGCCCCGAGTTAATATTTGCTCGGCACCATGAATATTCCGAATTTTCGAGCTCTCTCTCTGTGCACGCGTTGGAATTCTTCGATGTCGCGCTCGCGCTCGCAATTCTCGCTATATTATACAGTGCGTGTGCGACGTTATCTCCGCTGCTGCATTTTTGACCAAGAGAGACTGCAGTACACCGCGCGCGTAAAACCAACCACTGCCGCTGCGGCGAGGCCCGGCTTATTGCCTTCTCTCGTGTTTTATTTTTCATTTTGATTTTCTCATTAAAAATTTTTGGAATCGCGTGCACGCGCGCGTGCTGAAAATATGAAATAATACGTATACCCTTGTGTGTACTACCTACCACTACCGCACACGCGACTAATAACTTTATCTCGAGCGTATATCGCCCTATCTAATGGCCCCGGATAATCCTGTTTTTGCTCAAAATGAGCCGACGTGCTTCTACCTTTTATATATACCACCCGCGCACATACACGTACACGCACTCCTCGTGCGCGTATATACCGGGGATACATCGGCCCGAGCCGAAAGCACTCCCCGTTTTCTTTCGGCTTCTTACGTACGCGCGACGATGAACGGTACGACGGAGGGCTTAATCTTATCGGATTTCTTTTTTTTCTCTCTCTCTGCTTCTTTCGCCACTTCTAATCTCTGCGCGCGCTTTATTCGTCGTGCCTCGATAAAAGTATAAACACGAAATCTCGACAAGAGCGATTTGCCCGATTACAAAGACTTGTCAAGTCATCGAACAAAGGTATATAATTTCGTACGACGAAACGATCGTGTATGTAATATACGCGTGTGACGAGGTGTCGAGCCGCGTCGACGTATTACAGTCAAGCACTTGATATCCGTTTTGAAAATTAATAATCGAGGAGCGCTGGTACATTATTATATAGGTATATAAGCGTAACGTAAAGGCAGACAAAAAGTGTCCCATTTATCGAGCATTTCAATCAGCTTTTCGTCCCCAACCCCCAACCAACCCCCCTCGACCCCTTCGAAACCTTTTGTAAACATGCGTATACACGTGTATGTAAGGTATACATAATAGGCAACGATTGTGCAGCGATTATCGTGTACATGTACACGCCACGCGAATCACGTTCGCAGCTGGCAAAACAGTCGTCGTTGTCGTCGTGATATTGGTACTAATGTGTATAATAGCTGTAGAGAGACGACGACGACGATGAGCGACGAGAATTTGTATGTATACATGCGAGCTGCTGCGCGAAATGCGTGACATTATAGCCCCCGATGTTATCTCTATATCTTTGGGAGAATAGAGATCGTTGCCTCGATTGCCTAGAGTGTATACAATATATCGGCTAATGTTTCTTCCGTCCTGTTCATATACTTGCATATAATGTATACGCGTGCGCGTTTGCGAGAGGCTGCGCCATCGTAATTATGCGTCATTTGGCTTCGACAGATATAAATATCGATAAAAGCGCGCGTCCATTATTATACTCGCTCGAAACGCGCGGCTCGCGATCGACGCAATGCCATCTCATCGTGTCGACTCCTTATACAAAAAATTATTTTGTTGGATTTTTTTTGTCATCTCAGCGCAGCAGAGAAAATGAAATTGCAAAAGCCCCTGTGCGAAGAAAAAGAAAAAGAGTCGAGCGTGTGTGTGTGTGTGTGTAGAAAATCGTTGCTCGCTGCTGCTTGCGATGCAAATAATAATGTGGTTTTTGTCGACGACGACGTCGCTCGCGCGCGGGGGTGAAGCCGAGCAAATGAATTGAACGTCGTCGTAGTAGTAGTAGTACGACGCGGTGCGCGCGTGTATGCGGCGGTAAAACCGTCGTCTGCGGTGTACTTTCGAAATAATCGAAGCACGCATATAAGCGAGACCGCAAGAAGAAGCAGCCGGGGCTTCAGACCGCGTCGTCGTCGTTCTTGTTGTCATCGTCATCATCCACGCGGGGTTAAAAAAGAAGAAGAAAAAGGAGGAGGAGAGTAAAAAATGAAGCGACAAATGTCGGACGGGCAGCACTCAGAGAGCATTGCATCGTCGTGAAATCTGCTAAGAGCTCGCACATACACACACACGAGTATGCATACATGTGACGAAAAAAAAAAAAAAAATAGAAGGACGCTGTTTGGAGCAGCCCCGGGACAAATGAATGAAGCATGGGGGAGTCGAAGAAAGCGTATCATCGGCCGAGTACGTGTATACCATATACACACGATGCTATCGCGATAGTAGATACATATAACGCAAGCGCGCGAACGTATGTATACGACCAGTCTCTCTTTGTAAAGCGTGCGTGCCACGATGAGATCCGACACAATGATACACGCGCACTTGCCCGTAGTAGTAAACACACACACACACACACACACACAAACGCACAGACACGGTCCAAGCTCGCGCCTTCCTAGTTCATACGTGCGGTGTTGTATTCAGTGGCATTGTCGACTCCACGCCGGCTTGTATACAATATATATAAAGCAGCGCTAGGTACGTATGATGCCAGCCCTCCTTTTTTTTTACAAATACATAAAACGAGATGTACGAGATCCCGACGACTACGGTATTCATTTCGCTAACAGGGCCATGTTTGGACGTCGAAAGTCCGAGAGCTATGACGACGACGACGACGACCATTGTCGAGTCCTCGGTATCGCGTCGTCGTCGTCGTCGTAAGCTTTTTGCCTTGGCCCTTGTGTAGTACTGTGAGTGCGTGTGTAATGTAACCACCCCATAATGCACGACCCACGCGTGGCTCCTGCAACGTCCCGTGCTCTCTCTCCCTCTCTCTTTTTCTGTTTCCATGTGAAATCAGTTGGGAATCGCTCTCTGCCTCTATATCGTGATTGATTAAACTTGCTCATTTGTCAGAGTACACAGATTCTCGCGTATAATATCACGAGGACGCATCTCTCGATATAATTTATCGCGACTTCGGTGCTGAGTTACAATTCCAAACCCTTGACGCGCTAGAGCAATTCGGTAAGCGTCGACACAAAGTCAATTTTGTTTTCTTCGAGTACCCGCGCGCGATCGATTCTTCGATAAAGCTTTACGCGCACTAATTGGAGCTTTTCACATTTTAATCCACGATAATCAGGTGCTGCGCGTGGAACGGATTACACTCGAAATCGATACGCTCGTAGCGCGCGCGTAAGGGACTGAAAATCATCATTACCATATAAATCACTGCGGATTTTACACGCTCCGCGCGCAAAAAGCTCCGTACACCACCGAGAGTCATTTTCATAATAATCATCGCTTTCGTAGCTCTCTCTCTCTCTCTACGCGTTGCCTCATTTGCAGCGCGCGCGTACATTTCTGGTATACATTAAAAGCTCGCTCGCTCGCAAGCTCACGACGATATATATACCATATTCGCGCGCGCTCAAGCTCCTTCGAAAATTTTGTAATTAGGTTTTTTTTTACCCCCTGGAGCAGCAGCAGCAGCCCCGTCACGTCCCTACGTCGCCGTATTTTATACGTCGTACTACAGTCGCCGTCGCCGTCGGCGGGCACAGAGCCGAGAAAATTCGGTGAGTTTCTTCCACCCGAGCTTTCCTCTGCTTTTTCTCTCTCTCTCTCTCTCTTTCTCTCTTTCGCTCTCGCTCGGTGTAGTGCACTCGCTCTCTCTCACTTAGCTTGCCGCGCTGCTGCTACCAGCTTACACGCGCCGCTCTCTAATACGAGTTTGACTTTGATCTCCCGCGCATATAGTCGTCGCCCGTTTAACCCGGCCGTTACTTTCCCTACCCACGAGTGTGTGTACGTGTGTGCATGTGTATAATGTATACGTGCATATATACATATACGCTGTGTGGAGCCGAGCCAACGCGCGAAAATCTTGCTGCTGCTGCTGCTGACGTGGGGCCTCGTGTATATAGGGTGTGAGGATGTATGTGTATAGCGACGTGCAAGCTTTACGTATTTGGCTGACGGAGCTCGTTACCGCCGCCCATGAATATTCGCACATATATATAGCCTCTGTGTGTGTGTGTGTGTGTGTGTGCACGGGGTTATACACCGAGAGTGAGCCGCGTACTTGCAGCAGCCTAGCTTGGAGCCGTGTGTCTGCACTTGCGCGTACACTATACACACGCCCATAAACGACGTACGTATATATAGGTATATATCTCGAGCTGCCTCGTCGTGTAATACTTACGGCGTATATAACATTTTTAGCTTTTGAAAGAAAAAAGAGTGAAAAAATAAAATAAAATAAGGTAGAGAAGAGGAGCTACCCCGAAAATTAGCGGTGCAGAAACGAGCACGAGGCAGGCAGGTTAAACTGTTATAATAATAATACGTTGTCCAAGGCATCGTACACCCACACGTTTGATATATTATATATTATATTAAAATTTTAAATTTTACTTGCGTACTTGCGCGCGCGCGAAACTTGCGTCTGGCAGTTGCTGTTCCGCTAAGTACGCATGTGTGTGTGTGTGTGTGTGTACTTGGGCAAAGTTCGCGCGCGAGAGGAGAGGAGAGAGAGCGAGCAAGCAACAGCATCGATCGAGTTGCTGCTGCTGCACGGCTTGGCGCTCGGAAGACGACCGAAAGTTGGAGAAGCCGCTGGGGCTCTCGGTGTGCATTTACGTATATATACGAGAGGTGCGCCGCCGCGTCGAGCGCGTTGCCGAGCTTTAGGTATGCGCAAACTGCGGAGAAGTATGCCAAAGTCGCGTATAGTAGTCGCGGCGGCCGAGGAATATTTGCCTATAGCGCTATATACTCTTCACGCACACCCGCATATTATTAAATATATACTATACGGTTATGTGATAAACTTGTTGTATAAATCGAAAATATATTATAAATGTGTGTGCGAGAGTATATCTATACGTATACGGGATGACCGAGCTGGAACGATAATCAAATTTACTCGTTGTCGCCTCGCTCGCTCGTCGCTTTTCTATATATGCGCGTCCCTCTTGTTACAACTTTTAACGTATATGCACATACGTGTAAAATACTCGACAGTCGGTCTTCAGCCCAGACATTACACACTCACACACATTTACGCGTATATACGATATGCTCTTTGATCCTGTGCTGCAGTGTCTATATACGTGTACATATCCTGCGGCCGACCGAATATATACGAACTTTAACTTCGGCCCCTGACCTTCGTGGCGCACAGCTCTGTAACTATCGCATCTACCTCGCGCAAATCTCGATCCGCATCTCGCTGCGAGGTCTAAAATTTTTAATTATTATTCGACCGAGCTTGAACGATATTCGTAGCGAAAAGTAGAATGACTTGCTGTCTTCTTTACTGCAATGAATTATTATTTTTTCTCTTTCGCTATATTTGTGTAAAAAGAAAAGAATTAGGATTGTAAAGAGTATAAAAACTAACAGTGCACGGCGGCAGCGGCGGCGGCAGCAGTAGCAGCAGCAGATTATGTTTGCATAACGCGTCGCGAGATTTCACGGTAGATCAAACGCTCGTACGTTGATTGCGTACATAGCGCACAGTCTCTCTCGGCTTCCGAAGCTGCGCCGCTATATATGCAGCGCGCAGAAAACACGACGCGCGGCCGCCTGATGCTGCGTGTATACGTATATACATGTTTATAAAACAAAACTCGGGTCTTTTCATCCGAGCGGAGGCGTCTAGTCGTGCGCCTTTCGAACAGCTGACAAAGCTTTAATATTATATTATTATCTGTGTCTGTGTGCAACATTTTTATTTGCTCATTACATCTCGATGGAATCTCCTTCGATATTCATTCTCGAATTCGATTTACGCCCGAGCTCTGGCGTGCTCCTGTTAAAAGTTTCAGTTGCGTAGCCGCGCGAATCGCACACGTATATAGTCGCAAGTTGAAAACTAAAATTATATACATCGATATGAATCGGTGACTATGTGCAGTAGCGGTGGCAGCAGCAGCCTGGCAATTAAGTCGCAAAGCAAATAACGCGGTGTTGTACTCGCGTATACACCACTTCTGTACGCAAGTGAGAAGCGGGTCAAGGTACGGAGCAGCAGCAGCAGCAGCAGAAATTTTCAAAGAGTTCGGATTGCAGACGCGCAATGGGGATTTACTTTCGATGAGAACGAGAACGAACGTAAACTTTTGTTCCAGTATACGTCCGCGGGTATATAATAATAAAGGCTTTGGGAAGACGAAGTGGCAGCAGTGCTTATATCTCTCGGAGATGCAAACTTGTGCGCGGGAGTGCTCCGAGTTCACTGATACATCTTTTTTTGCTCGCCACTTTTCGACTTACTCATTAAAAATATAGAGAAAATATCATTCTCTCGATGTTCGCAAGTACGATCTACCGGTGTATTTGTACAACGCGCGCACAATATTCTCCATTGAATAATCGCGCGCGTTTATGACCATGAGTGTCTTTGCCGCGCGCGAGAAATTCTGCGCGCACGGGCTATAATAGAAGAAACAAAGTGTAAAGCAAGAAAGAACGCACACAAAAAAAACTAGCTAGTGCGTCAAAAAGCCCCAGCGAAGAGAACGAGAGAGAGAAAGAGAAAAAAACCAACACGGTGTTAACAGAACTCTACCTCGTGTCCGTATGCGTGTGTGTGTGTGCATTATACATATAAATCTGCGAGATTTACACACGCGAGGGCATTTAAAAGTTTTAACGGGATTTCAGAGAATCAAATAATAAAGTACACGGGAATCACTTAGCCGTGAATTATAGGATCGATGCTCGCTCGGCGGCGACGGTACAACATGTGCGTCGTGCTGCTGCTGCTGGTGGCGCGGTGGCTCGACGATAAACGTTTCGCGTGTATGTGTGCGCCTCCTACGTCCGAGCGTGACGCTTTCATAAAAGCAAAATTATAGGCTTGCCTCTCTCTCTCTCGGCTGAATTGGCTAGGCTCGCTTTCATTCATCGCTGCTGCTGCCGCTGCCGCTCTTAGTAGACTCTTAACTTATAGCCCCCCCTGTATTTTCCTTCATCGCCACACCTTTCTTTTTAACGCGTTCTTTTCGCATTTTGTTTCTCTCTCTCTCTCTTTCATCGCTTTTGAGCGTAATCACCGAGCGTCAGGGGTTAAATAGCCCAGAAACTCGTAAAGCGATATATAATATAGCTCGTACACGAGCGAATCTAGTGACCTTTAAATGTTATTTTAAAAATTACGTCGTTACGTAATTTAATTTTGACACCTGCACGCCCGCATATATACGAAAAGCAAGTCATATATACCGGCCGTCGCTTACGAATTCATAGACGGCAAGCGGAGCTCTTTAGCCGCGAACTTACTTACTTACTTACTTCTTCTTTTTTTTTTATTTCGCGCACAATTACGATCGTGGTGGGCACGAAATCGAGAAAAGTAGTTTGCCACTTGTGTATGTATTTGTGTGTGTGTGTGCGTGCATCGCGGCGTTTGCGAGTTGGCAAAGAAAGTCTTCTTCTTCTTCGGAATTGTGTATAGATATAAGCGATACACGTCAACCCCCCTGAAGTTTTGCGATGCAGCAGCAGCCCAAGTTGACCGTCTTGGAAAAGTGGGTTAAGCCGAGTTGTTGTTTCATAAGAGTGTACAAGTAGAGAGAGAGAGAGAGAGAGATGAAGATAGCGAGCGAGCGAGCGAGGGAGAGGCTGAAAGGGTGGCGTGGGTGAGGCGTAGGTTATAAGGGTGGGCTATACGCTCTCTAAAAGGGGTAGTACGGCAAGTAGAGACGAGAGAAGCCAACGAGACTGGACTGGCCTGGACAGGCCTGCCGCTGCGGCATAGCTAGGCAGCGGCAGCATACACCACCCGCGGGGTAGCCATGGTGACGACTCCTTCGGATTGGCCGCAGCTTCCACTTGGCTCCCCGCCAGCCCCAAAGTCTCCCTCTCTGCCATTACTACTACTACTGCTAGTCGAATTCGCGCGCGCGTACGTGTGTGTGAGAGTTTCTTCTCCATGATGTATGAAGCATGTATAGCGTATATAACGTCACCCGCTTGCTCGGCAACTTGGGCAAAAAATTTGCAATTATTTAAAAGATGCTAATATGGCTGCTCCGTGATCGTGGACACATAAAGATGCAGCGTGAGCTTTTTTCATTTGACTCGTGCCTACGGTGTGCTACGAGTAATTCTTCCATCATAATCTTGACGATATGATTCGTATTCGGTTATCTAGTTCGATTTTTTCATTCTGAAAAAAAGGAGAATTTTTACTCGACCCTGAGACACGGATGCACAAGAGAGAGAGGTTCGAATGTCTGAAAAACAAAACACACCAGCAGGCACAGAGAGCGAGATAGAGAATTTTCCCAGCATATAAATATTGATTGAGCCAAAGTCGAGAAAACCAAGGTACGCTGTACACAACGTCCCGAGAGATTTTAGAGGCAGAGGCAGAGAGAAACGTGCAGAGTCGAGATTATTCAGGTGTACGCAGGGGAGGCCAACGAAAAAAAAAGAGCGTAAAATACACACGAAAAAAGACGAAGAAATTCGTGCGTGTAGTAGTAGTAGAGAAGCTTATGCGCACGTCGTATACATATACTGGATGCTGCTGCTGCTGTCGACACCGAGGGGTGGCTGCTGCTGCTGAAAGGGTTGAAGAGGTAGAGCGCCGGCGATATTCCCCACCTACGCTGCCGCTGCTGCTGCTGCGGCACACATAGGCCGGCCCCATAGAGCCCCGGCAGCGGTGAAAGCTGGCGGAAAAGCGGGGGTGCGCTACCGCCGCCTCTCGGGCGCGCGCGCGCGCGCGTCGTCACCTTGGCAACGGAGCAACGCAGTCTCGGCCATCGCGCCGCCTCCGACGCGATTTCCCATTCAAGCTCCATAGGTCCAATTTGGAGGGAGAGTAGCAGCAGCAGTGGCAGATCTCTCTCTCCCCCTCTTTACCCCCTCACGATTTTCTTCGGGGAGAGAGAGAGCTTTCTCCCTCTCGAACATCAGCAGCAGCTATATAGGCATGCTTATACCGAGAGAGAAAAGCCCTCGCTTACGCTCTCGCCACCTCTGTTTACAGCCCTGAGAGTTGCCGCTGCTGCTGCTGCGTTACAATCTTTTGTACTGCACCGTTACGTTTCGCGAGATGCAAAAAAAAAGAGGGAAGAAAAGAAGATGTTTTCTAGCGTGTCTTATTCGAGGTACATGAAGAGAAGACCTACGAATGTAAAATACGTTCGGCACAGGTGCGACCAATCGAGCGAATTTTTCTGCGCGCTACTCTTCGAGTGCTTCCAATATATTATACACGCCCCATTGTTGCAGAATCGGCTTATCCGTTGACTTTTTTTTTGCTCCGTCTTAGCGATGACTACACAAACAATCGAAAATTGCAACTTTTATTGGCTGGTAGATATTTCCGTTATTATAATAATCCGTTATTAGCGCAATAACGAAAAAGTTACGTCCAACCAAGCGACTAATCGAATATAATACACATATGATTCCGGGTTGATAATTAATCCAGCGAAGCATAGAACCAGAAGCTTCGCATACGTATCGAGGAGCGCGCTCGCGCTCGCTCTGGCAAGTATGGCTATATTATACATACATAAATAAATATACGCGCGAAATTAATAGAGGTTTATTAATTACGCACGGGGGGGGCCGCTGTGTCAGTTGGATTCGAGTACACAATCGTGATGCAGCCTCGACGCAGCGATCCGCGCGCGTTTAAAACGAACTCGAGCATTGAACTTGCCACTTGTTAATTATAGAAGAGATTGAACGAGCGAGCGAGAGGCAGCCCCCGAGAGTATATATACGTTGCGTGTGTGTGTATGTGTGTACCGACAGGCGCAGACAGCTTATTTCGTAACGTTATTTCACTTCTCTCGTGCACAGCAGACGCGTGTGCGCAGGTAGGCGCAACAAAAAGAGGAGTATACGTATCGCGCGTGTAACAAGCGAGACGTTTATTTTGCTCGTGTGTGTCTTTGCGCAAAAGTCGCGTTTCGCGTTCAACGTTATAATGGTAAAATGTAGGCGCAATATTTTTTTATTGCGTCACGTTTATATACTGTAACAGCACATCTTCGCGACTGTGCGAGCGTCGAAAGTCAAAACAAAGCACCTCTGTCTGTGATGATAACAATAACGCTAAAAATAATAAACGAAGTTAAAAAGGTGCGCGGCGATTGTTGTTACTCGTTGTGTATATATTTACGCATGCGGCAGAAGTGTCGACGCCAGCTATGGTTGAGTGTCGTGTAGCGGCAGCAACAGCAGTGCACCGCTCCATTGTTGCTATCGCCAAGCGCGTGGACTTTCTCTTTTGCTTCGTTAGTCAATTTTCACCTGCGTGCGTGTACGGGGGAGCCTCAAAGCTTCAAGATTACGTACGTACTTCATTGGGATATACAGTCGCGATCGAAAGCTCGTTGACCAATATCGGCATCTTCGGACACGCGTATACGTGACATTACACCTTCGAGTGTCTCGAGCGAAAGACGCTTTTCCTCGTCCTCAGAAGGAGACCATAAAAAGCAGCTGTGGAGCTTTGGAGCGTAGGCTAGCTTGATCTTTTCGTAAATTCATAGCATCGTACTTCTCTTCTCGTACTTGGACGTTCGAGTGCGTCTATTGTGTACACGTTACGCACGCTTGTATTAACTCGAATATATATATATATGGCTGACTCTTTGACAAAAAATCGCATCGAACGAATGACAATTTTTTTTTCTCTTCGTTGATCGTATAATTCATATAGAAGAAAATACTTGACAAAGATTTTATTATAATTACCAAAGGCGCAGTTTAGCAGCGCAAAGCTCGCAAGCTCTAGCAGATATCTATCTCTAATATCCCGCTTTTTTTAAAGCAATAAGTCGCGAGTAACGTAATACCCGGTAAATTTGCAGGGTGCTGCCCCTTCGTTGCGCAGATATATCGGGATGATCGACACGCGAAACGCGCCACGTACATTATTAGGGGGTTGCTCTCGTCGCGAGCTGTACCTTTATACACAGCGAGGGAGAGAGAGAGTCTGCCTGCCGCGGAACTGGATGCTCGCTCCATCTCTGTCATTCGTGTACATGCTATTACGTACACACACACACGCACATAGCAGTGTATACAGGATCCTCGCTCGCTCCCGTCTCTGTTGCTCTTCCGCCGCCGCTGCTGCTGCCGCCGCCACCACCGCGTGTATCTCTCGCTCTGTCCTTCGCGCGCGCATTCATCCGCGTGGCGCATCATCCCGCTCGCTTTCGCGTTCTCTCTCTATCTCTCATACACACACACACACACACACACACAGAACCCGGGGCGGGGGGATGTACAAGCTGCTGCTCTATACCCGGCAGCAGCAGCCGCCGCCGCCGAGCACGGGACCTGGGCTTCGCAGCAGCGCATCGCAGCCTGCCTGCCTGTCTGCCTGTCTGCTATAGCGAGCTTTTGCGCCTTTGTGCGCGCACAGAGAGAGGAGAGCCGCCGGTACATCAAAGCTTTGCGACGAGCGAGCGAGAGAGAGAGCGAGAGCGAGACTAGTTCCCGCTTCGGCCTTCAACGGCCTTGTCACAAGCCGACGCTCCAGTCATCGTTCGGTAGCGAGGAGCTCGCGTAGTACGCGTCGCTGTCTCTGGCTGAGCTATACAGTCGCTCGCCCATTCGCGGTTATTTACAACAAAATACCGCAATCCTGGAATCCACGGAGGTAGTGTCGTCGTCGTCGTTCGTTCGCGATGAAGAAGCCGGAGTGAAGAGTTCGTATCATGTCGCCGAGCTGCCGGAGTAGCGGCAACAGCAGCGGCAGCGAGGTAGAGTCCACCGACGATCAGCTACAGCCACTTATACCCTCGGCCACGAGCTCCGAGTCGACGGATACAGCAGCAGCAGCAGTGGCAGTGGTAGAAGCTGGCCGAAGGAGGCGCGAGCTAGAACGGACGGATCGAGCTTCTGAAGCTGTGGTACACTACGATGGTCGATGCCGCGATTCGCCGCCGCGCATGCGCCCCAAGCTGCTGCTGCTGCCGGTGGTGGCGGCGACGGCGGCGGCGGTGGATACCAACGGAGGTGCAGCAGACTTCGATCGGTGGGTGGAGACACCTCGACGCGGACTCGAGGATGCCTACCACGACGACGAGCTGGCCATCGATTCATCCGAGCGCAATGTTGGACACGAGGAGCAGGACTCGCCCAAAGACCTGCGACAAGGTAGCAAGTCACGCTCCTTACTGGAGCAGCAGAGCTTCCTCGACGGCAATGGGAACGACAACGTTTACCTGGCCCACGTGCTGTTCCTCGACTGGCGGGACCTGCCCGGTCTTCGCTCGACGGCCCAGGGCGGCGCCCCCGAGCGCGTCTGGCTGCTCGGCGCCACGGATCGCGCGGGCCGCCATCGTACGCGACTCCTGGTGGTGGGCCGCGAGTGGCGACCCGCCTGTCTGCGCGACGTCAACATGATCAGCCAGCCGGTGGTGTACGCGGGCGGCGGCCGCGCGGCCCTCACCGCCGACCTCTTCCTGTGGTGGCTGCGCGAGGAGTTCGTGCCGAGCGCGACCTCGCTGCACCCCGAGGGCGTCGTGCTGGCGATCGAGCGCGACGACGCCGACTATCTGCTGCCCGAGGCGGTGAGGGATCTGGGATCGTCGATGGTCAAACTGATCGTCGTCTCGAGGCAGGAGCACGACGTCGAGTCGAGATTCGTCGGTCAAGAGCTGCGCGCGAGGCTGGCCGTGTCTCTGCTCTTCGAGGCCCTGTGCAGCAGCGAGCTAGACGAGGTAGCCGACGACGATCATCGTCGAGAGACGGTGATCAAGCACGTCAAGGACTTCTCGCTGAAGGAGGCCTTCGCCGAGCTGCATCGGGCCTGGCTGGCGATCAGGCCCAAAACCTTCAGTCTCTGCTGGAAAAGCAGTCACGAGGAGGACGAGGAGCAGCATCGTCGGCAGCAGCTGCTGGACGAGCTGAGACGTTTCTCTCGGCTGGCGGGCTTGGACGCGACCGAGGCCCAAGTACAAGATTGGCTCCGGGACAAGGAGAGCGAGCAGGCTCGATTCCACTGTTCCACCGCCAAAAGCGAGCCCGTCGACGAAGAGGACCACCGGACCGCTCAGCTGGACTGTAGCCAGGAGGAGGAGGAGGAGGTCAAGAAGAGGAAGATGGTGCCCACGGCGAGGGAAGCCATCGGCCATCTGTCGCGGGTGCTCGACTGGATGGAGACCGAGCCGCTGGATCCGGGCTTTTTGCTGGCCGTCAGAGCGATGCGCTCCACAGCCACGTTAATGGTAAGGCCTGACTGTCGTCGTCGTCGTCGTCGTCGTCGCTGAGAAAACTTTATAGCGCTTATCGATCGCGGCGGCGGGGGGGAATATTAAAACACACGTACTATACGAGCAGCGGGAGGATCTGCCCGAGTCGAGGCTGCGAGGGGAAATGTGTACGGGGCGCGTTGGGGAGAGAGAGAGAGAGGGTCGAGAGGAGGAGAAGTCAACGCGCTCCCTCCGTCGGCTCGTTGTTACTCACACCTCTCGTTTTCTCTCTCTCTGCCTGCAGTACAGATCGTCGTCGTCGTCGATGTGTTTTGGGCTAATTAGCTTTGTCAAACCAAGCGCGCGCGCGAGCGGAGCAGTCTATACAGCACATCGACGATTCTTGAATATACCTCATTCAAATTGGTAAAACGTCGAGATGAAGACGATTGACGACGACGACACGATATATATATGTACATAGAAAGCCCGCGCCGCGTGCCAATAATGGTGCTTCAGCCCTGCCTGCTGCTTGGCGCTGCTGCAAGGACTCAAGGGCGCAGAGTAGTAGAGAAATAAAGAGACGGTGCCGACGGTAGAATTTCCGAGCTTTGTAAATCTCGTGCTTGAGTTAACTCGACGTGCAGCAGCAGCAGCGTCGTCCTCGTCGCGTCCACCCCCCCGCCCTCCGCGATCGCGTACACTTTTGAGTAGCAGAAAAATTATTCATCTTCTTCTTTCGCTTTCTGTGTGCAGGGCTCGTTTAAGCGCTGCGTCGAGGCCTTTTTTGGTTTTCGAGGAAGCTTATTAACAGCCCCTCGTAGGTAGGATATCGTCGTTGAGACACGATCGACGTTTTATATATATAATATATGCGAAAACGTTTATACAATGCACACGCCTCTTTCTCTTGTATACGTATAATATATAGCACCTCCTCCGACTCTCGGCAGCACCTCTAAAAAGCTCCAAGCTTTCTCTCTCCTCCTCCTCCTATATACATATAACCATCGTTCGTTATCTGTCTGCTCGAGTGCGATGAATATGAAATACAGAAAAAGAACCAAGTATAAGAAAAAGAAAGAAAAAAAAGGAGGAAAAATCGCTGCTCGTATACAAGCATCGCTGCTGCCGCTGCTGTTGCTGCTGCGAAGCAATTACGCGGACCAGGGCGATAGAGTAGTAGTAGTGGCGGCGTCGTAGATGCGATTTCGTTATCGAATCTTTGCTCGCTGTGCGAGGCGACAAAGATGGGTGAGCTTTTTTTTTTTTATTTTATTTTTCCATTGGACTAGGAGAGAGAGAGAGAGATCATATGCGCTGGCGGGTGGGTGGGCGAGCGAGCGCGCGGAGAAAAGCATTTTCAGCAGGCGGAAGACGAGATCAAAGAGCTGCTGCTGCTGCTGCTACCCTCCCCCTTCGCTCTCTCTCTCGTGGCTTACGCGTCGCTGAAGGCCTGACTATGTATGTATGCTGTATATATACCTTGTACGGCATGCGTACGTGTATGTGTGTGGCTATATATGCACGTACACGGACTCACGGCTTGTTGGCCGTCGCCGCCGCCGCCAACGACGACTACGACTACGACGACGACGACGACGGGGAATAAAATGCAAAAGGGGTGCCTCGTCGTCGTCGTCACCGTCGCCGCTGAACCTTCCAATTTACTATGTAAACTCGGCAGAGCATGGGCGACGTAATAGACGAGCTAGCGAGCCAAATATATATATCCATAAGCAGGACGTACAGTATATAGCTCCCGCTGAGCATTCACCGAAAAACTCAACGACTCGAGCGAGTTTTTCACCCGATAATGCAAATCTTTTCTGCGAGCTTTTTCACCCTCCTTTTTTCGCGTCGCGCACTTTATAGCGGATCGAGACGCTTAAATATATTTTTTTATTTTTTTACTCATCCGAATAAAGCTCTCGAACTACTACATGTAATAATCGTATTTTTTCTTCTCTCTTTCTCGTTGCAGGCAAGCAAAATGGGTCTGGCGGGGGCGCATCCGAGCGGACTGCCGTTTTTCTGTTCGAACGGCGATCACTTGTCGCAGCCACCGCCGGCGCACATGGGCATACCGCCCTACGGAAGCCTGGACGCTGGGAAAGCTGCAGCGGCTGCCGGTGAGTACAGTAATGATTATATCTCGAAATTTCGGGGGATATATATTTTCGTATACACAATTTCGCGGTTCATCATCGTTTCCTCGTTTCAACTTAATTACGTCGCGGGAAAAGAATCCATATCTTTTTTTTATATAGTCAAACGCTGGATGGGTATTTAAGCCAGAAGACACGCGCGAGCGGCCTCGCTATATATACGGCAATACAAATAGACTCTCGGGTTCTCTCTTCGCGAAATTGTCCCTGCGCCAGCATGTTTTATAAATATGTACGCAGAGAGCCACTGCACAAGAGCAGCAGCAGCAGCTCGAGGAAAGAGAGAGAAGCTGCTGCTGCTGCTCCGACGAATTGGCGTTGAGTAGAGAGAAGTAGAGGAGCGAGAGAGCTCACCATTAGGCTAATCAGCGGGGCGTGTGCCTCATACCGGGTGCAGAGCGAGAGAGCAGCGCGCTTCCCAAGTACTACTATATATACTGTAGTGTGCGGAAGCGGGTGGAACACTACTGCTGCTGCTGATGTTGAGTGGGGTCAAGGGGTCTTCGTTCGTGGGTGCCTCGTCATTTCTCTGAGCAAACTACTCCTCGTGTGCCGCCAACACACACAGCCACAGCCGCAGCAGCGCAACCCCGAGGGACCGACGACGACGACGACGCATCCATTCTATTCCGCATGTGCGCGTTATATGCATGGCTCTCTATCTCTCTCTGTAGAAAGAGAGAAAAGTATTATAGCGCACTCTTACTTCGAGCGAAGTACGTATATATACTCACCCGACTTCGTTACAATCGATACTGCAGCTAGAGAGCAAGCGAGAGCCAACGAAGAAAGCACACGAGAGCTTAATTAAAAAAAGCTTTCGCAGCTTTCTCTCAGCAGTGTGTATGCATTTATGTAAGGTATATATCCGTCGTACCGCGCGTACGCGTTTTAGGTTCCGCGTCGTGCAGCAGCAGTAGCTTCTTTTATTCTTTGTCTACCTCGATGACCTTTTCTGGCCTGTACACACTGTGCAGCACGAGCTACCAGCAGCAGCAGTCCCACGTAGTCTAATTAACTCCGCAACGTGTCCGACCAGCCGTCCTATACGTGCCTGCCCACGCGAAGTTAAGTTACACACGTAGGATAGCTACTCTATACGAATGTACCAAAGCTTGCTGCTGCTCCATACAGTAATGAAAAAAGAAGAACAATCATCATAATGATAAAAGAGATGAGAAGAAGCAAAAAAAAAGAATGAAAATGCCGCGTTAATGGCGAATTATTAGCTGTGCAATTCTCATCAGTATAAAGAGATGCGACGCGAATGTCGAGACGAAGGCACACGCTCGCGCGCTTTGATTATGATGCACACACGCAGCCTTTTTAGGCTGATCATCTCTCTGCGCTCCGTTTTCGTTCGCAGTGCAGCGAGACTTTTTTCTTAGCCGACGGTATATAGAGATGTACGTACGATATAACGCGAATATACAGACAAACGAATGGCGAGTCCGAGAGAGAAAAAAGCACACGCGACATTCGCGATAAGTAACTGTTATACGTGCATACGAAAATATATATACAGGAGAGCAGGGGTATACATGTATACGCGAAGACGCTGGCTCGAGGAAAAGGAGCGTAATACTACTCACGGAGTACATTATTATTGTCTATGTGCGCGTACGCGCGCAAAAAAAAAGAAAGAAATTCGTCAAAAGAGAAGCTGCTTGCAGCGGGTCTGCTGAGGGTCGGACGAGAGTAGCGCGCATCTCTCGTGATGAACGAAAAAAAAGTAAAAAAAAAAGTAAAAAAAAAACTGCGGGTCGAGAGCCGAGTGCAGCGCGCGTACGTGTACACGACGATGTGTGCATATAAGCCGCCACCGCCTTGGAGCTGATTAATGAGCCCTCGCGAAGTCGCGCGAAAAAAGCTCGCCACCTTTTTTCGACGTACGCAGTAACAGGCGTTGCCGCGATGTTACGCGTCGTATATACAGCACACGCGTCGAGCAGTGCGCACAAAAGAGGGACGCGGGCGCGTACGATGTAATGGGTATAGTACAGACGCGCGCGGCGCCAACAAGCTCGTCGCTCGAATATGACACGTACGTATTCACGCGTGGTGGATCTCTCGCTGCAAGCTCACGCGCGTGCATATATGTATTCTCTACAGCTGTCTCTTTCTCTCGGCGTTTATAGGTACGCGCGCCTCGTTTTCTATACCTTATAGTCGCAATTCGCGCAGCTACCGCATGTATAGATATAATAATGATAATAATGATCGTGCAAGCTCAATTAGTCGCTCGACTATACTTGCGCGCTCGTTAACGCGATTCGTCGTCGTCTTCGGCGGCGCTTTAATTCGCACGAGTGGTCGTCGCGGTGGTGGCGCCCATGGCTGCGACGTGTAATTTATAATTCATGTATAATAATATATAAAAGGCAATTCACCGTGTACCAGTGCTTTTATGTGTATTTTATAATAAAACACCGAACGCCAGCGGACCAACTAATAGCTCGTCTAGGCTACTACTATTACTATCTGTAACTCGAGTTGTATATAATTACACTTTATACCTCCGCGATCTGCGCGCAGTTAACCGTAGATATACGTCTCGAGTCGTAATATATACGGAGGAGACGCATAATAAAGCTCAATTTTGAGTCTCGTTCGGCCGATTAGCTCTCGCTCTCTCTCGGTAAAGCGCGCGCACATTTTCGTCGTCGATTGCTCGTCTATACACTACGCGAAAACCTGACAAGGCAAAAAAAAAAGGTAAAAAGTGTACGTGAAGCGTGTGGTGGTGTGTGTATGTAGAGGGGTGGGTGTATGGGTAGGAGGATGGTGGAGAGGCGAGCTTCGCACGGTGGCGGCGGCGGCTGCTACGCGCATTGGCCAAAACGTAAGAGTAATTTTCCAGCTGGTGGGACGCCGATAATGGGCTTGTAGAGTGCCGAGTCGACTGGAAAGTGATTAGGCATACATGACGGATTCGCTCAGGATATTGCTAGCTGCCACTACTACCCTCTTATATATATTTTATACATGTGAACGTAGGTATTCATATAGTATATGTGTGTGTGTGTGTACCCTCAGCGATCCGGAGCTTTATTTCTCTATTTCGCTATTTCGTCTCTCTCGTCGTCTCTCACATCGTTTTTCTTCGACTTTTCTTTCGAGCGAATAGTAATAGTACTATACCTACTATGCATATAGGAAAAACCCCTGGCGTGGCTGCTGCTGCTCGCTGATCGGTGAGCGCGAGGTCCTTTTTTTCTCTGCATTCACGATATTCCTTCGATTGCGCGCACTTTACTCCCGGGCCGCATTATTGTAAAGTACCCGCGCGCGCGCTCGTTTTCTTTTCTTTTCTCTCCATCGTGCGCTCGGCGGAGCTCTCTCGGAGAGCTTTTCGCCCAGCGCAAAA
Organism: Trichogramma pretiosum; assembly: GCF_000599845.2. Lineage (NCBI taxonomy): Eukaryota > Metazoa > Arthropoda > Insecta > Hymenoptera > Trichogrammatidae > Trichogramma > Trichogramma pretiosum. Next base: position 224,920 of record NW_019641708.1, on the reverse strand, counting down.
TTTCCTTCATTTTATATACCGGGGCTCTTTTCACCGGTGTGCGCTCCAGCCAGCCAGCCAGTCGGACGTCTCTCTCCCTTTTTTTCTCTGCCAGTCAGACGTGAAGACGTGAGCTGCGAACGACGAACATGTATATATAGCAGCAGCACCGCAAGGAAAATTCCTTTGAGAGCCAGCGACCTTATTAAAAATACTTGTAAACGCGCAGCAGCAGCACGCCTATATATGTATTGGAGTGGCGCTGTGCTCCGGGGGGGCGTAAGTTCCCTGGGCGCAATTGGATTTTGTAATTGACGACGACGACGACGATTGCAAATGCCGCGCACGTGAAACCTAGAGTATATTATATAGCAATTTGAAGGGTGTGCGTATTATATAATAGGAATAATAACGCGTTGGCGAGCTACTGCACTAAGGCAGCGGTCCTGGGACTCGGTCGCGCCCACTACTACTGGCGAATCGATCCGTGTACGTGCCGTATTATATTTATACGATGTATATATACCACGCTTATAACATAATACAAAGACACCAAGGCAGCTAGCTGACGACGACAAGTGGCTCGATCCCGGAAAGCCACGCAGCAGCAGCAGCAGCGGCTCGGTGGCTCTCTGCTATAATGTACACGTGGAAAATTGCTTATACCGTAGTGCGGTTGATATACCAACTGCTGCGTGGGTCACGTGAAACCGCATTTAGTATATAATACTCGAATCTGAGTTGTAGCAGTATAGAAGAAATAGCCACGCGCGCTCGTGCCGTATTGGCTTCGTCGTCGTCGTCACCACTGCTGCTGCGTGCGTTTTCATAAACGTCGACGACTTACGAAGCCAATTAGGCACACCAAGCTCGCAGTAGATCGCCCAATGGTCGGGCCGGTCTAGGTGTATACATATACGAGACTCTCGGACTTTGTGTGTGTGCGTGCGTTATACGCGTGCCCGTGCGACGCAGGAGACTCGCTCGCCAGCTCGTGCTGCGATTGCCAGCGGCAGCTAGCTTTGACTTCTCGTTAGCGCCGGGCGTTTTCTATATATGTATTACCGTATATAATAGACGCCTGCTATAGGCTGCAATCGAGACTATATACAATGAAGTGCGTGCAGCTTCGTGCGCAGAGCTTCGAGTTCGTAAGAAGCGAGCGACTTGGTAACGCTTTATAGAGAGAGCTCTGTACACGATATAGCTGCCGCGCGAGAGAGAGAGAGAGAGACGCTTAATTAAGTCGCAGCAGCTTTTCCCTCTTCGAAATTTCCGCGCGCGCAAGCTCCATAAGTATACTCCGTTGTGTATTATAGATCGTGCGTCAATTGCACGCGCTCGAGCACGTGCTGTTGTATCTTCTCGATGTAGTACGGTAGTGTAGCCTAGCAGTAGCTTTTCTTCGTCGCGGCGAGCTTATTTACTTTGCAATTTCATTTATGTTCCTTTGCGGATCAAATTGATTTTTTTTCTTGTTCTCATTCGACGCCAATCGAAAAGCTCGCGTTTTATAATAATAAAATGGATTACGTCACATGCGCGCGCCTCCTGCAGTGTCAACGACCGATCTCTCGAACGCAACAAGCACGTACATATCACACGCATGCCTCGCGCGCAATTTCATCAGCGTGTAGCTTGAGTAGCATCACTCCTTCTTCTCTCTCGTACTCTCTCGAAGGAGAGATTTTTTATTTATACACGCGCAGACGAGCGTGTACCGAAGCATAATTGTTGCATATACCGGGGCGGTATATATAATTGCCGAGATACATACTCACGCGGTAGACTTGTATTATAACGGCGCGACGCGTCTCCTTGCGTCGTGTCGGCCGCGAAAAAAAGGTGCGAAAAGCAGCGATCTCCTCTCTCGCACCAGCACCACCACGCGTGAATCAGGTAACGAGCCGCGGAAATATGCTGCGAGCTGCCAGGTATATACTACATGTATATGTGTGTGTATAGTCTCCACCTTGCAATTCGTGTCCGACAGGATAAACGCGCCTCTCTCTCCTTCTCTCGTTCTCGCGTGACTCAATCCCTGCATGTGTGTATGCATAAGCGCGCAAAAGTAAGCACACACGATGAACTTAAAAAATATATATATATATGGGTCAAAATAATACTTTCTTGCAAAACCGTGCGCACGTATGTCACCGATCTTGACGCGCTTTTGGTATGTTATAGTACATGGAAAAAAGGTCCCAAAAAAAAATTTTTAGACCCCCTCCCCCCTCCTACCCCCCACTTCCGGTATAAACGTCCATTTTCGATCTATATTTTTTCTGAGGATATGAAGCAAGTAACAAATCTGAAAAAATTCATAAAAATACTGTTCCACAATCCAAACAACCTTGAATTTTTTCAGATTTTTAGAGTGCTTCAGGCCTTCAGAAAAAATTATTGAAAATTTCAAAAATCGAGATACGGCAGTTTGAGCCGATGTAGTACTCGGAAATTTTTTCAGTTATTTTTCGCATTAAAAAACATAACCTCAATTTTTTTCAGATTTTTTCAGAT